>NW_027186296.1:47994878-48046589 GCF_028583685.1 Petaurus breviceps papuanus
CCAGACCCCTGCAACAGCAGCACTGTCCTTCACCAGTGGACAGTATTCACTCTCTGTCTGCAGGACAGTCTCAGTAGCTCTGAACCAACAGAAAGGTTCCCAGACCCCTGCAACAACAGCACTGTCCTTCACCAGTGGACAGTATTCACTCTCTGTCTGCAGGACAGTCTCAGGAGCTCTTAGCCAACAGCCAGGTTCCAGGACTTCTTCAACAGGACTGTCTTTCACCAGAGGACAAATCTGGCAAAACAACATCCAAACAGACAGACAAAGTACCAGCAAAACAGCCACGTCTCCTCAGTCCTTGGCAGCTCAGGGGGCAGGTCTCAAAAGTCCAGGGCAATTCAAAGTGGCCACCAGCAATTCTCTTAGTCTCTCTCTCTCCACAAGGTGCTGCTTCCAAAAAGGTCTTCCGCCTCTCTCTTGTCTCTCCAAATCTATGTCACCAGCTCCTCCCAGTTCAGGACTTTCTTTTCACATCAACAAGTCCATCCCACAGGTGGGATTAACAAGCTCTGGGTTTTAACACAATCAATTTGAAAACCAAGCCAATACAGGGGAATCTTTATATTCCATTACTATCACAAATTAGAATAGAATTCTTTCTCCACGTCCCTCATTCATAAATGAATATAATTTCCTCAGCATCTAGAAGTAGTGGGTAGGAGAGGAGAAAACAAAACTCCTAAGGAAAACATACTTGGGACAAGAGTGGATCCTTCCCTCCTAGGTATTGGTATAGACTAAAGAAACTTTATTATGCAATAGTTTCTCCTTCTTCCCCACATACCATTTAATTGCTGTCAGTTAGCTTCATGTTGAATCAAAGTTGTGAGTTTCTATCCTCTGTAAGTATCTATAGTCCAAAAATTCTGAGTATAGAATACAATATTTGTTACTCATTAGTTTGTTCCCAAAACTTCAGACAGTTGTGCTCCTACCCTATGCCCATAGCTACTCAGGGATATGTGAGGGCTCCCCAGAAGTTGTACCCAGTCTCCTCTCCATACTGTGCCCCATTTGCTTACTTTTTTTTTCATTTCAGTCACCATGGTTCAAAGCCTTAAAAACAGTTTTTGACTTATCCTTATCCTTCATCTCTATACCAAATCAGTTGAAAATTCTTGTCAATTCTACTTCTTCAAATCCCTACTTTTTCTTAACTCTCTCTGCTATTATCCTAATTTATACTTATACTCTATTGACAAGACTATTAAAAATATTTCCTCATGAGCTAGACTGACTCAAGATCCTCTCCTCTCCAAAATATCATTCACTCAGCTCCCAAAATACATTTTTTTTTCTAACACCCAGGTCATAGGATCTTAGGAATTAGAGGAAAAAGGAACTTTTAGAATGAATGAATTAAAAGCATTTATAAATCACTAATTAGGTGCCAACTACTTTACTAAGTACTAAGGATACAAATACGAGGAAACCTACTATAATTCTAGCTCTTGGCTACTACAAAAAAGGCTACTATAAATATTTTTATACGTGTAGCGCCTTCGTTTTTAAATCACTGACTTCCTTGAAGTATATTCTTAGCAGTGGGGTCTTTAGGTCAAAGGTTTTAGACACCTATAGCAGAACTTTAAATTGCTTTCAAGAATGGTTAAACTGATTCACAACTCAACTAACACTGTACTAGTGTGCATGTCTTTCCACACGTTCAACATTAATTATTCCCATTTTTTGTCACTCTTAGTAAATTACTGTATACAAAGTAAAATCTTAAGACTTTTTTATAATTTGTTTTTCTCTTATTATTAGCAATTTGGAGCATTCTTTCATATGTCTGTTAATAATGTGCAATTCTTTTGATAACTTTCTTCATAACTACTTTAAAACAGTTCAATGTATTTAATATAGTTCTAAATTGATGTTAACCTTATATAACCATAAATACAAAATCCTTGATCTGTTCTTTTATGAAATAATTATTTAAAAGTAAAAGAAGAAATGTGAGCACCAAAATTTGGAAATAAACAGTTGAATCAGGCTAAATTTTAATTCTTCTTAACTCTCCTACATAAGGGAAACATTAATTGAATTCTATTTTTTACTTGCATTCTGTAGATAAATGAGTAGAGTAGGCTTTTATTTTATAATTTAATCTTTTTTCATAAAAATGTTCTAAGATAGTCACAATACCAAGAAAATAGCAGGATTCACCCTATTCAATTGCTCCTGAATTGAAAGTCACAAGGAAAATTAGAGCATGGAAAAATAATGACAAGACAGGCATCAACTATGTGTTTTCTAAGCCAATTCTCTTAAGCTGTTTTCATTTTTCCTAATAATGTAAATACTTGCTCACAAATGCTTTAGAAATCTTAAACTACCATATGAATGAGCTATTATTATCAAAACATGAAATAAAGAACATTACTGGGGCAAGAGTTTAATAATTGATACATTACTCATTGTGTTAGATATAGAGACAAAAATCAGTGATTTCACTTTGAGTAAGAAGTTCCCAGTCAGGGATTAACTCCCCCTTCCAATGAAGGTCAGCACTTTTTTAGAACATATAGATTCAGAGAAATGACTAGAATACTCAGAGGGTATCTGGCTCACAAAATCTGTATGTGTCAGGGGCAGGATCTGATCCTGGCTATAAGACTAGCTCTCTACAAATAGGCAATAACCTCAGTAATTATAACAGTAAATGAAAATTGAAGTTTAGTTAATAAGCCAATAACATAATAATTATCTTACAATAGAAATAATATATTAAAATAATTATATATTATAGAATAGAATAATTGTAACAGTAATGAAATATAAGAGGCAGCTAGATGATGAAGTAGATAAAGCACTGGATCTGAATTGGCAAGGCCTAAGTTAAAATCTGTCCCGAGTATACCTCTATTTCTTCATCTGTAAAATGGAGATAACAATAGCCCTGACTTCCCCAGGGTGTTGTGAGGATAAAATGAGATAATATTTGTAAAGTACTTTGCAAAGCTCAATACACTATATAAATGCTAGTTATTATTATTAATAAGCTTATATTCTTGAATTAAGAAACAAATTACAAGTTGAGGTTTCATTTAATCAAGAACTTTGCTTAGTGTACTACAAGGATATTAAGGCAGGTAAACAACCCCTTACTCTGAGATGTCCAAATGGATCTATGATCCTATCTATTTGGAATCTACTTCAATGATGCTTTTATAAGCTTATCCGTGCCTGCCCATCCTGTGCAATCTATAAACACATCCTCCCAAACATTTATCACAAGAAGACCATCCAAATCTCTAGAGTACAAGGGTTGCAAGGGTACCAGTAGGACACTGGCTATCCCTCACTTTTTATATATTTCTATCCTATTATCTCTTCCTATCATGTAATTCTTTGATAACATGTTTCATTTCTATTCTTCTTGGGAGCTCTTCCTTTCACTGCAAGCTGTTAACACCTATGACACACCTACCACATTACTGACTGTGTAATAGTGATTTTTCATTCCTAAGAGCCCATTATATTCCAAACGTGCTGCCATACAATATTGGTAAAATGTTGCTATTAAAAAGATGGTACTTCTGTTTTCATGAGAAACAGGTCCATATGCTTGGCAAATCAATAACTTAGGGATAAAAAGACAAGGTGTAATGGTAATGTAATTTTGAATTTGAAGATCCCTTTGTGTTGGCAAAAGTAGCAGGTACTTAACACTTAGTAACTTATCAAGTTTCCGATTGGGGCAACAGAAGGTATGAAATCCTGTCTCCTGTTAACTGATGTAACAGGAAGGGGTTGGCTGAAGGAAGTATGTAATATTGTGTATATAAGAAAAGCCCCAGAGAGGCACAGTCAAAATTTCCTTGAAACCCAGATCTGGTGGCAGAACAGCTACAGAAGAATGGAGAACTGAGTCCTGAAAACTTGTCTTGGTGTAGCTTCTTCTGAACAGGATCCCAGGAGCCCAGAGCCAGGAGGCCAGGAGCTCAGGAGCCCAGAATCCAGAGCTAGGAGCCCCGGAGCCCAGGAGCCAGGAGCCCAGGTGACTGAAGCATGACCAGGATGCTGAGACTTTGTTTGTGGCTTGGTTAAGCCTTGAATTCCTTGGAGTAGAAATGGTGAAGGAGCTACATGGACCAGACCCTGTGAATGCCAATGTGGAGTAGGATCTCCCCAGAGAGCTGGTCAAGGAACTGAGAGCTGTCTACCATTGAACCCAGGTGACAGTCTGTTGAATCTAGGTAGAATCTGGGACCATGGAAGGGGATCCAGGGAATCTGAGAACAGGTCCTAAGTCAAGATGAAAAGACCTCTCCTTGGGTACTGAGTAATTATGGAATCATAGTTTACTAGGACCTAAGGGGTGAAGGGTTTTGTGTATGATACTTAGTAAGACTTTGCTGAATAAATGACTGATTGTACTTTGAGTACTTTGACTATTGTTACTGATTAGTGACTGATTGAATTAATTGAGACTTTGCCCCAAGAGTGGAAGACTTTGAGACTACTGATTAGTTACTAATTGAGTTAATCAAGACTTTTCCCCAAGAATGGAAGACTTTGACTGTGTACTTTGATACTACTGATAAGTGACTGATTGAATTAACTTAAGAGTGACTATTTTACTTTGAGATTATGTTGTGAATATTATATTGTGATTTTCTGTGATAAGTTGTAATAAAACACTATGCAAGGGGGAGATAATAGTTGCCTAAGCTGGATGTGTAATATGGTGAATGCTGTATTTTGAATTATGCTGTACCTTGATTTTCCATTGATGTTTTGCTTTTGTTATGAAATAGAGTGATCACTATACTGAATAATCAGAACCTTAAAAAAGCTGTTCACAGTAGCAGTTCTTCTGGAAAGCTTCTGTACATGGCATTCAGCAAAGTCTTACTAAGTATCATACACAAAACCCTCCACCCCTTAGGTCGCTAGTAAACTATAATTCCATAATTACTCAGTACCCAAGGAGAGGTCTTTTAATCTTGACTTGGGAGCTGTTCTCAGATTCCCTGGATCCTCTTCTGATGAGGGATGGCTCCCAATAGGTCAGCAGGAACTCTGATCTTATCTAAGACCAGAGAGCCTGCAATTCAGTCTGGAAAGCATTCAACTCAAGCCTAATTGGAGTCAGAGTTGTAAAAATTTATTTTACACCTTACAGCAGGCAAGGATCCTTAGGGGACCTGCAACCTTAAAGAAGACACAGGCGTAGCTTTTAAAGAGTTAAGGCTATTCATTAGATGTCAATTAGGCTGACCAGGCTAGAAAAGGGTGGGATTAGGGAGGAGTTAAGGTGGGGCTAAGGTGGGGCTGGTGTTTAAAGGGGAATGCCCTGACTTTCACAGGGTCTGGTCCATGTCAGCTCCTTCACCATTTCTGTTCCAAGGAATTCAAGGCTCAACCAAGCCACAAACAAAGTCTCAGCATCCTGGTCATGCTTCAGTCACCTGGGCTCCTGGCCTCCTGGCTCTGGGCTCCTGTTCAGAAGAAGCTCCACCAAGACAAGTTTTCAGGACTCAGTTCTCCATTCTTCGGTAGTTGTTCTGCCACCAGATCTCAGTTTCAAGGAAATTCTGACTGTGCCTCTCTGGGGCTTTTCTTATATACACAAGGGAAGAGAAGGGAATGAACAATAATATAAATCTCTCTTTGTGCTAGGCACTGTGTACTTAACAAATATTATCTCACTGGATACTCACATTCAATAACCTTGAGAGGTAGGTACTATTATTATTCCCATTTTTTGTTTGAGAAAACTGAGTCAAAGAAAAAGTGATTTTATCAGGGTCACAGGGCTAGGAAATATCATTCTGAGACCTCATTTGAACTTAAATCTTCCTCAGTTGAGTCCTACCACTCTACCCACTCCACTACCTAGCTCCATCACCATGCAGATGCAATATAAATTCCCAACAACAGCTTCTTCCCAGAGGTCCAGAAGTTCCACAGTTTCAACTTCCTATTGCATATTTCTATCTGAATGTCCTGCTGGTGCCTCAGATTTAATATCTGCAAAGCTAGACCACTTACTTTACCTTCTTCGTGCCTATCACCATAATTTCTATCTCTACAGATGGCACCATCATTCTTCTGCTTACACCCAAAATTTTGAGTCATTTTAAATCCTTCTCTTTCTACACATATAAATACCAAGTCTTTTTTCTAAGTGTTCTCCATTCTATCTACACTATGTCTTCCATTTTCTTAAGTCTAATAGCGATCATTCTACATCAGTTCATCTCTTCTTCTCTAGACTTCTTAAGTACTATCTAACTGTTCTTTGCTTCCAGCCTATCCCTTATTTAATGAATAAAGTACAAACAACTATTTTTGGCACTCAAAATCCTCAACAATGTGACTAACCTAGCTTTCCTGACCTATTTTATATACTATCCCACTTTACATAATCTATGTAAAAGTCAAACTGGATTACTGTCCTCTCCTAGCGCTTGCCTTCATGGAAATTTGCGTTGCTTTACACACATACATTCAGTGACTAAGGGTTTAATTGATGTAACAAGCTCATTTAAAGTGTAAAAACCCCTGGAAGGGCTAAGGTTAGTCATATAGATTAGAATTATATTCTACTTGTCAAGTAGGTAGCAAAAGTGAAAAGACTGCTAGACCTGGTTTCAGAAAGACCTGAGTTCAAATCCTGCTGCTTCAGTCATCTGTGAGCTGTGTGCTCCTGAGCAAGTCACTTAACCTCTTGTTCTTAATTTTACTAGAAGAAAAAAAGTTATCAAAATAATGATGTCACTATTTGTTGTTTTTCCTAATAGTATACACTGAATATTTGTCATATTAATTTTAAAATACTAATCTACTCAAATATTCAATTGAATCTGTAATTTTATGGATTCAGAGTTCCATCTAATGATACAGATCACTACCTATCAATTCCTGTCCAAACTGTATGACTCTTCTCACTGTATGATCAAGTCAATAAGCATTCATTAATTCTTGATATGCCAGGCACTGTGTTAAGGGCTGGGAATACAAAGAAATGGAAGGGGGAAAAAGTTTCTGCTTTCAAGAAACTCACAATCTAATAAGGAAGACAAATATGCAAACAACTATGTAAAACTAAGATGAGTACAGGATAAATCAGAGATCATCTCAGAGGGAAGATTAAGACATTTTGGGAAAGTCATCTTGCAAGACATGGTACTTTAGCAGACTGGAAGGATGCCAGGGAAAACAGGTGGTAGGATGAGAAAGGAGAGTTCTAGCCATGTGGGACAGACAATGAAAACGTGGTGCATTTTCTGGAAATGAAATGCAATGTTCTAGGAACAAGGACACCAATGTCACTGGGTTAAAGACTCTGAGCATTGGAATATTGTAAAATGTGTAAGAAGACTGGAAAGGCAGAAAGGGGTAAAGTTATGAAGAGCTTTAAAAATGAAACTGCATTTATATTTGATTCTGGAGTCAATAAGAAACCACGGGAGTTTCAGAAGTAAAGTTAATATTATCTTATTTGTGTTTTAGGAATATCATTTTTGAGATTTAAGTGGATGGTGATCTGGAATGAGCAAGAGTCATGAGGCAGGAAGAATGACTGTCAGGATATTGCAGTAGTCCAGGAGAAAGGTAGTGAGGGCCTACACCAGTGTGGGGTCAGCATCATAGAGAAGACATTATATAAGAGATATTGTCAATGTAGTATTAATAGGACTTGCCAACAGATTCAATATGGGGAGTGAGAGAGAATGAAGAGTTGGGGATATCTAGATAATAAACCTAGGTGACTAGGAAGATTATGATATCTTCAACAATAATAGGAAAGTTGGGTAGTGTTTGGAGGAAAAATAATTTCAGCTGTGTCCACAGGGAGTTTAAGATATTTACAGGGCATCCACTTTAAATGGTCTAGCAGGCAGCTGGAAATGAGTAACTGAAAGCAGGGAAAAGGTAAGGGCTGAACAAATAGATCAGAGAATCATCTCTACAGAAATACTAACTGATTCCTTGGGAGTTGAGGAGTTCACCAAGTGAAATAGTATATATAGAGAAAAGAAGCAGGTCCACCTCAGAGACTTGGGAGATTCCAAGGTTGGCAGGTTTGATTTGTATTAGGATCCAGCAAAAGAGAGAAGAAATGGTCAAATAAGTCAGAAGGAAAAGAATCAAGAAAGAGCAGTGTCACATAAAAAAAAACTAGAGGGAAGAGTATGTGAAGAAACAATGAGTGAGCAGTAGTGTCAAAGGCTGCAGAGAGGTCAACAAGGGTGAAGACCAAGAAAAAGTCATTAAGAGTGACAATGGTGAGAGTACTGGTTACTTTGGAAAAAGCAAGAGAAGTTTCCTTTGAATAATAATGAGATTAGTCAGACAGCAGAGAGTTAAGAAGATGGTAAGAAGGACATGGAGGCATAGATTGTAGAGGATCTTCTCAAGGAGTTTATAGATTTATAGAGAGATTATAAAAAGATAACCAAAGGATACCGGTTTGCCTTGGCAAGAATAGGGGCCACTTACTCAAGTGAAGAAGAGAGCAGCAAAAGACATTTGCATAATGTGAGATGGGGAGAAAGAGAAGAGGGAGCTATAGGTGATTGGCCTGTGAAATAGAGTAAAGTTCTCTGTTGAAATGGGGAAGATATATGGGACATTTAAGGAGGGATAAAATGTTTGGAAGAGGTACTGTGGTTGAGTAGGATAGTGAATTGATTTGGGGCAGGGTGGTAAAAACACCACAGCGCTACAGTGAGAGCCAAGGAGAGATTACATAACTTGTAGTGAATTCAGTCAGCACAGATTCATGATTTTCTTCAGCTTAGTTTAAGAGTTCTTGATTAGAAATGAAGGAAGCAAAAGGTCATACTACTCTAAGATGGAGGCATGGCAAGGCAAGATCTTCAATAAGATAACGGATCAAGGGACTCTAAAGAAGAGGAGAATATAAAATTGAATTGGTTCAAACATAGCCAGTGGAAGGGCAACATCCTGAGAAGTAACTGAGAGGTGAGGAGAATTAGAGGTCAATGTGACAACAAAGAACAGAGCTAGGGATTCAAGGCAAATAGGTAGAAGGACAACAGACTATGATCTGATAAAGCATTTCTGAGTTCATGAATACAGAAGTAGGACACTTAAGGAAGATGGCAATATTAAGTTTGTGTGTGAGTGGGATGGATTGGAGGAGTAAGCCATGTAAAATTAATAAATAGGGTGTTGACAGCATAGAGAGATAGAAGTTCCTTAGTATGAGGGCAGGAGTTGGGAAGGAAAAAATAACTATGAGACAAGGACTGAACTCATCAAGGAAAGTATGAAAATGTTCTGTAGGTCAGTAAATAAAACAGACACCAGATTCTTCACTTAGTGATCAATATGAACTGATTTGACATCAAAGGAAGGGAGATCACTGAATGATAGCGGTAGAGGGAGAGCCTGGAATCAGCAATGGGGAGCAAAGAGTATTCCAACTCTCCTACCATGACCACTAAGTCAGAAGGTGTAAGTGAAAAGCACATCTATTGCTGCAAAGGTTGGACAGAAAAGCTGTGCCAACAGGCAATAACTAGTCTTAATAAGTACAAGAAGATGGAAGGAGAAAGAAAAAAATTAACATAAAATTTAGTTCATTTTTATGGAATAGGCATTCCAGAAAGCACAGTGGTTGGGTAGTTTTGGAGCAGGATGTTGGATCAGGGGTTTGAAAAGAAGATGAGTTAGGTTAAGGGGAGAGTGGAATGGGAGGCTTTGCTCTAGATATGAGTACCTGTGGAGCATGGTTATTTGTCATCTCTTGTTCTTGCCACTTTACCCTTCCATCTCTTCCAAATGTCATACAAGGTATTATATGTTGGAGAACAGGCAGGGAGGAATTTGGGGTGTATGAATCTTGATTGCCCCTTCCTCTGTACAACTACATACAGTAGATGTTTTCCAAAATGGTGGAAAAAGCATTACACCCAAGCTAACTATGTCCATGGCTAGTGGCAAACTTGATGACTGCCATTACCTTCTCAAAAATATCTCCAATAACTATTTTCCCCTCCTACCAGAGTTAAGAAAATTTACTTCTCTGGAATAGTAATTAGCCAGTACTGCCCGACCTTCGGAAAATGTACAGTATGCAAATATAGGTGTTTATTGTTCCTATTGATCCCATAACTTGTTTACTTCTAGTAGAAAAGAGAGTGCACATGTCTAGGTTTTTTCCCTCACTTTGTTTACACAATCATCTGAAGACTGCAGCATTCACATAATAGGGTACAAATCTGTAACATATGCATTTGACCTTAATCTGGCTAGTTCTAGCATTCTTCAGCCCTGTTTAGTAGTTATTACCAGAACATCTCTGACTTTTTGCTTTGCTTCTCTAAAACGTGATTTCTATGGCCTCACCCTTTTACTGTCTTTTTCACCACAGCATAGATTTTAAATGAATTTGACTTCCTTCTCTCCTCATTTCCCACTAATACTCCTGGACAATTTCTACAGTGTTTCTCCTTTTCTTCCCATCAGTATGTTGGCTGGTTCAGGTTCAAGTTATTTGCTTAGGGACTGCTTTATGCTCATTCCCTCCTCTGTTTCTTGACAATTCTTACTATTCTCCCCCCAACCCTGCCCATTTCTGAAATCACTATGGTAGCTAGTTTAATTTCAGATCAACTGCTATGAATGTGCCAGGTTCATCATATGCCCCAATTAGGTAACAATACAAGGCTGTTAAAATTATTTCTAAGGTGTGAACAAATTTACTCTCAGTGTGGGAACAGGGGTCTATCAGTTGCATGACCATGGACAAGTCACTTAACTGCTGTTTGCCTCCATTTCCTCCTCTGTAAAATAAGGATGATAATTGCACCTACCTCCCATGGTTATTGTGAGCATAGAATGAGGTAATATTTAGAAATTGCTTCACCAGCCTTTAAGGATTATATATATGGTGGTTATTATTGCTACGATTATCAGAGATTTAAAGCTGGAAGTTCCCTTAAAAGCCATCTACCTAGTCCACCTCCTACTTTACCTGCCTCCTCCATTTTACTGAAGAAACTGAGACTTGGGAAAGTGAAGTGATTTGCCTAGGGTCACACAGCATTAAACTGTCAAAGGCAGAATTTGAACCCTAAAATTTTCGAATCCCAAATGAACTTTCTCTCTATTATTCCATGTTCCCTTCAGTAAAGTTTAAAAACTTTAATACATGGGTACTGTAATACTTGTTCTGGCTACTTGTGCATTTTTGTTTATTTTCTTATTCCTTTCTATGTTCTGGGCAGTTTTTAGATCAGCAAGGTCTTGCAACAGATGAATTTAATATATGGTAAGTACAGTGGAAACCTTAAGGTACCATATAAAACCTAGTTATGATTTTTAAGAGGGCAACTAGGTGGCCCAGTAGATAGAATGCTGGGCCTGGAGTCAGGAGGACTCATCTTCCTATGTTCAAATCTAGCCTCAAACACTTACTAGATGCTTGTTCTTGGACAGGTCACTTAAGCCTGTTTGCCTCAGTGTCCTCATCTATAAAATGAGCTGAAGATGTAAACAGCAAATCATTCCAGTATCTTTGCTAAGAAAACCTCAAACAGGGTCATGAAGAGTTGGACACAACTTAAATGACTGAATAACATCATTACTAAAAACACCTAGGAAAGTCAAAGTTTACATTATAAAATATCTTCAGTCTACTTACATTTAAAGTGCAAGTATTCAAATTACTTCTAATTATACTTAGTGGAATAATTTTGTAACTAGTATAGGACAAGAATTTAACTTTTTTCAAGATATTGTGCATTTTAAAGCATTTTCCCTCAAATGAACCACTATCCATGACATTTTTATATAGAGTTTAATTCCAGAAGTTAATAGTGAAATGAAACTAGAGAAAACAGTCCTGTTTTCTTATTTCATAAAACATTTGAACACAACAGTAAATTAGAAACTATAAATTGAAAGTCAACCTCAGCACTATTCACATATAATCTTCCGTGAACTAAAAACCACAATCTCTTTTTGGGAAGTTTTTTATTCCAACTTCTTCACAAAAGGGTTAAAGAGGTATATGCAAAGCTACAGTTTAATTTCAATGCCATGAAAAAGTTCTTTTGTAAGCAAGCAGAACCAATTTATCTTCTCACCACAAACAATTCCTGTCTCTTTGCCAAACCATCTGCTTTGCTCAAAAGACTAGTGAAATCTTTTCTATTATTCTTGTTCTCTTTAAAAAAAAAATAGCCCAAGGGCAGGGTGTGAGTGTTCTGCTCAAACATGTAAGTACAGAGATTGTAACCTGTCATATTAGAGATCAGAATATAATGAATATGAAGGATTGTTATTTCAGTTAAGACTGGCAGCATGGCTAAGTATGTCATAACATATTTAATATTTCAATATAAATTTGGCAACAAGTCAAAAAATCACAGAATCTCATGGTTTAATGAAACTGAAAGAAATGTTGACACAGCACTGCTATTAGCCAGTAATCTAATCTGATCAATACCTAAGGTAAAAGATACCTAAGTTCCAATTATAGTCCATTATTGGAGGCCATACTTTAAAAAGATTCAAGATTTAAAAATTAAATAACCATTTGTGAAACATAAAAACTTGAATTTTAAACCTCCTAACTTAATAAGAGATTAAAGGAATCAAGTGAAAGCATGCAAGGTTAAAATAATATTTAGCCCCTCAAAAAAAAAAAAAACCCTCACGGACAAGAAAACATTCTCTAGAGAGCAGCAAGAGAAGTGAAGCATCTTACACTAATTTACCCTAGGCTGGGCCTTTTATACCTCAGGCAGCTAGGATGTAAAATATCTTTCCTGCCAATACTCTCAAGGGACCTGCTAAATCTACATAAAGCTGGTATTTCTCTTACTACATTCATCCAGGATTTATTGCTAAGAATGTCAACCTTTAAGGCTTATTAAAATTTCTCTTGTCATAATTTAAATCTACTGTCATACTTTTAAAAAAGGACAATGGATATGAGAGGGCAACTCTCTTGCCTTCAAGTTGGTTGTGCCTTGGACTAAATATACATTTCAAAGTAGATTAATACCAAAGAAATGCAGTCAACTTTCAATTAGCTGCACACAGGTAATCCATTTTGTTTATTAATTACAGCAATTTCTCAATCTTGAACTAGTTTCCCTTTATTACCCAGCATACTGCCAGTCATCTCTCAATACCCAAGCATTATGGTTTCAGGAAATGAAAATTAATTTCAAAATATTGTCCTGAGCATAATATAATTAGAAAACAAATCTATTATTCAAATCATATACTGCATTCCATGATGTTTAGATTTATTTGCCACCTTATATTTTCCAAGCCACCTTTTTCTTGTTTAATACAGATAATCAATTTAAGTAGACTTACTTTTAGAGATAGAAAACACAATTATTGCCTTCCATGAGAGTTTAAGTGGTCTGAGGTCGGAGATAGTGTCATTCATTTTGCACTACCCACCCAGCCCCACTGTTCCCCTTAACCCCTGCAAGACTTATCCATAGTAGATCTTCAGTAAATATTTGCGAGATGAGTGGAGGAGTATAAGCTCTGGAATAGCCTCAAATTTAGAAGTTAAAAGACCTCTAAACATAACATAATTAAAAACAACCATCATATTGCTTATGCACTGTATCCATTGTTGTTGTTGTTGTTGTTGTTTTTCCAGACTCAGAGGCTGCTCTGCACAAAACTGCAAAATAGAGGAAGTTGATCCATTTACCCTCTTCTGGCCCCCTGGCTCCCCTTCTCAAGCTGTCAGGGGCTCAGTGGCCTCACTTGGATTCCGTGCACCCAAAAACCCTCATGGTAGAATTACATCCAAGTCTATTCCTTCTAAAGTTCCAAAATTCTTTCTCCATCCTCTTCCCGTCCCAAACAAAAAAATCTCAAACCTTCAGCTATTCACTTGTACTATAAAGAGCACTAGATCTGGAGTAATGGAACTGATTTCAAAACTGCCCTCTGCCACCATAGCTGAGGAACCTTGGCCAAAACATAATCTCCCTAAGTCTGGGTTTTGGTTTTCCTCATCTTTAAAACTGAGGGGGTGTGGGGCAGCCAGGTGGCTCAGCGAGTAAGAGCACTGGCTCCAGTGTCAGGATGACCTGGGGATCAAATCTGGGCTCAGTTACTTAGCACCACACCCAGAAATAACTGGCTGTGTAACCTTGAGCAAGTTACTTAACCCTGATTGCTTTAAAAAAAAAACTGAGGGGGTGGTAGAGTTTCTCCTTGATGTGATGATATCTCCTTGATGGTGAGATAACAATGGTGGTGATGATGACAATGAGAATAAAAATAGTCAGCATTTATATTGTTTTAGTCAGATTTTGGGGGCAGGATATTAACATATATCTTTCCATCTACAACTTTAGAATTGTAAATTAAATTCCAAATTACATTTTTTCTAAGTTTGTAGCATTTATACTTCTGAAGTATTTTACCTTAAAACAGCACCAAGACATTTGTGAAAGCCTATATCTAAACCACTATAATATTGATATTTAAGAGATGATCCTTATATCTGGGGGAAAAATTGGGGTTATTAAAGAAAGTTTGAATTATCATGAAGGCAATCCACTATGATATCTTCTTATGGCATGTCATAATATGGGGAATAGATATTCTTCATCAACTGGGTCTTACCTATATTAGCCCCTAATTAATGGTTACTGGTCTCTTCCAGGATCATGTACACAGCATGTTACCTATAAATAGAAGAATCAAGAGGATCTCACCACATACAGGGAGTGCCTCTTCAACTATCTACCATCATATTGGAAAATACTCTTGGTTAGGATACATCTTCCTGTTTTATGCCCTCCTTGTTATATGTTAATCATATGTTTGAGTAAAAGGGTTATTTATTTCCTCATATGTTTAAGAGACATTAAATGATTTTGATGTATGGATAGGAAACAACTTGTTGAAAGGAATCCTTTAAGGTGACTTTTCTTCCTATGTATTCAAATGCTTTTTCAGAATTAAGAAAAGTAAATACAGCAGGATGCTGAATTCACTATATCTTTCAGTCAATTACAAAATGGTAAAGATGTGTTAATTATAGACAATTAGCTGCAAAATCTTGCTTTTTCCCCCTACAAGTACCCTTACTAAGCATTGCCTTGATACATGTATGGATGAATTGAATAAAGATTTTTGTATAGATAATAAAGTAGGTGTAATGTTTTTTCTCATTTATCCTTTTCTCAGTAATAAAGTTTGAAATTCTTTCTGTATTTTTGACATGATCCCCTCCTTCAACTACTTTTAAATCAGACTATAGTGCCTTCACAGGTGTACTGCCTAACCTAATGATTTCTTTGTGAACCTGGCCTGATTTGGCTATTTTTCCCAGTCTTGTTCTCTATAGTACCATTTCTACCTATAAGCACATCTAAAATTCTGATATTAAAGGACACATGTGAAAATTCAATAGTCCCAAATGATGAAAAATATTCGTTAAGAAATTCCTTGTGTGGGCTGGCTAGGTGGCGCAGTGAGTAGAGCACTGGCCCTGGAGTCAGGAGGACCTGAGTTCAAAACCGGCTTCAGACACTTGACACACTTACTAGCCATGTGACTTTGGGCAAGTCACCCAACTGCCCTCCAAAAAGCAAAAAAAAAAAATTCCTTGTGAATCTTTTCCCATTTTTCTTCTGTTCATGGTAGTAATCTCATCTTTAAATGCCATCAGGAATAGTGTTGGAGCTTTCCCTAAACATCCTTTAAAATAGTTTTAACCTCCATTACTTCTTTCTAGTTTATGATACAATACCATTCATAATAACCCATTGTTCTTCTTTGTAAGATTTTACAAATAAATTTATATTCTAAACCATTGCTGACTTTAGCTGCCATCTAACTGCTTGACAAGCAAGTCAAACATTTGCTGACTAAAACACTTGTTGAACTTTTTTGTTCTCTTTATGATGTTATTGATTTATATCATCCGTTAAATTATATACAATGATTATATTCAATGTCAATGCCATTTCAGGCCATTTTTCATTATCAATTACTTTTAAAACTGATTTAGGGATTAAGTTGTTTCAATTGCATGACTATAATTTCTATATATAAGTTAGGATATATTTGTGACTTTTCTGAGACTCTAGTACAAAGCAAGTAGGAAAACATTTCAAATGACAGTGTTTGAGCCTCCCTATGACCCCAGAAAACTTTCCTGTATTAGAGATAAAAGATACCTCAGGAGACAATGGTGAAGATTTAATGAATGGTGGAGGGGAGAATAGTGTGGATTTAGCAGTCCTTTGGGACAATTCCTTCAAGCATGCACAGATATTCCCAGCATGGTTCCTGACCTGGTGACAACATAGAATCTTGGTGGGGAACTGGGATTTTGTTACACATTACTGGCTACAAATGACTATAATCATACACTAATATATGATGACAAAAAGTCTTTTCACTATGGTGCCAAAGAACCAATGAATCATCAGAACTGATAATTTACTGAGTCAGAACTGAGTGAGCAAAATGGATGGACTGTAATCCTATCACTTTCTTTCCTTTACAACTATGAGTAGGCACTGCTTTTTTGAACTAACTCTGAGAACTGGGAACAGGTAAAGATGGCTGCCCCATCTGCTACCCACTTATGATAATCATGAACATACAGCCACTCTCTCATAGTGTTTTTTTTTTCTTTCCTGAGCTTAGGCAAATGAACATTCAGAATAAAAGTGTCCAAGAGACCTGGTAAGTTCAAGAGATCCTGAAGTCCTTTTGGTCATCAGAGCTACAGATCAGCAGTAGTAGTACCTACTAAAGGCAGTGCAAGTGTCTCTTAGAGTGACACCTGCCAACAACAGCAGAAGCACCGATAAAGTATGCCCAAAAGTGACATAAGGATAGTGGCAGCTTCAGGGAGCATGTCCCCTTATGCTGAAGAGATGTATTAGCCATGGACTCTAGATAGCCACAAATAGGAAGCAAGGTGAGTGGGATAAGGCAACCTGTGGGTACATAGCTACCTCAATGTAATTTAAGCAAAATGATCATGGTTACAAAGTACTAACTTAAAACAGGAAGGGCAAAAAAAAACTTTAAAAAAATCAATATTAATTAGTATATATCCCAATGAAGTCACTGATCATAAGAAAGATACCAAAATATTTGCAGCAGTACTTTCTTATGGAAGCAAATTACTTTAAAGTAGATGTCTATTATTTCAGGAAAGGCAAAAAAATGTGGTACATGAATGTAAGGGAATATTGTCATAAGAAGTGATGAATATTATGCTAAAAAGCAAAGATATACACAGAACAAAAGTTACAGGCTGGAACTGATTTAATATCCATCAAGTGTATCCAAAAAACTAAGAGACAATCAAAATATCAGACAAAGCAAAAATAAATATTCCCAATAATCAATAGATAATCAAGGAAATCATAGTATACTGAAAGAAACCATGGAAAATGAACATTAAATTTATATTACCAAAATGCCTAGCATTGTTAACCACAAAGGAAAAGTTAAAGAGCTAGAAAAAGACATGGATAGTTACTCAGTAAAGTTGGAGGCTGTAATGTTCCTCTGTCAGAACTGGACAAATCTAACTGAAAGTTCAACAAAAGGGAAAATAAAGATCTGAAAAAAACTGTTATAGAATTGAGAGCTAAGAGACTTATGTATGACATCATTTGAATGGGACCAATAAAGAATACACATATTTCTTAACACCACATGGAACTTTTTATAAAAATAAACCATGCTCCAAATGCAGAGAAAATGCAAATAACTGCTTTGGAAAATGAGAAACACTCAATATATTCTCTGTAGGCTACAATGTTATAAAAATAGTAATTAATTCAGGGAGTACATGAAAAAGACAGAAGTAGAATCAGATACTTAATATTGAAATTATAAATAATGGAAGGATTAAAAGGAATTAAAAAACACAATTAACAAATATATTAAATGTAGTGAAAATTAAGACACTAATTTCCAAAATTTGGGGGAATGAGACTAAAGGTATTCTAAGCAAAATTATTATATTCCTAAAAACAAACATTAACAAAATAGGAAAAGAGATTTATTGATTAGAAATATAGATTTTAAACATCAAAAAGCTAACAATAGCATACTATAATAGGTACAAAAGGGGGAAATTAGAAAACTAGATAATCTGAAAACCAAGAAGAATATAGAATTGATTTATAAAAAAAAAACAAAAACTGCTTCTTTGAAAAGACTAACAATCCTACTGCAGACATTTTCAATATAATCTCCTTTTAGAAATTTTTCTGGCACTTTGAAAAGAATGATAACATAAAATTCATTTTTTTAAAAAAAGCACCTTTCCACCACTATTGTTTGACATAGGTTGAAAAATTTTAGCAATAACAATTTTTAAAAGAGAAAGAAGTTAAAGGCACAAAGATGGGCAAAAAGAGAAAAAAAAAACCTATCCCTACTCGTAGACTACATGATAGTTTACTTGGAAAATCATAGGGAATCAGCACAAAAACTAATTATTAAGATTAACAACTTGAGCAAAGTTGCATCCTATAAAATTAACCTACAAAAATCAATAACATTCCTATATAATAATAACAAATCCAGGAAGTCATAAAAAAGGAAAGTGCCATTGAAAATAACTACAAAGGGCATAAACTATATAGTAGTCAATCAACCTAAGCACACTCAATACTTGAATAGATTCAATTACAAATAACCTTAAAGGAAAAAAGAACAACATAAATAGTTGATGGCTGGACTATGCCAATAAAATAAAATGAGAATACTAGCAAAGTGAACCTTTAGATATATACTATGCTAGTCATATTAGCAAGTGGTTATTTTATAGAGTTAGAAAAAGTTATAATAAAATTCACTTTAGGGTACAAATATATGGAATCAAGAAAAAAACATTGGGATGAAGGGAAACATGAGCACTTCAAAACCTTGAACTCTATTATTAATCTATAATCACCAAAGCCATTTACTTGATACTGATTTAAAAGACAGAAAAGTAGGTCAATGGAACAGATTAAATGAGGAAAAATCTTGAAGAAATGGACTCAATAAACCAATGCTTGACAAACCCCAAATCATAAAGACCTAGAAAAGAAATCCCTGTTTGATAAGAGCAGGTGGAAAAACTGTAAAGTAGTATGGCAAACATCAGGCTTAAACTAACATCTTATATCATATCCCACAATAAATTAAAATATAAATGTGATCTGAATATAAAAAATTATTCAATAAAAATTAAAAGAGAATCAGATCATATATATTTTATAACTGGAGGCAGGGTAATGGGGTAGGTAGGGTAGGAGGTAAAGGAGGGAATTCCTAACCAAACAAGCAACAGCAGCAATTTAAAAGGCAAAATGGGTAATTTTGAAAATATAAAATTTAAAATATTTTGCACAAAGTAAATTTAACTAGGAAACGAAGGAAAGTGGTTGATTGGGGAAGAATTTCTTTGTATCCAAAGTCTCTGATAAGGATCATCTATCCAAAATTTATAGGCAACTAACAAAAATGTAAAATCAAAAGTCATTTTCCAATAGATCAAATCAAATAATATGAATAGGTTTCAAAAGAAAAACTACAAGCTAATAACAATTAGTTATATATGAAATGAAAAGTAAGATAAGTGAAAATCAAAACAATTCTGAGGCTTCACCCCATCCCCAGAATGTTGGTAAGGACATCAATAGTTAAGAGCAGTCAATATTGGAGCTGTGGAAAGATAGACACATTCATGCATTGCTGGTGTAGTAGCAGTGAATGGTTACAACCATTCTGTAAATCAATTTAAACAAGGAAAATAAATAAAATGATCATGCACTTTGACCTAATGATACCACTGCTGGGGCACATACCCCAAGAAAGTCAATGATGAAGAGAAAGTCTCTTAGATATAAAAATATTTCTATTCACACTTTTGTGACAGGAAAAAAAGTG
The DNA here is from genome assembly GCF_028583685.1 of Petaurus breviceps papuanus. NCBI lineage: Eukaryota > Metazoa > Chordata > Mammalia > Diprotodontia > Petauridae > Petaurus > Petaurus breviceps. The sequence continues at coordinate 48,014,769 of NW_027186296.1, forward strand.
GGAAATAAAGTAGATGCCCACACAAAGAAGAGTGACTAAAGAAATTGTGGTACATGAATGTAATGGAATATATTACTGTACTAGAAAAATAAATGTGATGGATACAAAGAAACATGGAAAGATATAAAACTGATGCAAAGTGAATTTAGGGAAGGAAGGGGGAAGAGATTAAGTAAATAGTATCTACTATGTGCCAGGCACGGTGCTAAGGACTTTTACAAATATTATCTCATTTGATCCCAAGAAAATATTCATGACACTACAACAACATAAGTTTAAAGAACAATAACAAAACAATCAAAACTGAATGCATTAGAACTGAAAAGAGGCCCACCTTGATTCAAAGGAAAGATACGAGAATACACTCTTGTTTCCTGTTCCTTTAGAGAGGGACAATGTATGTGAAGTCCTGTATACTGACATTAGCTGTCTGACTTGTTTGATACATTGTTGAGTTTTGCAGAATCTTTTCTTTCTTTCCTTCTTCCTTTCTTCATAATTTATTATAGATGATTACTCTCTTGGAAAGTTGGGGAGAGATGATTTAAAAACTAAAAGCATTTTAAAGGGGGCTGGATTTGGAGTCAGAGAATCTGCATTAAAGTACTTGGTTCTCTTACTTTGAACAAGCTGTACCTTTTCCCTGGGTCTCAGCTTCTTCATGGATAAAATGAGATTTGATCAGATAACCTCTAAGATCACTTCTAGCTCTAAGTCTTATGACTTACAAAGGAAAGACTAGGTCCCTCCACTATGTCATAGATCAGAGCTAATCAATATATTTGCCATTCATTATATGTGACAAGCTGATGACCTACCTGGAGCAAACATATGTTCCTAAAGACATAACAGATGGGATTACTGTCACACCACATATGATGCCAGCACTTCCTGATTCTTTTACTAGAGCATCATCAGCTAATTACTGCTGCTGGTTGTGGGTTTTTTTTTTTTTGGCTGTTACTAATTCCTGTGTCCCACAACTTTTGTTCCCATCAGTGAATGACAAATATGATGTGCTCCTTCCATAAAACTTGTTTTAAAATAGCAAAATTGTAATGGATATTGCTCTAGTAGACAAAGTTAAAATAAAAGAATTTCATGTTTCTCCATTTGTAAATAAGAGAAAATTATACTATGTAACGTATATTTTTAACATTTCCAGTGAAATAAACAGAACAGTTTAATCAAGACAATGTAAGCTAAATTATATACCAATTGATATTAATCATGAATTAATGAGTCTCAGATTTTTACATTTCATGCACAAGAACTTATTTATATGGAATGCTGATAAAATTGAATGTAAACTAAAAATATAACTAACATCTATTTGAAACAGTCTACACTTCCAGAAAACATGAAAAAGGAAAGATAGATATTAATATCTCTAGTGTAATACCAAAGATATGTCATGGTGATGAAATTTAGTGAATGTGTTCATTTCCTTTGGCATGAATCCCCAATGATGTTGGTGATCTATATCAAAAACCCTTGTTACAGAAAGAAACCCAAAATATCCTATGATATTTTCAAACTTCTCCTTTGGGATACTTTAATTTCCATCCAAAAACCTTGGGAAATTTTCACTTGAAAAGTCCGTGATCCTAGCACCCTGACCACCGAGGAACATTTTACTGAAGGGGAAAGAAAAATAAAAGAATGCTGTATGCTATGGGATTATATATAGGGTTATGGGATTTAAAGATCTTCCATGCCCCATTGGACTTGCTGATGTAGCAGGAAGGGGCGGAGCAAGAGGAAGCGGAAGCCAAACTAGAGTTCCTGTGGTGGCGGTGGTGGCGACGGCAGCAGCAGCAGCAGAGGCAGCGGCAGCGCGAAGCCATTTTTGAGTTAGCCAGAATTTCTGCTAAGGACTCCTGCTGAGGACTGCCAGGGGCCGGAGCTGCTGGGAGCGCGCTTCCCGGATGCTGGGTGGTTGCTGTGAGTGGGGAGAGGAGGATCTTTGCCTGAGGTAGCCTGTTCTGTTTTAAAGGCTTGAAAATGTGGGTGCTTTCTACTTTATCTACCTGTGCCAATGTCATAACTACTCTGATGGCTTTCACTTTCTGGTTTTGGGACTCAATCTTTTTGGCATCTTAATAAATTTTCTAGTTTATTCCCCCATATGGCAAGCATGATATATTTTATGATGGATAATTATATCAGCATATCTGTAATCTCCATAGGCATTGTGAATATGGCATTGCTGATACAGCTATATAACAAGAGGATTATAGTACTTCCAACTTTTAGAAAGTCCCTCAAGTGAGGATTTAAATATTATCAAGAACCAGCTCAGGTTTCGCTTCCTTGAAACCTTCCCTGATTTCCCCAGTTGCTAATCATAACCTCCTCTTCATAGAATCACAGGATTTACAAACTGGAAGGAAACTCAGCAGCATTTACTCCAACCCATACAAAATGGGAACCCTCACTAAAACATACCAGATAAGTGGCTGTAGAATCTCTATTTAAAAGGCTTCCAAAGAGGGGGAACTCACAATCTCTCAAGGTAGCCCATTTTACATTTGGATAACTGATTGTTAGAGGCTGATCTTTCCCTTGAGATTAAGCCTGAATTTGTTTTTGCAACTTATAACCAGTGATACTAATTCACTTCTCTTTGATCAACCAGAGCAAGTCTAAATCTTCTTAGACATGATGGCCCTTTACATACTTGAAGAAAACTGTCATGTACCAGCTGAGTCTTCTCTCCATAAAGTTAGATATCCTTAGCTCTTTCAAGTGATCCTCATATGACATGGAATTAAGGCTCTTCACCATCTTGGTTGTCTTCCTCTGGAGACACCACAGCTTCCATCAAAATCCTTATTGAAATGTCCAGAACTGAACATCCTTCCCCTCATGCAGTCTGCTAAGAACAGGGAAAGGGGATGATCACCTCTTTATTTCTGGAAGCTCTGCCCCTCTTAAAGCAGCCTAATGTCACATGGCTGTGACATCACTCTGATGACTCATTCTGAACTTATTTGTAGCCTACTAAAACTCACAGAATATTTTCAGAATAATTGCTGTCTAATCAGTCTTTCCCCATTCAGTACTTACAAAGTGGATTTTTATACCTAAGTCTAAGACTTCACTTTTATCATTACTGAATTTCATCTTTTTAGATTTAGCCCAATATTCTCACCATTCCCTACTACTGCATAGAGTATGACACCTTCCTAGTCATGTAGGCTGGCTCACAACCCTGGTGCCATCCTTGGTTCTTCACTTACCCACCCATTTCTGGTCAGTTGCCAACTCTAGTCCTTTCTACCTTCAAAAGATCTCTCACACATTTCTGTCCTCTGACATCACTACTTCCCTGATCCAGGCTATCATTACCTCATATCTTGGCTTTTGCAACAGACTGCTTATTGGTTTTCCTGCCTTATCTCTCCCCATTCTAGCATACTTGGCTATCAAATTGATTCTGCTAAAGTACAAGTTTGGCCATATTACTCTACTTGAATTCAGTCAAAGATGGTGACTATTGCCTCTAGGTTCAAATATAAGACCCTCTGTTTGGCTTTTAAAGCCCTCCATAATCTTCTCGTCCCAGTAGCTCAGAGGCCAGAGCACTCGGCCTGGAGACAAGATGACCTGAGTTCAAAGTCCCAAACACCTCCTAGCTATCTGACCCTGGACAAGTCATTTAAAGTCTGACTGCCTAAAAAAAATGGACCTGCTGGATCCACTGGCAAAAGGAAATAGCAAAGCACTCCAGTATCTTTCCCAAGAAAACACCAGATGGGGTGACAAAGGGTCATATGACTGAAACAACTGAGCAACAACAACATTCCCCATTCCTACATTTCTAGTCCTCACACCTTACTCTCTTTTTCTCACATATTCGGCAATTTAGTACTACTGGTCTCCTTGCTTTTCTTCACCCTAGACGCACTATATCCTGATTCTGAAATGAATTATCCTTAGTTTATTGTGCCTTGACCTATAATTTCATCAGTGCAGCAAATTCCCATCTAGGACATTCCCTCTATAGGTTAGTAATTGCCCTAAATATATAATTTTAGGATGGGGGCAGTTAGCATTAAAGTAATGCCCAGAGGAACCCAACTAGAATGTGTCAGAGGCAGAAGTGGAACCCGGGGCTTCTGGAATACGAGGCTAGTTCTCTTTCCACTATGGCATTCTGAATCTTGATTACCATTTTACAAAGGATAAAATTTAAACTCAAAGGTAAAATGACTTGCTTATGGTCTCACCTCTTGTGAATATCATGGCTAGAACTCAAACTCTTCTAATTCAAAGAATCACACCTTACTACTAATTACTTCTACTACTACTGCTACTATTACTAAAACTACTACTACTACTACTACTTCTACTACTATCACTACCACTACCATAACAATAATAATAGCATTGACAGAGTGCTTTAAGATTTACAAAGTGCTTTGCAAATATTGTCTCATTTAATCCTCACAACTCTAGGAGGGAAAGCTATTGTTATTTAAATTTTGCTGATGAGGAAACTGAGGCAAACAGGCCAAGTGATTTGCCCAAAGTTACAGAGATGCTCAGAGTGTCTAAGGCAGGATTTGAATTGATACCACCCAGTCAATTTCTCTATCCACTACACCATCTAAATGCTTCTATATGACATACATAATTGTTGTTCAATCATTTGAGTCATGTCTGACTCTTCCTGACCCAATCTGAGGCTTTTTTGGCAAAGATACTGGAAAAGTTTCCCATTTCTTTCTCCAGATCATTTAACAGATGAGGAAACCGAGGACAACAAGATTAAGTAACTTGCCCAGGGTCACACAGCTGGTAAGTGTCTGAGACCATTTTTTTGACCTCAGAAAGATGAGTCTTCCTGACTTCAAGCTACTAGCTTTCCTTCATAAATCTATACAATAAAATCCTTTGTTTTGTTCTTTGTCATTTGGGGCAGCTAGATGGCATTAAATGACTTTCCCAGGGTCACACAGCTGGAAAGTATTTGAGGCTGTATTTGAACTCAGGTCTTCCTGACTCCAATACTGGAGTTCTATTCATTGTGCCACCTACCTGCCCAAACATAATAGGTATCAATATACATATATATGTGTGTGTGTGTGTGTGTATAAATTATGTGTCTATATACACGTGTGTACACACACACACTCATACATACATACATATATATATATATACACATACACACTAAACAAGGATATATGTCTAATAATAATGATGATGATAAAGAAATGGGATTGTCCAAGAGAATAAAACATAGCAGATTAATACCCCAAGTGACTGGTCACCAAAGGGTTGGCTATAGGAAGATGAATGTTTTTTGGACAAAGTGACCCCTAAAATAGGTGCCCAGCCTTTTGTGGCCCTTAGTTATTTATCCTGAGCTGATGAAAGTGACAAAAAAGGTGGCTGATAATGCTAAGAATACACGGTGCTTAGACCCTGTAAAAACTTTAATTCATGTTACACTCAATAACTAATCTTTGTTCAATAAAAATGACACATGACTAGATAAGCTGACACAGTACTAGATAAACTAAACCACATTCATTTTGACATTCTAAATGTAAATGTATGAGAAGACTAAAGAATTTAAAGCTAAATAAGCTTTCTAGAGAGAGGTAAATAAATGAGTTTATTTGTTCAACTGCCCAAAGGCAACAAGAAAAATCATTGTTCCTTGAGAAATTGGATCATTTATTCTTGGATTGTTCAGGAGTTATATAACTAAACAATTTATGAACAATAATAATTATGATTGTGATTAAAATGATAATTAAAAAGCATTTATATCCCACAGAAAGGTTTGTGAAACTTTATAAATGCTATATAATGCGATTCTATTACAAATGATAGAAAATTAAAATTTAGCAATTTTGTGATTTCACAGTGCTAGCAAGTACTTCATAATTACAAAAAACTTTATAAAGACCCTGACAAAATTCTTTAAATTAAGGGAAGATATAGCATAATCCAGTCCAATCCAATAAGCATTTTAAGTGTCTACCATGTGCCACATGCTGTTCTAAGTATATAAAGACAAAATCTAAACATCCCTTGAAAAGTTAACTATCTGTTGGTGGACAGGTGAGTTTACAAGTAGATAATAATACACAGTATAATTTGAGAATGGTGAAAGTACTAATAACAAGGGGATCAGGAGAGGTTTTCCAGAGGACTGCATATGAACAGGGTTACTTGATATACTAAGACAAACATGTAACCAAGGTATGGGAGATGGTATGCAGAAGATGGAATGCTGAGTTTAAGGAGCCAAAAGCTGAACAGTCTAGCTGCAAAAAAGAAGGTGTGAAGGAGAATAAGATAAGGTAAACTTGGAGAGATAAGCCGGAAACAGATTGTAAAGGGTTTTCAATACAAAAGTGAGCAAAAAAGAGGATGTTAAACTATGCTGGAAAACATGGTTTGTGATCAAGAAACAAAAGAGGACAAAAGCTTACAGAGTACTCAGAAGCCTCATGCTGAATAGAATAAATTCTTTCTTTAAGAAGATATTTGGAAGTTACAGTGTGTGTCAAGTACCTAATGACATCACCAAAATGGAATTAACAAAATTTTATGAGACAAGAAAGTAATGGTTAGGGGCAGCTAGGTGATGCAGTGAATAGAATACCAGCCCTGGAATCAGGAGGATCTGAATTCAAATCCAGCCTCAGACACTTGACACACTTACTAGCAGTATGACTTTGGGCAAGTCACTTAACCCCAATTGCCCTCCAAAAAGCAAAAAAAAAAAAAAAGGAATGGTTTCAAATCTAGCAATCACTGCAACTGGGTACAATAAGACTATATGTAGTCAGACTGATGACTAGATGATGTAAAGGTAAAAGTAAAAACCAAATTAGAAGGATAAAGCTGAGAGGACAAGGTGGGCAATTATAGAAGTTCTGACCCAATATGTTTCTTTTCCTGAAAAAGGAAAATGGAACTTTATCATCATTTCTCATAAGTATAACTGATGAAAAAAAATCACAAAGAAGCTGCAAGAGCCCATAAAAAGGGCAGATCAGCAGACATGCTTGCAAAGTGGAGAGGTGTGGCAGCCAAGTTAAACATGTTGTCACTGGAATGTAAACCAGCATGCTCAACCGGGCTGGAAAGTTTTGATTACAAGCTAGGCGACGCAATGGATAGAATGCTTGACCTGAAGTCAGGAAGATATGTTCAAATCTCACCTCAGATACTTTCTAGATGTGTAATCCAGATGAATAATTTAATCTCTCTTTTCCTCACTTTCTTTACCTGTAAAATGGAAAAATAATAGCACCTACCTCCTAGGACTGTTGTAAGGATAGAGAGATAATATTTGTGAAATACTTTGCAAATTTTGAAGTATCACATATTGATGAATTGTAAATCTGTTGCCCAAGGACAAGTCTATGGAAGTTAGAAAAGGTTCAAGTGTGCATATCCTTTAACCATTTGTGTAGTGATAAATGAATAAATCTGATGAATATCAATTTTCTATAGATTTTGGATAACAGACATCAGAGATATTTGATGTGAAAGTTTATAGTCAAGAGTCATCCTTGAATCCTCACACTCCCTCAACTCTATAGCCAATCAGTTGACAAGTTGACAATTGTCTACTTGTCAATTTACCTCTTCAGCTTCTAGTATTGTCACAATAAAAATCTGTGATAAAAAGAAACTGAGGCATAAAGTTCCAAGGATGATCAATTTGTTAGCAATTGACAATAAACAATGTCAATGGCTCCTTGGTAGTCAAAGACCAATCTGACAGTCAGAGTAGCTTTTAATTTAGTTGGCTATATAAGGTCCAGTAATGCAAATTAAACTAAGATCTCAATTGGTCTATAGCAGAGATGGATTTACATTTTGCCTAATCATAATTACTCCACAAGAAGGGAATCTCCAAAATTCATGGCAATAGGGAAAACAAAGAGTTGGTAAACATTCTCTGGGAAGTGCTGTGTCGAGCATCACCCAGAGAGAGACCCATTGGAAGGTAAAAACATAAGATGACTAGGTTGTCTCATTTTCCTTATCTCCATCCTCCCCTCTGAGGCACTGAGACCTGGCTGTAATCCAGAAGGTTGAGGAACATAAACTCTTAAGAGAATCCACCACTGAGGCCTATACAATCAAATCAAAATCTGATAAATTACTGATTCCACTGATTAACCACAACTCTTAATCATTCATCAATAAATCATCTAAATTTCACAGTAGTTATACATGTCTTTGCACTCACACTAGAACAATGTTAGTCCAGTCTCTTATTACCTGTCACCCAGACTATTCCAATAACTTTTGAATTAATCCCTCTCTACCCTCAACACCCCTCCCTTTAATCCATTTTTCACAAAGCTTCCAAATTAATATTCACAAACTACAGTTCTGATGGATGTCATTCTCTTGCTCAAGAAATGTCTATGGCTCCTTATTGCAACTAGGATGAAATGTAAACTCCTTTATCTGAGATTTAAAGCCCTTCCTAATCTGGCTCTAACATTTTACTTTCCTCCTCATACCCTCTACACTACAATCAAATTGAACTACTTGCAATTCTTTGGGTATGACATTCAATCATCAACCTTTACATCTTTGCCGCAGGCTCTTCCTGCATGCCTCAAATGTTTCTGGCACTCTCTCTTCTTTTCCCTTATCCCCTCCCAACCTCTCTCTGTCCTCTTCCCTCCTCCCTTTTTCTCTTTCCAATCCCCCACCACAATCACCACCTTTCAAAACCGATAAATTCTTCTTTTCAAAGCACATCTCAAGTGTGACCTACTTCATTAAACCTTGGCTAATTTTCCTAGTTGTTATTGGTTTGTTGTGCCTGAAACCATTGTGGATTTTTACACAACCTGTATTTACTTATCTATAAATATGCAATATCTACCCTCCATTTGGAAATAAGCTTCTTTTTTTATCTTAGTAGGCATAGTTCAATTTATTTGTTTATTAAAAAAGTCTATGTGGCTGCCACAGCAGCTGCCTGGGTCCTCTGGACAGACACTCGAGTGTGAGTCTTCACAAGATGGTCAGTGAATTCCTGATAAGGAGACTTAGTGAACACAGTCTCCTTCCACAGGTCTGGGGTTAGATAGGTGTATGTTTTGGAGATGGCATCAAAGGTAGCTTTAGCAAAGTTGCCCAGAGTGGCAGTACAGCCTCTTGCAGAAGTGTAGCAGTCATCAATTCCAGCCATCATCAGGAGCTTCTTAGGCACAGGAGCTGAGACAATACCAGTACCTCTAGGGGCAGGGATCAGGCACACCAGAACCAACCCATATCACCCAGTGACTTTGCAGGGCACTGCGTAAGTTTGCCAATCTTGTTTCTCCAGTAGCCCTGTCTCACAGGAATGGACAGCTGGGCAGAATGATGGCACCGAGAATAGCTGTGGCCACTTCCTTGGAGCATTTGACACCAGACCAACATGGCCGTTGTAGTCATCAATGGCCACAAAAGTCTTGAACCTGGGTACACTGTCCAGCTCTAGTTTGTTTCTGAACAGGCATGATCTTGAGAACTTCATCTTTCAGTGAAGATCCCAGGAAGAAATCTATGATCTCAGACTCCTTGATAGGAAGTGAGGAAACATAGATCTCTTCCAAAGTCTTGATCTTCATGTTCTTGACTAGCTGGCCCAGCTTAGTGACAGTAACCCTACCTTTTTCTTTGGCCTTTCCTCCCCAGGCCCTGTGGCCCCACCCTCGATCATGGCCCCTGCCTTGACCTCGGCCCTCACTGTGGAAGCCATCACGGAAATCTCCCCGGCCTCCAACTCTGGGGCCGTGGGGCCTCCCGCACCTCCTGCAGCACCAGCCTCATCCGCCATTTGGTGTTCACTAGAAGTAGAAGGGATATAAGCTTCTCTTAAATGCATGGGTTGTGTCTCACTAACATAGGAACTAGTGTGTGTGTATTAGTTTTTTCTATAAGTCTAGGTAAGACTTTCTTCCCTTTTCTCCTTTTTTTTATTATTCATTTATTTTATGTAGTACATATCTTAATATAGTAAAATAATAAAGGGGAACTGATCTTGGACCTAATCCAGCTACCTTGATCCTATATCTGAATTTTAAACCTGGATGGTGTCACCATGGTTTCACCATGCTGCTTTATTTAAACTTCAATGAACTAGAATATTCTCCATACTATCATCACCACATTTATTGACCTGAATATATTCTATGAAGCAACAGATACTACTTACCAGTGTCATGGAGGATGTATGGGAATCAAAAAGAAAAATAGATATTGCCTTCAAGAAAAGGCAAAAAACCTTTTTAATGGTAGCAAACTTCTCCTAGAAATAAAGGCCTATTTTCTTGATACTAATATTCTACTGTTGTTATTGTATAGTTGTGAGTCATGGAACATTTCAGTCTGAAGAATTTAAAATATGCTTCACAGAGAAGATAATGGAGAGGTCAATAGAGTGTGAGGAGGTTGTAAAATAGAGAAAATAAAGAATTTCATTGAAGAGCTGAAGGAAAAGATGTGGCTAGAGAAATGGATAATTGAAAAAGATCAATTAGTCACATGTCAAGAATAAGGGATGACTGACTGTGGTTTCCACTGGTACGATGACAATTTGAGGAGAATACAAAAGAAGTATCACTTCTTATGATGAACTTATGGGAAGATGTGGATAAAACTTGCAGACATGGATGGATAGGTATCTGCACATTTGGAGGGAAAAACCAAATCTCTGAAATCATGGAACACCACTGGAATATTTTGAATATCTGAATAAAAATTAAGATAGTTTCTCAACCACTCTCTCCAAGCTTTCAATAGAATTCCTCCTTTTTTGATTCATTTTCTTTTGCTCATAGTTGGCAAAGGATCTACTTCATTGTAGTTTCTGTTGAACATATTTTAGTCTTATAACTGAGGAAGTTTTTGTCACTAGAGGTTCTCAGTGTAAGACCTAGGGTAGGTGTAGAGAGCTTCACACATTAAGCTCTCAATCTTCATTCAGGGAAGCCAGGAAATCTCAATTCCTTACTCCCTACTTCTTATCCTTGGTTTATTTCTCCAATACATTGCTCATCTTCTTCATCTGACCCCATGTCCCAAATTTTCCTGAGGTACTTCTAGAGCAGGGGGTGTTAATCCTTTTTGGAGCCCCCCTGGCAATCTGGCAAAGTCCATGGACCCCCTAGAACATTTAAATGCATAAAATTACATAGGATTACAAAGGAAACAAATTATGTTAAAATACAGATATCTATGTGTATATATAGGCACCTGGGGTTAAGTGATTTGCGGTAGCAGCAAGCACCCTGACATACCCAGGATGGCTGCTAGCACAGGTTCTTTGATCTGTTTTCTGTAGTAAAGCAATTCAAAAATGTTTAACAATATTACTTTAATCAAACATATTATCATTTACTTAGTTCAGGGAAAAAAGTCAGCACCCTGAACTTCATAGAATACAAACAGAAGTTACAAGCAGACAAAAAATACAGACAGAGAAAATAACAATTCAGCAGACAGACAGGGCTTCTATCAGTCTGACCATCACACATCTACATAGTTAGTTAGCAGAGAGAGAAACACCAACATCTGGGTTTTCACAGCCAGGGGGCTCAACAGCTGCCCAAAGTCTCATCTCACCAAATCATACAATTCTTCCCAAGAGTGAGCCCCAAAGCAAAACATCACATCAGGGTATATATAGCCTTCTCCAAGGTCAGAGAACATCACAACGCTCGTGACCCACTGTCCAATCACAAAGTAACAAGGTGTGGGTGTTCCTGGAAAACAGGCCTCCTACCACAGGCTTTATGTGACCACATTTAGCCTATTAGGGGGTAGAGTATATTTTCAAATCAGGGAAGGTCCTCAAGTTCCTGTAGGCTTATTAAGGGGCAGGGAAGATCTTCAAATTCCCTTACTATTTGCCCAGGGTCACACACCTAGTAACTATCTGAGACCAGATTTGAACTCAGGTCCTCCTAACTCCAACTCTATTCACTGTACCACCTAGCTGCTACATATGTATATGTATGTGTGTATTTATATATGTAGCTATATATTTATATTTCATACATCCCATGTGGAGAAGTCCTATAATTAAAGGAAACTGGTCTTGATTATTAAGTTTTCTGTAGCTACCTTTGCTGCTGTGCCTCTCCCTATTCATTCTCATTGACTTTTCCTCTTACATGGTCATAATTAGATTTTACTTCATTTTGGTATTATGCTTTTTTAAATTTGTATTATTACACATAGCTCTTTCAGGATCTTTTGCATACCTAATAGCTTTCATTGCTACCTGCTTGAAAATTGTCTCATAATAATCCACCACAATTTATTTTACTGTTTCCTTATTGCTGAGTATTTATGTTATTTCTGGCATTTAAAAAAATCAGATATAATAGTGTTCTAAATACTTTTTTTTCAGATGACTTTTTTGTTGTTTTTAGCAATACTTTATCATAACATTTTGATGTATATTACATTAATTATTCTAAATAAAGGAAGCAATTGGTAAAAGGATGTGATTTTTAAATTATCTTTATTGTTTACTGCCAGATTGCTTTCCAAAAAAAATTGTTCAAGTTTGTAATTCTACCAGTAATGGACAAATGTTCCTAGACTGCCACAATAAGTATGGTCTTTCATGTTGTTTTCATTATTTCCACCATTTTATAGTTGTGACACTTTATTTTACATCCATTTGATGACTACTGGAATTAGACATTTTTCTAATGATTATTAAGATTTTTCTTCTCTTTTTTGAAAATTGTCTGTTTTATACTTTGCCTACTTATTCACTGCAGAATAGAAATTACCACTTTTGTAGGAATGGGAGAAGGAGGAAAAATAAGTGGTCATATAGTATCTACTATATTGCCAGCCAGCACTGTGCTATGTGATTTTTTCTTATTTGATCTAACAACTCTATAAGGTAGGTGCTGTAATTATTCCCATTTGATAGTAGAGGAAACTGAGGAAAACTAAGACTAAGTGACTCGTCCAGGGTCACACAGCTAGGAAGGTCCTGGAGGTGAATTTGAACTCAATTCCAGACCTAATACTCTGTCCATTGTGCCACCAGCTATCTATGCTGTAGAGAAGACAAGATGAAAAAATTCCTTCTATCAATAAAGATCTGCAACTGGTCTGAAACTTACACTTCTCAGAATATTGACTGGGGACATTCAGGGCTTAAGTGACTTGCTGAGGGGCCATACTATCTATTAGAGGTGAAATATGAACACAGGTCTTCTTGTCTCTGAGGATAACTCATTATCCACTATGCCATATTGCCTCTTGTTTTATATTCTATAGGCTAATTGAATGATAATCCTTTGTATATCTTTGGGTGGATGACCAACATGTCTATTTTATTCCATTCATCTGGATCTGTTGTTTTGTTTGTTTTTCTTTTATACAACAGCAGGTAGTTATGATGATAGCCTCTTTGTAATGTGTTTTGAAGTATGGGGGAGTTTAATCACATTCATCAAGTTTTCTCTTCAGTGTGACCCCTTGGTATTATTGTACACTTGCTTTTCAACATGAACTTCATTATGATTTTGAACAGATGTCTAAAGAAACTGATTGGTATTTTCACAGATATTGCATTAAATATTTAAATTGATTTGAGTAGTGTTGTGTTTCTTACTGTATCAATACAACTGAACCATGCACATCAAACATCACTCCAGTTAATTCAGCCCTTTATTTTTGTTATTATAATTTAAAAGCTGTTCTTCCACAAGTCCCTATAAGCTACTGATTACCAAATTTTGAAAGTTATTACCAAGTATTTTATTTTCAATTATGTTTTCTTGATCTTTATTAGTAGTACTTGAGAATGCAGTGACAAGGATAGAGATTGGAAATCCACAACTCTTATGGAGTTGGTTTTTTTTTACAGTTTAGTAGTTATATAAGAAAATATCATGCTTTATAGTTTTACTTTAGTCATCACCAAAGATAGAACAGATTTGACATCAAATAATTTTTAGTCATTTTCAAAAGTCAAACAAAACCTTAAAGTTTAAATACCTGCCACAACTGAAGATATTCAGAGAATTATTCACAAAGGTCAGGAGATAATTCAAAATGAACACTTCAAAAACGCTTTCAGCAATAGCACCATAATTGGAATAATTACTATATAGTCCCCTGAGGTGACCATTTTCAATGAGACACTAATCATCTTGTGGCACAAGTTTTCATAATTTTAAGAAACCAGTGCCACTAACTCTAATAGTAATATACTGTGGTATAAATTCACTTCAATTATGGCAACAAAAATATATAGAAAGACACATGTGTGTATGTGTCACAGATAAGGGCCCAGTAGTATGATGAAGGTAGCCTGAACCAGCTCACAAAATCTGATGCTAAATTTTCAATGGGAATATACTTATACCTTGGAAATTAAAATGTTAATAAGGTATACTAAACTTTAAAATCTATCAGGTACCGATTTTCTTTTTTTATAGTACCAGTTGGTAAAAATTTATCAGCACATTTCTGGGAATGGTCAATATTAAAAACTGTTAGTTTAACCTCTAACAGCTAGGAACATTTAGTTCACAGGACCTAGATGGGGAGAAAAACCTGAATGCAACTAAGATACAGGTTATAAACTTATAATTAAGGTTATGTTTTTTATTTATTGATCTTTGCTTAGATGCTAATTAGAAAGACCTCTCTGCATAATAATCAAATAACAAATATTTTAACTAGCCATGACAGAGAATTTTCAAAAGTATTAAATGTATGCATTAATGCATTGTTGGTAGGATTGTGAACTGATTCAACCATTCCAGAAAGCAATTTGGAACTATGCCCAAAGGGCTATAAAACTGTGCATTCTCTTTGATACAGAAATACCACTACTAAATCTGTATCCCAAAGAGATCATAAAAAGGGTAAAAGACCCACATATATAAAAATATTTATAACAACCCTTTTTGTAGTAGAAAAGAATTGGAAATTGAGGGGATTCCCATCAATTGAGGAATTGTTGAACAAGTTGTAGTATATGAACATAATGAAATACTATTGTTCTATATGAAATTATGAGCAGGTGGATTTCAGAAAAACCTAGAAAGAGATATGAACTGATGCTGAGTGAAGTAAGCAGAACCAGGAGAACATTGTACACAGTAACAGCAACATTGTGAAGAGATACACTATGTATGATAGCCACTTAGCTCTTTTCAGCAATATAGTTATCCAAGATAATTACAAAAGATTCATGATGGAAAATGATATACACATACAAAAAAGGAACTATGAAGTCTGAATGTAGATCGAAGCATAATATTTTTTTGTTTTTTATTTCTTGTTTTTTTCTTTTTTGTTCTGATTCTTCTTTCACAACATGACTAATGTGGAAATATGTTTAACACAATTGTACATGTATAACCTATACCAGATTATTTGATGTTTTGTGAAGGGGGAGGGAAGGAAAGGAGGGAAAAAATAATTTGGAATTCAAAATCTCATAAAAATGAAAACTATCTTTACATAAAACTGGAAAAACAAAATACTATTGTGTGAAAAAGTATTAAGTTTATATCCTTCTGTTACCATGAAAAGACCGAATTATTACATATCTCAGTCTATTTACTAAAATCAATTATAACTCTGAGATAGGTAGCTTGTGTAAATGCTGTTGACACCTGACACAACAATTGGCATGCTACATTTGCCTCTGGTATGCATCTCCAGCTCCTATATCTTCACTTCCTTTTTTCTTACTCTTATGCCTCTTTCTTACTGCTCTTCATCTACCCTTCTTTGTATTTTTCACTTCTCTTTTATTCTATATATACGCAAGTAGCATCAGGTAATATTTAGGAGATATTATACTAGCACTGATAACTAAAGTTATCATCAATCCCTGCTTTAGCACTTTTTCATACAACTCAAACAATGTTACCTGATACCCATTCTGTACTACTTGCATACATAATACCAAAAATCAGTGAAGGGATATCAAAAGAACAGAAAACCAGCTATTTACTCCAAAGTCTTCAGTCCTCCTACAGATTACTTCTTTCTGTTCTTTCCACTGGCTCAAAGAACAGTAATTCCTTACATCAACTCTGCTGAGTTTGCATTTGCCTGGGGAAAGCTATTGCTGGAATCATAAAAGGTATAATTGTTCAATTTAATATTTTTCTACTGCTTTCATAGGGTAAAAAGACCGGAGGAAAAAATCACAACTGGAAGCAAGAGAAAAAATTACATACATATGTTAATCCATCTACCAGACTATTAAACCGAATGAAAATAATAACTCTTGTTTTAGGCCAGCAATTCTGAAAAACTTTAACATTTTATTTACTGTGTTGATAAATAACTTTAAAAATCACATGAACAATATTTTCTGATAGCAACTTATAACAAGAATCATTAGCAATTTAAAATGAAGAATTAATTTATTATTCTATAAATCTGTTGGTCAACAAATATGGATTCTCCTCATATCAACTTTGTTCTACTCCACTCTTTACCTGCCAACATGTTTTCTCTCATATGGTAACAGTGGTGAATGAGGGGAACAAAGTATACTTTCAAATTCATCAATTTAGTTTCCCAAAGTCTCTGCGTAGAACTCATTCTCCATAAATTTAATTTAAAAAAAGCAAGGCAGGGGGCAGCTAGGGGGTGAAGTGAGTAGAGCACCAGCCTTGGAGTTGGGAGGACCTGAGTTCAAATCCAGCCTCAGACACTTAACACAAAAACTAGCCATGTGACCTTGAGCAAGTCACAACCCCAATTGCCCTCCAAAAAGCAAAAAAAAAAAAAAAAAAGCAAGGCAGAAACGAGGAATATGAGTAAGTTTAACTTCTCTTCTTTTAAGCATAATTATTCCCAACTCTCAATGTTCCTAAGCAGGCTGATCTCCCTAAAGCTCTGATTAATATTCCTTCAAAACAGATTTATGCAGACATCCAAATTAGTGAAGATCTAAGTCAGTGGAACAAAGTAACCCACAGTCACGAAATAAAACTACAGGTGATCTGAAGTACAATGGGAAATGGCATACTGAATGGAAAGCAAGGGCAGAGAAAGCAGTATAACCTGGGTATGTTTCACAATCACTCCTAGTGAAGGAAGAGTCACTATATTAAATGTCAATCAGGAATTCCAAGGAGAAAATATTGAGCCATTTTTCTACCCCAGCTCAGGACAAGAAGACAGCCAGCGGTCCATGGACTCTGGAAAGAGGATTCAACAACAATAATAATAATAAAAGGGCCCCACAGAGCTTTTCAGCATAAGTACTGGGCTGTGACTTAGAGGTCTAAGTAGACCATAGAAAAAAGGAGGAAGGAGGGCCGCTAGGTGGTGCACTGAATAGAGCACCAGTCCTGGAGTCAGAAGGACCTAAGTTCAAATCTGATCTCAGACACTTAAAACTTATTTGCTGTGTGACCTTGGGCAAGTCACTTAACCCCAATTGCCCTGCCTCCTCCCCTCCAAAAAGAAAAAAAAAGGAGGAAGGGGTAGTGGGAGTGTATATGCTAAAACCTCACTTTTATCAGAACTGATAATAGGAAGAAAGAATGAACTTCTATAGACAGTGAATTTGGTATAGACACATTTAATCTAAGAAAAAAATGGAACTAAATGAGAAGGGAAGGTAGACTAAGGGATAGAATAGTCATAAACAAAACTATCTCTAACATCAAAGAGTAGAAAATGAAGAAGAGTCTAAATGAAAGAAAAAGACAAAGAAACTCTGACTGGGGCTTGACCTTGAGCTGTGGAAACAGACTGAAAACATATGAACATATATATATATATATATATATATGTGTGTGTGTGTGTGTGTGTGTGTGTGTGTGTGTGTGTGTGTGTAAAACATAAGATATGAAAACATATTGAACATATATAGGATTTTACAAATAAATACAGAGAAATAGAATTATTATACTTTACTGACCGAAATATTATAAAATAATATTAAATATTGGAATAATGAAGACAGGATTAAAATACAATTAAGAGTAAAAATTGAAAAATCAGAAAACAAATCATGGAAATAATAGATAATCCCATCAAAGACAATAACAATGATGAAACCATATACCATAATTTGAGAGAAGCAACCTACATAGTACTTACTTTAAGGAAAAATTATAATTCTAAAAACTTTCAATATCAAAAGATGGAAAATAGATATGAAAAACTGAATATACAACTAAGAAAAATACTAGAAAACCAATAAATTTCAAATCTCAATTAAGTACCCAAATAAAAATTCCAAAAATCAAAATAAGAAATTAACAACTAAAAGCAACAAAACAAACAAGAAACTGAACAAGCAAATAAAACTTATCCCTGATAAAAAAAATATTACAACCTTACCTAATTTGATTTTTAAAAGATGAAAACACTTTGGCAGAAATCAGGTATATACCATCATATGATAACACACACCAAGATAAAAGTCCAAATAAATACATGATTAGACATAAAAGGACATATCACAAACAAAAAAGAGAAGCAATGAAGAAATTACTTTTTAGAACTAGTAATAGGAGAAGAGTTCACAACTAAACAAGGAATAAAGAAGTTCAGTGAAGATTTAACTGCATAAAATTAAGAAGCTTTTGTAAAAAACAAAATTAAAATTACATTGGAAACAAGTGGGGGGAAAGCTTTATCAAAAAGCTTCTCTGAGGAAATGATTCAACTTTATGAAAATAAGAAATCTTTCTCAATGGATAAGAAGTTAAAGAATATGAAGATACAGTTCTAAATAGAAGAAATCCATGATATCATTAGCAATATGAAAAGAGGTTCAAATCACTACTAATTAGAGAAATGCAAATCAAGTTTACTGTGCAGTTTTCACACACAGAAGATGATAAAGATGATCAAAAAAGAAAAATGGCAAATGTTTGGAGGGGTTATGTAAAAAAAGCACATAATGCATTGTTGATGGAGTTCTGAACTGGTCCAGCCATTCTGAAAACAATTTTGGTATTATGTCTAAAACATCACTAAGCCATGCACACTCTGACCCCACAATATCCCTAAGAACACTACACCCAAAAGTTATTAAAAAGAAAAGGGACTACTATGCACAAAAATGTTTATAGCATCAGTTTTTGCAGTATCAAAAAATGGGAAAGTTAATTTCCCTCATGTGTATTGACTGAGGAAAGTGTGGTATATGATTATAATTGCATAAAATTATACAATAAGGAATGATGAAAAGGAAAGCTTTGGAAAGA
Source organism: Petaurus breviceps papuanus (assembly GCF_028583685.1). Classification (NCBI taxonomy): domain Eukaryota; kingdom Metazoa; phylum Chordata; class Mammalia; order Diprotodontia; family Petauridae; genus Petaurus; species Petaurus breviceps. The sequence goes on from NW_027186296.1 coordinate 48,033,980, forward strand.
CTTGCTTGCACTGATGCAGAATAAAGTGAACAAAACCAGGAAAACAACCTTATGCCAATAACAACATTATAAAAGCAAACAACTTTGAAAGATTTAAGAAATTTGATTAATGTAATTACCAACCATGGTTCCAGAGGACTGATAAGACACACTACTCCAGATACAAGATACAAGATGCAAAATGAGACATACATTTTAGATATGGTCAGGATAGAAATCTGTTTTGCTTAACTGTGTGTATTTGTAACAAGAGTTGTTGTGGGGTGGGGGGGAAGTCTTGTCAATTGGAGAGAAAGAAGTAGAAGGGCAAGAGAAGCTAGTGATGATTCCCCTTTTCTCCATCCCCACCAAAAAAAAGAAGAGAACAGAAGGAAGTCCAGAAGGAATCACAGACAAGTAGAACAATCTGGAAAGGTATATGCTGAATTTATTATATACTTAGAAATAAATACTTGCTTCACAGAACAGAGATTTATAGTTTCAAGTATAATCTTCTCCTTCTGTTCAACATGATATATGGAAATACTCATTTTTCTTTGGCGCTTAAGTTCAGAACACAAAGAAAAAAATGAGAAAAAGAGTAATTTTGCATAGTGAGACTAATATCCAAAACATTACCAATGATAGTTTGCAAATGAGAATTGACATAAAGGACACTATTGAGGACATGTATGACTAGAAATGAGGGATGAAAGATGGATAGCCCAATTCTATGCTGATATCCATGTGACAACAAAAATAGAGAAATTTTTCCAGCATGTTGGGTAAATCTTTCACAGAAACACATAAAAGACTATGATGATTGTGGGAGGGCATGCATAGATTTTGAGTTATACTGTAGTAATGAAAACCCATACCAAGATCACTGACATACTGATTCATAAAAGAATATTCTAATAATCCAATGGATTCTTCTCTAATGATACAATACACATGACTTCTCCATGTCTAATCATTTTCCAAATACAATCCATGCCTATATTTTTATCATGTTTTTATTTATGTTTTTATCAAAGGGAAGAGGAGGTCTATCCCAATGTATTGACAGTCTTGACAGTCTTCCTTGAGTTCTCTTAATGTACAGATAATGGAGTACATGGGCTATTCATCCATTGTGGCTTTTTCTCACACTATCATTAGCCTATATTTTTTTCTTGTCAAACATTTTCCCCATAAAATATTTTAAACCTCTTCAATGTGGTTTCTCACATACAATGTGTTGTAGCCTTCTTACCCCTACTTCTCCACTGCACTTTGTCAGAGCTTAAACTTCAATTTTCTGGAGACTAGTATTGTGACTTACAATTGTAGTGCATGAATGCAGGGAAGGAAAATTATCTCTGGGTCTATCTTGCAAAACAATCGTATCCTAAGGTCCTTCATTTGTCTTTTCTTCACTAGACACCGTTAATTCCTCAAACCATACAGCAATAAGTAACAAACAAAAATTCCTCTCTTCTCTCTGTCAAGAAATCTTCTGTTGGTGTCTTTGTCTTCATGTGTGAAATATACTTCTAGAAATGATTTATAAGAGGATAAAAGTAACACTTCACCTTTAACTACAGTAATATTCCAATATATGATATGATAATTATTTATACACATTGCTTCCTACGTGGGGTGAAGGACGGAGAAAGTTGAGATCACACTGGTTACTGTTGCTAAAGCTAAAGAATTCAATCATTCAAAGACTGCCATTTGTAAATATAAAAAAAAGTGGGAATAAAAAAACAGTAAACCCAGATTTCTAGTTCTAACTCATCCTTTAATACCACCAAGGGCAAGAAATTTGAAACACTAAATCTAAAGTTTACATATATTTAAAATAAGGTTGGACAAAATCTCCAAAGTCCTATTTATTATTGTCATTTGGTGAAATTATACAGTAAACTATTTCATGTTTTCACATTGAAATTGTGATAATGATGAATATAGTGCAAATATGACATTTGCTGTGCACCACAAATTGCAGGTCATTATCTAGGCCATTATCATTCATATGAAGACTTTCAGGTTGAGTGATATTAATGATTTTCCCATGAGCATGTAGGATATCTAGAGTAGAGCTGGAATCAAAACCCATAGTTCCTAATGTTGGTTCTATGATGAGTCCTTAAAGCCCTTACATTGCTAACAAGAAAAGCAATTCTTGCTTGATTAATAAATATATGAATACTGAAGGAAACCTTTTTACTAACCTACATGAACTGAATTATGTCTAAAGAAAATCAAAATAAACTAAAACTTAACAAAGCTACAGAAATTATTGTATTAGATGACTCAAAATTCTAATTTTAATCATTGCAATTCCATGGTTTAGTAGAAATGAGTTGTAAAGTTGTTCAAGGTAATAATCTGTTGCCTTTCTTGGTCCTGGATACAAAGTATTTCTTTTGCTTGAATTAAATCATGCTGATGGCTGAGTTAATGTGGGAGAGAAATAATAAAATTCTGTAGTATATTATGGAAATTCTCTGAGGCAAAAAAATTAAACTGTAATATTTTGCCTTTGTATTAGTACATTACAATTTTTACTGCATAATCTCATTTGATTCTCAATGTAATTCTAAAAAATGGGATAGGTAGGTATTTCATATATATATACATATATATATATAACACACATATATGTTATCAAATAGAAAACTCAGGTTAAAAGAAGTTAGGAGACTTACTGAAGGTCACATGACTAATGAATGGAAGAAGCTAGTCTCCTACTTCCTCCTGCTCCCTAACCTATAGTCTCAGCTGAGAAGAGAAGCTTAACTTTCTTCTAACCATTCAACCTATTATACAGTGTGTTCTCTAAGAAAAGGTGTTAAGGGATTAAGACAAGCATCTTCCATTTGCCCCAAAGTGACATCCCTCCATATAGAGAGTCTACCACTTCCTATTGGCACAAGATCTCCAGCTTCAAGTGGAAGAGAAACCAAACTTCCTTCTATATGTTTTGTGCCTGCCATCTCTTGTTTACCACAGAGCATTCTCCTAAATGAATAAATGCTTTTGTGGGACTATATTACAACATGGGCAGATACACTAAAGAGGAGGGGGAGAGAAGCAAGAGAAGAGAAAAGAATGTGTGAAGTATCCTGATCAAATAGACGGCTAGAAATGCAGGGAAGGGAATGCCTGTGATCTTCTCAGTTAGAAAAGTGCCTAGAGGAGAGTGGATGAAGAGAAAATGGGGGGGGGGGCAGTGACCAAAAGGGGGAAAGGAAGAAGGTCAAGCTTAAGTGGTGGGAAGGAATTCCACTGATAAATGCTCCTATGGATGAAGAGAGATGTTCTGTGATAGGACTTTAAACTGGTTGTAGTTTGGGAAATTATTTCTTGAAAAGTCATTCATCCTATATGAGGGCAGGGGAAAGAGTTAGAACTTCTATCAGCAACTGGCATCTGGGGATACTGGAAGGGTATGGACTCAGGAAAACTTTGAGGCAAATGGTGAAAAAAGGTACCTGGGAGAAGGTATAGTATAGACTATAGAATAGTATAGACTAAATAGACTAACATAATCAAGGACGTGGTGAGAGAGGTGCCCTACTGTGGGGCATGTCCTCTCTGACACCTGCAAGTATTGCCATTTTTCTGGGAGTAAAACATAATGGAAAAAAGGTAATCAGTGGGGCAAGTTACACAAGATGGTGGCAAAAACCATCCAGAGGGGAGAAGTTAGAATGTATACATCAGAAGGGTTTTTTTTTCCCTAGGTTATATATGTGCAAAAAATAATGAAGAAAATAATACCTTAAAAATAGACTGTGGGGGTGTGCTGACTCTTTTTTCATAATTATCTTCATTTCTTTTCCAAAATTTTCTTCTATCTGTCTTATATAACTTTAAGTTCCTTTTTCAGCTCTTCCATTAGTTCTTCCTGGGCTTGAAATCACTTCCCATTTTTGTTTGGGGCTTTGCCCATAGGTATTTTGACACTGTTGTCCTCTTCTAAGTTTTTGTCTTTATCTTCCTTGTCACCATAATTTTCTGAAGTCAGATTCCTTTTTATTGTTTTTTGTTCATATTTTTAGCCTTTTTCCTTTCTTTTACATTTGAGCTCTGTTAGAGGTGTGGAAGTGAAACTGTCTCAGGCTTCTTGTGCCAGGGGATACAGGCACTGGAGGTTTACCTGGTGCTACACTGATGCCCATGGGTGACCCTCCTGTCTGGTCCTTTGCTTAGGGGGTGGAGGGTAGCTGAAGCTTCTGGAGGTCATAGAGGTCTGGAAACTTCCCTGGTGCTAAGCTAGGGGGCTAATGCTGATGTCTGATGTGTGCTGAAGTCAGTAAGGTGTTTCTGCTTTTCCCCAGGGCTACACTGAAGCACATGACAGTCTGGCTGCAAGAGGCTGCCTGTTTGCCCAGGGCTATGCTGAAGCATGGAGAGATCTGGCCACTGACAGTTACCTGTTTGCCCAGGGCCACACTGAAGCATATGGTGATTCTTAGAGCTGGAGTCTGCCTATACTTCTGGTTATACTAAGGCATATGGGTGGGTCCTGGTATTGGTGTTTGTCTTCTCCGCCATGCTAGGTGTCAGAATTTTCCACTAGTTTCCTGAAGTGGAGCTTGCTGCTAGTTTGCTGGGATGTTTCCTTTCCTGGAACTACTCTTCCCTTTTACCCAAGTGAGACAGACCTTTCCTACTGATCCTCCTAAGTTTATTGGGCTAAAAGGTTGTTTCACCCCATCTTTTTGCTGGTTCTGCTATTCCAGGATTTCTTTTGGGGTGCTATCTTATTGTTTTTTGGAGGTGAATATGGGAGAGTTACAGCAATTTACTGCTTACTCCACCATCTAAAAACCTTCCATTTCTTTCTCATAAGATATTTTAAAAGCAAAGATATTGGGGCGGCCAGGTAGCACAGCGAGTAAGAGAACCGGCTCCAGTGTTGAGAAGACCTGGAGATCGAATCCCGGGCTCAGACACTTAGCACCCACCCAGAAACACCTGGCCGTGTAACCTTGAGCAAGTTACTTAACCCCAATTGCTTAGGGGCGGCCAGGTAGCTCAGCAAGTAAGAGCACTGGCTCCAGTGTCGGGATGACCTGGATCAAATCCGGGCTCGGATACTTAGCACCACACCCAGAAATAACTGGCCGTGTAACCTTGAGCAAGTTATTTAACCCCTATTGCTTTAAAAAAAAAAAAAAAGCAAAGATATACACAAAACAAAACTGAGAGGGTAGAAAAAATTACTACAAATCAAGTGAATCCCAAAAAGCAGAAGTTGCAATTGTCCTGACAAAGCAAAAACAATAAAAAAAAAAATAAAAAGAGACTAATTTAGATGGGAGCTGGGGAAATAAGAGAAAGAAGCTAAATGGTAGTGCTGCCCATAAAAGAAAAGAAACTAAAAGTGTCACATTTTTAATATGCCAGAAGAGAATGGAAGTTCAGAAGCAAAGTCAAGATAAGCAGAACAATTTTGAAAGTAACACTGAGTTTATTATATATTTAATTTCTTTTTAAAAGCTCTCTATATGTGTGTATATGTGTATAAGAGAGATACATGGCTCATCTATAATCTTTTTATACTCTACTTTGTGTATGTAAATGCATTAGACTCTAGGCAGCCATGCAAAGTGAAACATTTTCAGTCCATCTAATTGCTCCCTTTATTCTTCCTTTCCTTCCTCATATAGAAGAAGAGTATTCACATCTGCTATTTCATTTGAGGTTGGGGGTATAAGAAATGGTGTTTAGGAACAATCCCTACAACTTCAAGAGACTGTACTGTAAGACTGAGCCCCCAGGCACAAGGCTTTGAGAGGCTGTTTATGTTGTTTGTAACTGTCATTCATGAGTGAAGGCCTATGGAGGAGGGGTATTAAGTGAAATTTCTAGGTACTAAAGTTTTCTGTGTTAATTCACAATATTTTTACACCTTGCACATGGGGTTCTTTCTTCCACTGTGGATTTTAGAGGGAATCACTCTATATCTGGTGCATAATTCATTATGGGAGGAGTGAAGGATTGAAGAAGTATTGCCAAAAGGAATTAATTTACCATCTTAATGGTCACATGACTTACCACTCTTCATAATCTCATTTAAATAACTCAAAACTGAGTTGCTTCAACCAAATCCCATACTTTTTTCCCCTCATCTTTTCTAACTTTTTGCTAATTCTGATCTTGGCTCTGACAAGTCTCACTGTACACAGACACCTGATTCAGTAATGATTCATGTCAATAATGAAAATGTCATGTCTCATAAAATATAACAAATTAAACTATTTGTAATGTTATTTTGTGTTCAACATGTCTAGTACTAACAATTCTCTCTTTAAAGAAGTATTCATGCTATAAAGTTGTAAGGTTTCTATGCTGTCTACAGCTCTGACTGCTTGTATTTCTTCTCCCTAAACAAAGTGTTCTAATATATTTCTCACCACTCCTCACCTATTCCCATAATTTAATTGAAGATATCCGGTATCAAAGTATATGTAGATTTTATTAGGAAAGTCTTATCAATTTCTTTGTAAAATTTTCCTACTTCATCCTCTGCAACTGATACTAGTACTTTAGCTACAATTATCTTCATTGTGCTCTTTTTGCAAATACTTAACATAAGCACTACAATTTGATTTGAATAAATATTCCATGAAATAAGCCTTCTTACTAAATTTCAGTGTATGATATAACCAGTTCTGCTAACTCCTTTTTTTATTTCTCCAAGAAGTAAATGTGGATCATGTCCTTCTATTAGGATGTATCTTTTTTCTTCTACTTTCATTTATTCGAAGACTGTCAAAATTGATATACAGTTCTTTCTAGAATATTTTCATTCAAAGGTTTTTCCATTGAGAGGACCAAAATCCAAGTTAAAGTTTGCAAGTATTTTATCAACTGTGATTTTTATTATACTCTGCCTTCTTTTCTGTCTTTCTTCCACAATCACTTCAGAAATAGAAGAGGGGATGTATATGACTGAGGACCATTTTATATTTTTCTTTATTTCATGTATTTTCAGAGCCATAGGATTCACCACCAGTTATCTAATCTACTGATGATGAACTTCTCTGTAATCAACTAGGCATATCCTTGGAAGGCTAAAACTACTGCTGCAACTACAATCAACCTCTCCACAAAATCCTCCTCTTGTGACTTAGCATGGCACAGAGGTAGGCCTGGATTCTCAAAGGCTATAATAACAGAATGTAAGACCTGGCTGTCTATACTAGCCCGAAAGGTTATTTGCTGCATATATATTTAATAATGATATAGTTTCATTACTTATGTTACCTTTACAGCATAATGCAGTATTCTTACATCATGACCTTCATGATTCTTTCATGACAGTGTCAATTTCTACTGCTGCCTTACCTGAACTCTTAAATGTAAATCCAGGTCTTTTTAGAGACAGAGTAACACTTGTTCCAGTCCCTCATGTTTGCTCTTTGTCTTTGTATTTTAAATGTGTTTCTTATATACAGCAGATAGGTGGATTTTGGTTTTGACAGTGTCAAGTATTTTAGGGACCAGAACTTTATTTTCCAGGTCTCAGTAATTGTGGCTACTAAAGAGACAGAGGGTGCAGAACCTGTAAGAAACAGTTGTCAAGTCCAATTGACACAGCAGGGTTTGCTTTGTTTTATTCTGAATATGGGAAGACTGACTGTAAGTAGGACTAGTGTTCAAGGAGCACTGCTATTTCCAGTGCTCTTGGGGTCAAGGTCTGGGATTGGATGGTTGTTATGGTAGAAGAGGGAGCAGAGGTTTGACTCACCTGGCATATGCTGCCTCCTGTCTCTCCTACTCTGAGGGCACCTTGCTGTTCTAATACTCTATATTCCATGTCCATTAGCTCAATGCTACTTCATACTCTTGTATCCACCTCTGTGTAGCCTAAGAACAGTATCCTATCACTGGCCTTATACACTGACATCTCTCTGAATGTCCTCTGGCCCTGAAAACATCTAGAACACTAAATAAATATCCACTCCCAAATATCACAGGTGGTCCTAATAAATGCAGTCCCTGCTGAAGGAACAACTGAAGAATTCTTCATCATCAGCCCATCAAAACTCATTTCAAGACCCCTACTTTCAGAGGAATATGAATATTATTTAATACCTTTCAATGGTTGGGGGTGGCTCCTAATCCCCACCATATACCATCTTCTCAATGATTTTCCTACAAAGGCCTCACTTTTTCTGATATCTTCCTTAATGTCTATATTTATCTTTTCACATAGTGCATCCCCTAAGTAGATTTTACATTCCTTGAAGACAGGAGCTGTCATATTTTCATCTTTGTATTCTGAATGGTTATCACAGTGCTTTTCACATAGCAGCTATTTCCACATTTGTTGAATTGAGGCAAAAGATATGTATATTACACAAAAGAACTTTTAACAGGAAAAAATAGTCCACATTGAAAGAAAATTATTAATAAGAGTACAGAATCCATCTCTTTTCTCTGTTCTTTTACAAATCTATAGTTTACTCTCTCTTAGATTTCTGTGTTATTTACCGTGAGCCACTGAATTGCCTGGAGTGCCTTATATCAGTCTCTCTATATACCTGTCCCAAGGTTTATCTTTAGCTGAAACCAAAGAAGACTATTCAGACTTCAGTTGATCATTTTTTATTTTTTAAATAACATAATTGTCAAGGAAGCAATGCATTAGGGTAGGATCTACTGAATTTATTTCCAATGTTACAATTTTTAAAAAGAAGCTTTCAGTTTTCAGCAGTGCAGCATTTTACTTTTCCATATCTTCTTCCCCCTGACTGCCTTTGGATGTTGCTGCTTGTCCTTTTTGCTATTATTACATGTATGACTCACCTATTCATCATTTGACTGATTTACTAACTCACTTGCCTACTTGGCATTTATAAGTTCACTCTGTTCACAGGTATCCTCCAACTACCAAACTGTCATCCATTATGACATACTAACCGTCCATTCATCATTTGCTAGACAAATGTGTTCTTTTCTTTTTAGCCACCACCATCTCATTTGTCATATTTTTTTTTCATTTATCTTTGCTTATTGATTACCCTTTGGGCATTCACTGGATCTTCAAAATGGCTCCAGTCTGCCTTTAGTTTGGCCTCATTTGTTGATTGTCATATGCTCTTTTTCACTCATGTTTACTTGATAGTTTTCCAGATTCATTTCTTTCCAGACAGAAAAAAAAGTTAGAGGACCGCAATTCATAGTTATATTGCATTCTTTTGCTCTTTCTTACATTGTAAAGAATTTAATAAGCAGGAACTCTCATAAAAGAAAAATAGTAATCTACTACAACACTAGTATAAAAGCCATAACGATAATACTTATCATATCATTAATATTTGCAAAGTGCTTTATGTGTACTATCTCATTTGATGCTTGCAATAACACTGTAATGTTGGTATTATATTATCCCCATTTAATTATATGAGGATGAAAAAAATGAGGATAAAAGAGGCTAAGTGATTTATCCAGGGTAACAAAGCTATAGTACTTGCCTACAGCAAAATTCACATTCAGGTCTTCCTCACTCTAAGTTCAATACTTTATCCACTGTGACAACTAGTTGCCTCCAAATTGTCTGTTTGCATTCAACTTAGGCTTCCTATTTCAGAAAAAAAATTTCTGGATAATAGACATGATTTTGTATAAATTATAGACCTTATTCATCCCCTGTGCAAAAAGGTGGGAAACTGTTCATATCAGTCCTATATCCTATCTGACCTAGTACATGCATGAATCCATCAAAAAACATTAAATGTTTGCAATGTTCTCAAGCATTAGAAATACAAATAAAAATTTAAGACTCTCCCTTATTTAAAAGATCTTGCATTCTACTCCTCTATTGATTGTGGAATGGGAGATTGGGGGTCCACACTAATCCCTCTTCAGTTTTAAAGGAGAAAAATTTAACAATATTTTAACCTAAGTGACTAAAAGGTTGTTTTTTTAATGTCATCTAGTCATGGCACTGTTTTCATTTTATTGCTGGTGAAACAGGCCGAGTAAGATTAAATATTTTCTAAAGGTCACTTAACAAATCAGCAATGTAGCTGGCATTTATAGAGCTAGCATTTATACAGTGCTTTAAAATTTGCAATGCTCTTTAAAAATATTATCACATTTTACCATCACAACATCCTTGGAAGGTAGGTGCTATGATTATTCCCATTTGATGGATGAAACTGAGGCAGACAGAGGTTAAGTGACTTGTCCAATTTCATACATAAGTGTCTCAGGCTAGATTGGTTTGAACTGAATATTTTCTAAATGGGTCCAGAACTGTATCTGCCTATGCCACCTAGCTGCCTCTAAAATTCAGGTACAACACTTAAGGTTTAGTAATCAGACTAAATTATTTATATGTCAGAATCCCATTATATAAATTAAAACTTCTAAAAAGACAACATAGTTTGATGACAGATAATAAAAAGTACCAAATTAATGCATAAATAAAAGTGGCTTTGTTTTTCCATTATAACTTTAGATTATACAATCAGAAATCATAGATTAGAGTTAGTAGGACCTACCTTAAAGGTAATCAAATTCAATCCCTTCATTTTGCAGAGAAAACACTGGAGGTCCAGGGAAGGTAAATACAGTTTTTTTGTCCCCCTACAAAAGAACTTGAGCCAGGATTTTCATGCCAGTCCTCTGGTTCCAATTCTAGTATCTTTCCACTGCATCATACTGCTTCTGATTAATTTTCTCTATTTTATTTTTTAAATTTTCTGTTTGTGATTCCTCCTGGCCTTCCTTGGAAAAACTGCTTCAATGACCCTCTTTTCTTTCTTTCAATTTTTTTTTGTAAGTCTATTCTAGTGCCTATCTCCTTCCCACTGGGAAAAAAAGAAAAAAGAAAAGTCTTGTAACAAATGTGCATAAGCCAAAAAAATTTTCCATAGTAATAATATCCCAAAATATGAGTTATATTTTGCATCTTTTCTATCCCTTTACCATGGCCCTTTTTATTCATGTTTCTTCTTCACTGAAGATGGAAGTTTCTTGTTGCCTGGGACTTAGATCTACCCCATAATTAGAGGTCAAAAAAAAAGTCTCAAGAAAAGTATTATACTTAAAAGATAGGAAATAACTTGCTACTGATGCTGAAGTAGATTCTGAATGAGCAGTGTAAAGTCAGAACACCTACTTGGTCATTTAAAGAGGGGGGAAAATGAATGCACAGCTACAAGAATAAAAATGAAAAGGAAACCATTGAAACTTATGCAACTTGACTTATTTAAATGAATCATTGATACATGGAGGGAGGAAAGGGCATCAAAACTAATTATAACAATTTTAAGTACAAAGTTTTAAAGTTATAGATTGTTTACTGAGATATAAAGTGTTCTTACATGGTAACTTAGAAATTTCTGCTTCTCTTATGACTTAAAGTAGCTACATTCTTTTGATTAGTAATTATTATGATAGAATTTTCTGCTATAATCTTTCCCACTTGAAGTCACTCATAAAAACTGTACTATAATAATGTTACCCTGCATTTGGTATGCTTTTAAAAAATACTTGTTCTGAACTTAACACCACATAAAATGAGCATTTCCATATACCAAGTAAATAATGAGTTATACATAAACTGCAAATTGATATTACATTCAGCTTGTTATTCTTTTTAAGGATATAATAAATTCAACTTGTTACTTCCAAAATTGTTCTGCTCATCTGTGTTTCCCTCAGAACTTCCTGCTATTTGCTTCTGTACATTTTTAAATGTATCAGTTAAGGTCTTTTCTTTTTTTGTGAAAATACTGTTTGGTTCTTCTCTTCTCCCCAGTGCCAAACACTTAGTTGAGGGAGGGGATAAAGAAAACAAAAACCTTCCGACAAAAATGATATTCGAGGAAAATATATTCACTTATTGGTCTCATTCTGCACCATTAGACCATTACCTCTCTGTCATAAGATGAAGCACTTTTCATCATCAGTTCCCTAGAGTCACAATTGGTCACATTTATCAATTGTTGCAAACTTTAAATATAAATACTAGCTATTATTATTAATCATATCTTTTCAAATTATTTTTCTTTACAATGTTGTTTACTTGCTTATGATCAGTTTAAGCAAGTCTTTTTATGTTTCTCTAAAATTGTACTTTTTTAACATCCTGTAGTACACTAATATTCAATTATATTCATATACTACACATTTTTCAGCCACTACTCAATTGATAGCACCTCTTCTCTTTTCTCCTCTTTTCTATAAACGAAAGAGCTACTCTAAGATATTATTCTGAGAAATAATGGTCTTAGCAAGTCTCTTCCCATCCCCTCCCCCCATGGGTTGAGTTGAAGGCATATGAGAAGGCCTTAAAGGATAAGGCAGATAATATCTTTATCTAAACTTATTCTTTGGAAGTAGTTATGGGTCTGACAGAATACACTGTGGAAAGAAGAGAATTGGAAAATGACAGGCTCTTTAGGGTGTTAGGACCAATGTATACAAGTCATTTGTGAGTTATGTTAATACCTAGAGAAATTATATACCTCTGGGTGAATTGAAAAAGTAGGTTGATGTTATGAGAAGAGTAGAATTCAATGGTACCATGTTGCAGTTGGTTTGGGAACAACATTATCCCCCTGATAGAAGGATGACAACTACTTCTGTCCAACTATGTTCCTTATGCCAATCAGAG
>NW_027186296.1:48046599-48131662 GCF_028583685.1 Petaurus breviceps papuanus
GCTTGTTCTTACTGTAATTGATAACTATTAAGATGAGAGGATGGTAACACAACTCATTTGCAACCACTATAGCAATGACTAAAGCTCTCACTGAATATACTATCGAAAGTGTCTTGTTTTCAGCTCTCACTGAAATACCATCCTTCCTTATCAGGCAGAAGACTCACTTTACCACAAAGAAGATCTGAGTTTGAATCTGATCCCATAAACCCACCAAGTTTTCAACATCAGTTAATTATGGAGCATCTACTGACAAATAATTCTGACAGCATATGTGACATCCTCGTACCTTTGTCTGCCACTTCATTATCAATAGGAGAGCAGCATGTTTCATCATCTGTTCTCCAAAATTAAGGTTGTTTGCTGACACTAATCTGAACTGTTTCTTTTAATACAAATGATATCTTGTAGGAAATAAAACTTGATGCACACTGCATAATAAAAATTAGGTTAACTCTGAATTGCCTGATACTTTTGTTTCCTGTCTGCCATACAATTATGCAACAATAACAACAATCACCAAAAGCAAAAAAAAAAAATGTTAGTAATACCCGTTCGCTGAAAAACAGAAGGAATATGGTCTGACATCTCATAGCCTCAGTGAACGATTTCTTAGCTGGATAAGTAGAGACATTTGCCAAGAACTGCACATTAGATTTATTCTCAATTAACATATTTCTGTATACTGTTCACACTTATGATTTGTATGCTTGCTAATACCTTTAAAATTAACTATGCCACAGACAGACATATCAGATACTTCTGAGCAGTCATAATTCTTCTTGCGCTATATCTATATTATTATAATTGACTTCTTTCTGAAAAATAGGCATTTTGAATCTAGTGACACTTCAGTTATTACTTTACTTATATTAAAGCTATCTCAGCATATTAGATCTTTCTTAATGATTTTTTTTTTCTATCAAGAGACTATGAGGACCTCAGGGCAAAAGAGGGACATTATAAAAGTAAGGAGTTTTATAGGTTAGACAAGCAGTTCTAAAATAAGCTAGACAATTATTAAGAAATCTTTTTTTTTTAATTACCCTTTTTTGGTGTCGTAATTTATTAATGCCCCAAGATGAAGATGTGTTTGGTATTACTGAAAACAACAAAGTGGGATACGTGAAAATATACATCATGAATAAATGTAATTAAATTATCAATGGACATTTATGAAGTGCCAGACATGTGCCAGGATTAGCAACATGAATTTAATGTTAAATAAAATAAGTTATTTTGTAGCCTCAGTTAAAGACCTATACAAGGAGTTTTTAACATTTTTTGTGTGTGGTGGGCCTCTATCTCCTCATGGACACTTTCTCAGAATCTTTTTGAAAAGATTACCATGCTAAAGAAATGCCAAATGTCAAAATCAAAAATTAGCAAAAGTAAAGATGTAATTTTTTTCCCATTCACATTCATGGACCCACTCATGACTGCCTCTTAAATCTATCCTCTGGGTTTGTGAAGAATTCCTGATGCATGCTATCATTGTTGTTCAGTTATGGTCAATTCTACATGATCCCATGAGCAAAGTCCATGGGGTTTTCTTGGGAAAGATACTGAAGTGGTTTGCAATTTCCTTCTCCACAGTGTCCCCATTTTAGAGAAGAACTGAGGCAAATAGAGTTTAAGTAACTTGCCTAGAGTCACACAGCAAGTAAGTATCTGAGGCCACACTGGAAGTCAGATCTTCCTCACTCCAGGCTCACTCTACCACATAGCCACTCCCAGATCTATACTATTGTTGCTGTTGTTGAATCACTTCTGTATCCAACTCTTTGTGACCTCATTTGAGGTTTTCTTGGTAAATATATGGGATTGGTTTTCCATTTCTTTCTCCAACTCATTTTACAGATAAAGAAATTGAGGCAAATAGGGTTAATGACTTGCCCAGAATCACACAGCTCAGTAAGTGTCTGAAGCCAGATATGAATTTAGGAAAATTAATCCATCCTTCTTCACTGTGCCCCCTAGCTTTCCCTGATCAATACTATTGTCTAGGACAGGGGTGGGAAAACTGTGGCCTCAAGGCCACATGTGACCCTTCAGGTCTTCAAGTATGGGTCTTTCACTGAAACTTCACAGAACAAATCCCTTTAATAAAAGGATCTGGTCTGTAAAACTTGGACTCAGTCAAAAGGCTGCACCCAAGAACCTAGAAGGTCACATGCGGCCTCAAGGCCACAGGTTCCCCACCCCTGCTCTAGGCACGAACCAGTTCTACCCCAAGAGAAAACAGAAAGCACCAGCCAGGTAGTCAGTTAAGCTGAGAAGACTGAAGGGTACAGTCTTACTTTTTATTATGTTGGAAAACTATATCACATTATAATGTCATAAGATTTAGAGCTAGAATTAACTTTAGAGATCATCTAGCCCAGCGGTGCCAAGTTCATATAGAAATGGATCCCTGCAAGCCACAAACCAACTTAGAAAAACCACAAATTAATATTATCAGCATTGTATTGTATTTTGGTTCGTTTTAGCAGACATATCCCAATTATATTTTCTTCCAGTGCTTCCTGGTGCCTGAAGCCACAGAGCTTCTAATTTGATATCTATACTCTAGTCCAATGCTCCTATTTGACAGATATGGTATGTCCAGGTGGCACGATTGATAGAACTCTGGACTAGAGTCAGGAAGACCCAAGCTCAAACCCTACCTCAGATATTCACTAGCTGTGTGACCCTGGGTGAATCACATCGTTGGCCTTGGTAACATGAGGAAAACAAGAGCACTTACTTTCCAGGGTTGCTATAAGGATTAAATGAGATAATAATTATAAAGTTGGTTGGTGGTAGTTGGGTGGTGCTGGTTGTTGTTGTCACCTAGGTGTCTCTGGATAGAGCAATGGGCTTGAGCCCAGAAGATCTGAGTTCAAATCTGACCTCAGACATTCACTAGTTGTATGACCCTAGATAAGTCACTTAATCTCTCTTTGCCTCAGTTTCCTCATCAACAAAATGGGGATAATAATAATACTAATAATAGCACCTGCTTCCCAAGGCTTTTGTGGGTTCAAATGAGGTAACAAGTGTGAAGTGCTTAACACAGTGCCTAGCACATCATAAGGACTGAATAAATATTAGCTATGATGAGGAAACTGATATCCAATAGCTTACTCAAAGTCACTCAGCCTATTAGTAGCAAGACTTAACTAAATCCAAATTTCCTGACTCCCAATCTAGAGCTCCCCTCAAGAGTCACTAAAATAATACTTTGTAAATTATTGTAATAGTAATGGAAATTTGAAGATCTTCCCTGCCCCTTAACAAGCCTAAGGGAATTTGAAGATGTTTCCTGCTTTGAAGATCTTCTCTGCCCTTTAACAGGCCAAATGTAATCACATGGAGCCTATGGTGGGAGGAGTTTTCTGAAGGAGTAGAGCAGAGCCTAGAGGAAGCTGGGAGTAAGAGCCGTTAGAGCTGGAGGGAGGACACAGGCAAGGAGACAGCTAGATATGGTGTGGCTCCCTGCTCTGTAATGGTGTTCTTTGTTGCTATGATGGATTCAGTTTTCTGGTGTTGGGATTTGGCTTTCTGGTTTTAGGATTCAGCTTTCTGGTGTCTGAATAAATGTTTTGCTTCTGTCTTATATATGGAGACTGTTATATTTTGTGATTCAGAACTATGCTGGCATATTCATAGTTACCACTGGTGCTGTGAATATCACATTGGCCCTACGATTACATAACTTAGAAAGTAACTAAATGATACGTACATACCTACTGCTAGTCTGTTCAGTGCTAAACCCAATGTTTCTGGGAAATTAAGTCAACTACAGAAGATATCATCGTCTCTGTTGCCCAGACTGACATGCAATCCAAGGTTTACCTGGAATCAAATTCAAACTCTCAGCAAAATTCTGTCCTCTCAGTACCTAGATAAATTGGTGACATTATATAGCCAGGGGAAATTTTATGAGAAACCAAAGTACTATTCTATTCAAATCTTATTTCATTCCAGTCTTCTTATACTGCCAAGAAACAGAATCTCCTTGACAACAACTTCATATTTATCTGGTTAATGGAACATCAGAGAAGAAAAGTACCCCTGGTCATTACTTCCCCAAATCCCCCAGGTGCTATCTTTATCTCAACCACAGAAAACCAAAGTTCTGTGGTACCATAGTGTCATTTTAGGGCACTATTAATAACACACTTTTAAAATAAAAAGGGGGGGTGGCTAATGGCACAGGGAATAGAGCACTAGCCCTGGAGTCAGGAGGACCTGAGTTCAAATCTGGCCTCAGACACTTAACACAAAAACTAGCTGTGTGACCTTGGGCAAGTCACTTAGCCCCAATTGCCCTCCAAAAAGCAAAAAAAATACAAATAAAATAAAGTAAAGTAAAATAAAAAAGGATAGGAATTTGAAGAGAAGGGCATTCCGTGTTTTTCAGCATCTATATTACTAAGCATGCTAATTCATGAGACAAAACTATTCAACAAATTACATAATTTTAGAAGGCCATCATGGCACTGTGGAATATTTTAGTAACTCCTTGAATGAGTTATTATTTCATAATATATTTTAACAATTCTTTGCCATTTGTTAATCTTCCAGACTTCCTAGAAAATATTTTCACAAGCTTTTTCCAGTTCTTTCATATCCAATTTATACTAAATGATGATTTCTGATTAATATAACTTAAAACTTTCAGTGTCATTTACCTAATCAATAACATGCCATGATTCCCCACTGGATAATAGCTTAGTCATAAATTTAAAACCATGGAATCCTGGAGTTAAAATAATGATGATGGTAAGAGTTGGAATTCATATAATATGTTAAGGTTTGAAAAAAATGACAGATTTAGTACCCTTTCACTCTTCTGTCTCCACTGTGAACCCAGTTAAGCCACTAATTCCTAAGATTTTCTCAACTTCCACTCCAGGGGCTTCATACTGACAAGGCCTCTACCTCTATAGTTTCTCCTCCGACTTTGACTGGTAAGACTGGTAAGTTTGTCCCCAAATTCTCCACTTGAGGAAGCACCCATGCTCAGTGGTTGGAAAAGGAAGGATGCCAGAACCAATAATACTAGGGCTTCCAGGACTGGATGTGGAGTCCACTCATTATCCCACAATGGAAGAGTTAACATGTGAAGCTATCACAGGTCTACAACAACCAAATAACTGAGAATGGGGAAAAGTTCACAAATTTGATGCTCCCATGCTATGAATCCCAGGTCTAGAGTTCCTGCAGATTTTCTAACCTTTACTTCTGATGACCTATTGTACTAGAACTACAATTGAAATTCATATCAAGATTGTATTATTTATACTACTTTGACCATTCACAGAAGGCATAGGACCTTCAGTGGAAAAGTTTCTTCATTAAGGAAAAAAAATTAATTAGAGTCCATGTAATCTCTGAGACATAATCTAACTCCCACTGACCTTCCAAGCTCCTAGAAACTAGACTAACAACTCAAGAGTTCTAGGGGTATCATTAAAGGGTCAGAAATTATTCTTTAATGCCATCTGACCTTAGCCCCCACCAGTGTGTTCCCTCCCCATGCCAGCTGAGAATCAGTCAACCAGTTTTTAGAAAAGGTTGTTTATTAATGTAATACAATAAAAGAATTATTTTTTAAAGTCCTCCTAAAGTCTATGACACATTTTTCCTTTATATTACATACAGAGACCCAGGCAATGTGAGCTCAAATTTAAAGAGCATATGGGACAAAGGGGTAAGTTCTTTCTCCCATGCAGATGCTCCAGAAGTTCCCCCTAGGCAAAGTGTCCTTGTAGAGTCATGTTTCCCATTTGTCCTTGGCTCCTGATGAAAAAGAAACTTCCAGGAGCTGATTCAGATATGCTGTTTAGGATGCTGATAGTAAAAGGGGAGCTGGTGCTGTCAGGAGAAGGAAGTGTCATGCTAACACATTGATAAGAAGATGCAGGTCATTCAATATGCTCTAGAGCCTTTGAAGTGGGCCAAGGAGGTGAGTAAGAGGAAGATCTGGTCAAGGCTTCTCTTACCCCTGATATGGTTCCTTCTCAGAGGGGTTCACATAAAATTCTATATTCACTCCATTTTCTAGAATTTTTTTCCCTTTTCAACTCAATTGCTAATTTATAGACTGTATCTAGGAAAAGACCAAGCTTTCTTTGGTCCTAACCTAATATTATTACAGGTCTCAGCCAAAACAAAAACCCTACATCTATATTTAAAAATATTCCTTAATGAATGCATGAGAAGAAAACAGGAAATGGGTATTCACCAACACACCACATCTTTACAAGAAAATTGACTCAAAGGTATAAACAGAGCTGTGTGTTGAAATATATAAAAAACAGATATAACTTTGCTTAATTATACTCTTTTAAAAAAACAAGCAAAAAGATAGTATGCTTGCTATAGGTGATTGTTATTATCAGTGTCCAGCACAGACTTCAAGTCAAAGAGAGATTCTTTATAGATACTGAATCCTTCTAGATTACTCCTGCCATAAGGCTTTGTCATACAGTACCTTACATTTGTATATCATTTTACACTTATAAAACAGCAAATATATTATCCCCCTTTTTCTTCACAATAGCCCTTCAAAGAAGTCAGTAGTACAAACAGACTCTGCCAGAGGTTGAAGTAATCTGTCTATGCTCATACAACTAGAAAGTGTTACTACTAGGACTCAAAGCTAGATCTTCAGACTCCTCTCTTAAACAGACTTGCTTTGATGGGATTGCTTATTCAACCTTGCTTATGTTTATATCATTTCTCCCCCCAAAAATAGTCTAAGCTTGTAGAAAACAAGGATGATAACTTACATCTTTTGCCTCCAACCCTGCACAATGTTTACTTATTATTCACAAAGGATGGTGCTGAAACATAATTAAAAATACCTGGGAAACTCTTCCAAATCAACAGCCATATCAAAAAGCACAGAGTTTGAGATAACAGAGAAAGCTAGAGTAATTGTTTTTGCCTATATTCTAGAAGATCATTTTTTTTAAAGCAAACTCATGATTAATTGATTGTAGAATCATTTTGCAGAGTCAGCACAACACTTAGGATTAATGAAGTTGAAGACTGTGGTTGTTCACTAGCTTGCACTAGAGCAAAATTCATACAACCAAATATCCTCAGCAACAAGGAGCTCAAAAGCTTTCAATTAATTTTAATGTACAAGAATATGAACCTGCCTGTTTTGAGTAAACAGACTTCATAAACATGCAGTATTTCCTCTAGTGAAGACTTTTTCACATCCTTAAGCTTTCTTGATCAAGGCTCCTAAATTCTTTATCATAATCATGAAATTTACTACTCATCTATCATTACTGAGCCTAAGAGATCTGGGACAAGCATATCGAATTCTATAATGTTTAGATTTAGGGACATTAACTGAAAGTAAATTTTTTAAACTATAATTTAGAAAATAAACTAATTACACTTTTTGAATAGTACAACAGATTTACACTCAATAAAAAGGGTATTCTGCACTTTATCAACTATGTGTATAATTTAAAAGTACTGTGCTCCTTGTTCCATAATTAACCTTTTACTCTCCAAAATCTCTGCAACAAATAAATCTCTGCAATCATTCAGTAGCATCTTTATGCCAAACTTCACCTGTGATTTTTCTGGAAGGGAGTACTAATTCAAAACTTGACTATGGTGATATTTGTTTCCTTAGGGATCCTTTAAATATGATTTACAAGCAACAATTGATGCAAAGAATGTTACAATTGCTTCGAGGTGCAATTAAATATGTTGCATGCAATTTATAAAGCTTTTAAACACTGAAGAAAATGTTAGCCATCCTTCTTTATGTTCTTCTCTATTTGCTATAATATGTCCTCCCTATTAATCATATTGTATTTGCAACATTTACCTAAGGTGAGTGGTAAAACAAATGGCTGTGAGTGGGGAAGGGGGGAGGGCTGTATAAAAAAATCCTGCACCTTTAAATTTAATCTGCTTCATTAACATTTTCCCCCCAGCACTTTCAGTCTAGACAATCAACAGAACAGTAAGTCAATCCCTGATCTGTAGCTTGATGGTTTCTGAAGTGTAAAAGCTCACAGAAAAAAATTTAACAATCAACTCAATGTTTGAGCTGACTGGTACATCCCATACCTCACTGACTCAGTTAAAAAGAAAGAGGCATGGAGGAAGGAATGTAGGGAGAGAGGGGGGAGGGAGAGGGACAAAAGGAAAGAGGGGAAGAGAGAGAAAGAGAGAGAAAAAGAGAGAGAATATCACATGCCTGATTATTTCACACAACTACACTGAACTTATCATTCTTTAAGAAAGTATGGAAGTATCTCCATATAGTATAGAAAATAATATTTTGTTAATGAACATTTTTAAATCTTGATTTTCAAAAGAAACTGATATTTGATTTTTTTTTATCCTTTGAATTACCATAATCCTATTTTGTGCTTTAAATTAATGTAATTCAGTCTCAGTTTTCTAATTGAGATGTTTTCTCCTTACTCCTACTTGGTGCTAGATTTAAAAAAGAGAGAGAGAGAGAGAGAGCATAGTATTGGGTTGATTTAATAAACAATATGGTGAATGTTTTGTCTAAGTACTTAAGCTGAAATTGTTTTATTAGTCAGTAAAAAAAAAACCTGCATAGACTCAAAGATCTTTAGAAATTTATATCCCATTTCTTACTCCTCTTCAGTACTTAATGTATAAAGATTTCATCCTCAATATAATCAAGTGAAATGTGTTCTGTTAGAAAGAGGTCATGATCTAGACTATAACAAACCTGAAAGTGGATTTATAATGAATACTTTGAATAAATTATGAGCACAAAACATTTATGCTAATTGTATTAATCTGCTCCTTGCATAGATTTTTGCTATTATGTTGAAGTTATATTTGAGTCCATTTCTCAGGTTTAGGGGAATAGTCTTAAGGGTTTTCTGATGCTTACATTAAAAATTACAGTGATTCATAAATTGTGCCATTACATATGAAAAGGTATTAATTTTTATTATCTGAAAAGTTCTTACACATAAATGGATATAATCTGTATACTGTCTATGGAAATAAAATTGAATTGTGGACAGTTAATGCTGATACTACATTAAACATGTTTCTCACTATTCAAAAAGGAATGTACTATGAGAAAAAAGGTAAAGTGCATTACATACAATTTTAAGCTAATTGCATTGCAATATAAATAAAATACCAAACATAAAGAGTAAGAAATTATCAATTCAATTTGAAAGTCATTGACATATATGCATATATACATATATTCAATTCCTCATTGTTCAGAATACAATATTAAATATTATAATTGGCCAAATATTATTACTGGCAAATGGAAAGACAATCAAACCTAGTTTTTCATTTGTAATATGTAGCCTTCAAATCAAAATGAGATTAGTACATGAAATTAACATGTGAGGCTAAAACAATAACATGAACATGTTATTGCTACTACCACTTTGAGTCAATTTCATAGTGTTCAATTGCCAAATGAACACTAATAATGGTAAGTCCAGTTCTAAGTGTAATGAAAAGATTTCCTCATTGTTTCTGTTTGTCTACCTACATTGTTGAATAACACATTTATCTTTTAAATAATATTAAAATATTTATATTCAGTTTTGATAAACTACTATCCTTACTAAATTCACCTTGGATTATGTCTTACCAGAAGATCTCAATATTCACATCAGTAATTAACAAATATTAATTTGAAACTATAATCCTTCCTCTCAGCAAAGTAAATATTTAAAACCAATGAACTATTTTGAATTTCAATGTATATTAGTTTGAAATCACAATATTTTATTGTAGATAAGTAGAAAAGTTCAAAATTGTTTTAATACAGGTTAATATGAACAACTACTTAGAGGCAATTTTAAAGTAAATATTGTATTGACCTAATGAATCACCATACTAAAAATAAGATCACAGTATTATTTTAGGGTAGTTAAAAATACTTCCTTTAATGTCACATGTCATCTTCAGCTACATTTTATTATAATCCAATTATGGGTTATAATAGATTTAGCAAATATTTTACAAGTGTTACCCATGGCCTAGAACTGAAGCTTTTGTTTTTAACAGCCTGGGATTAAACCTTAGAAGCTTCTCAAGGATTTTATTTTTTTAAACTAAAGCCTCTCTCTAAAAGTTTCCCTTAGGGGATTATAATTAAGAAGGGAAAAGAGGAAAATAAGGGAAGGGAGAAAGGGGAAAGAGAGAAAAAAGAAAAGGAGGTAAGGTAGAACAAGGAGAAAAGAGGGAAAGGAGGAAAAGAAAGGAAAAGGGTAATGGGGAAGGGGGAATGGAGGAATGATGTAAGGGGAAGGGAGGGAGGGAAGGGAGAGAAGAGAGGAAATGAGGGAGGGGGGAAGGGAAGGAAGGAATAGGGGAGGGAGAAGGGGAAAGAAAGAGAAGGAAAGGACAGAAAAGAGGAAAAGAAAAAAGGGGGAAATAGGGAAGAGTTAGAGGGTTAAAGGGGAAGGGGAAAGGAGGAGGGGGAAGGGCAGAAGAAACAAAAGAGGGAGGAGAGGGATGGAAGAAGGGAGGAAGGGAAGGAGAAAGAGAGAAAGGAAGAAGGCCTCAACTCCCTAGAGAACAACTAACTAGAAAACAAATATGGCAGTTTGTTTACCTCAAGGACAACAGAAAAATAAAGGACTGGTACCCAAGCCCATAGAATCAAAGTGACCCTCCTCTCTTCAGGTGAACCACACTACATCCCCAGAGTTCCATAAATTGCTCTAAAATTATAACAGTTATCTGAGGCTTCCTTCCTTTCAAAAAATTAGAAAATACTCAAGGAAACTCAGTCAAAAAATCCTTTCCCTGGCCTGCATAATCTATAAAACAAATGGTATCAGTGAAGGGTGAAACTGAGGAGTGCCCTTCTGCAGACTGTAGCTCACTCCTTCACTACTGCACCTCCATCCCACGTACTTCTCACAGCTCTGTCATTGTTTCCATCTAATAAAATTTAAACTTGAGCCCCAAAACCATTGATAAGGGACTCTCTCCTCATTTGCAGAGGTAATTTTCCTTCACCTGAATGAGAAGCAGGGCAAAGTTGGCCAAAGTAGTGTAAAGCCAAGTACCAGGAGCTTTCCAGAAGAATGCTACTGTGAGCAGCTTTCAAGGTTCTAATTACATAGTATCTCGAACAATATATTCAATAACAAATCAGAGCAAAACATTCACAGAAAATCAAGGTACAGCATTCATAATATTACAACTTATCACAGAAAATTGAAATATAGCATTCACAACAGCTTATCACTAAAATGGCCACATAGTTTTCACCACAGTGTTCACAAAGTTTTGAACAAGGTACATTCATTTAGTCAATCATTCAATCAACTCAATCATTCAATCATCCTTAAGGAGGTTTGCCACCTTAAGGGACACAAAGTGCAATAGTCAAAGTTCTCCACTCATGGGGCACACTAAATTAACTCAATCAGTCTCTTATTCAGTCATCATTCACTATTCAATCATCAGAAAATAGACAGGTCCTCCATCCCTAGGTCACTAGTAAATTACAATTTCTCAGTCAGTACACAGTATCCAAGTAAGGTCTTCTTTCAGCTTGACTTGGGGTGGTCTCTCTCAGATTTCCTGGATCCCCTTCCATGGTCCCAGATCCTACCTGGATTCACCAAACCATCATTTGGATTCAAAGACAGCTCCCAGGTCCTCATCCAGCTCTCCATGCACTTCCTGTTCCATGCTGAAGCTCACAGCATCCAGTCCATCTTAAATCCTTCAGTCTCTGTTCCTGGGAAGTTAAGGCTTAACAAAGCCACAAATAGGTTTGTGCAAAGTACAAGCATCACAGTCATGCTTCTTCAGTCTGAGGCAGCTCCAGCTGGCCCTTGGACATCTTCAGCAGCTCCCAGAAGTTCCATCTGGCCCTCAGACTCAGCAGCTCCTTAGCAGAAGCTCCATCTGGTTCCCAGAATCAAAATCACTTCACTTAGGTTCCCAAAATCATTCTCTCCAGCCTGGGGGGGGGGGGGGTGAGGGGGCTGTCCTCTTCAGTCACACCAGTGGCAGCAGCTTCTGCCTCCCTGAAGCTTGCTCCAAGAAGATCTGTCTGACCCAGCAGGGACTTCTCCTTATATACACACACTGCCTTAACTCCTTCCTGTTTCGGCCAACCCCTTCCTGTTACGTCAGCAACAGGGGTTCATACCTTCCATTTCTTCAACAGAGGCTTGATTAATTACCAAATGCTAAGTACCTCTCACTTAGCAATACAAAAGGAACTTCAAATTTCATTACTATTAAAAGTAGGAGAGAAAAGAGACTCATTCTTCTGACTTCCAGCTTCAAGAGAGAAGATGAACAATGCCACCCTCTCTTCATATCACTAAAGGGAAAGAAAAGACTCTGGAAAGAAGCTGACATGAGAGGAGCCAGCAGTCTCTGTCATGTCCCTCTTCCCAGCTTGCTACATGAGAGACTTTGAAAAATAAATTTCCTTTGGGAAAGATCTGGGACTCAAAGAATCTCATTCCCAATGGAAGGGGAGTCAAGTCTTGATACGGTTTGGGCCCTCTTTTCTTTATTAATGAATAGCGATCAGTTTAGCGTAAATCTTTTAAACTAACAATATTTAAAGGAGTAGACAGAAATAATTTTAGCCCAATATTCTATCTCTCTGAGGAGAGGCAGGAAAAATAGCCTGTGGTCCAACCTTCTACTTCCCCTCCTACCAGGAATTAAAGTCTCCTTTGGAGAAGGTTGGGGGTGGGGGGGAGAAGAAGCTGAAGATGTCTAGTCTTTCCCTACTGTGACCACACTGAGAGTCATATTATACAATGCCTACTCCTACAATATTTCCTGGTGCGGCCATATGAATCTATAAGCCTCCCTCCAGGACACTAAGTTCAGGCTGTAGCCTCTGCTTTCCTCTGTGTCTCTATTTCTCCAGTCTTCATCTCTGATACAGAATCCCCAGTCATTCTTTCTAGCACTTTCGCTCATACCCCAACAACTCAATATGGGGGCAGAATCAGAATACTCCTTGCTCCTCACTATCACTTCCAGACTCTCCCTTTATCACCATCATTCAAAATCCTTTCCACTTTGGAAGTTTAATAAATCCATACTTATTTCTAATCAAGATTCTGGTACCTGTTACCTACTGAACACCAGGAACTCTGTTTCTATCCTTGATGAGTTCGATGCCAGGCTAACACTCTTCCCCTCTATATTGATACTCCCCTCAAAGTTCTCCATTCCTCAACTTCTTTATTTCCCATGATGTATTTCTCCATCCATCTCAGCTACATGCAGATAACTTTGACCTTACCATCATCCACAAATATAACACATCCATGTTTACAAACTCAAATCCTGTGATCTAGATGTTCGTGATATTTTTTGTCATTCTTCCTTTGCCTCTGTCTTACAAACCTTAATCTTGTTCTTTATTCTCACCATAAATTCTAATCTGTCCACCTTATAGTTCTTTCCCATTGGCCATCATCCATGCACAGGCTATGATTCCTCCCTTTCATATACTGACTCCTTGATGAACAACTTCTCTCTTTATTTCTGTTTATATGCTTCTGAATAGAACTGGAGAATATTATAAAACCATACTGATGGTTTCAAATTTCTGCTACTTAATCTCAACTGGGCTTTTCTTGTGGCAAGGCAATCCTTTTACATCTCCCTAATCCTTTAATTATCCCTACTCACCACAGCAGATTTTCCAAACCTTTCATTCCTCCGCAAGCCCCCCATAAATCTTCTACCCCACAACCTCTGAATAAAGAAACACACCTCATATTCTCACTGAAGATTCTTCATCGAGTACTCTTTCTTCCCTCTTCCTGATCTCACATCACCCAGAGACCTTCTTCCATTATCTTCCTTCACCCTCATCTCACATAACAAATTGATCCTTCTCCTTGCCAAGGTACATGCATAAATCATTCTATCCCATCCTATCTTCTCCAGAAAACTGTCCTCTGTCATCTCCACTCTTCCACTAATCTTCGATCTCTCCCTGCCTACTGTCTGCATCCTAACTGCCTACAAACATATTCATGTCTTCCCCTTCCATCCTCAAAAAACACACACTTGGTCCATCTATCCCTTTTAACCGTTATCCTCTATCTCTCCTCCCCTTCAAAGTTAAACTCCTAAGCAAGAACATCTATAACCCATGCCTTCACTTATTTTTCTCTCACTCAACTTTCTGCAGCCTGACTACCAGCCTCAAAAGAACTGCTCTCTCAAAAGACTTCTCTGTAGCTTTTGACACTATAGATCACCATCTTCTGCTTGATATCTGCTCTCTAGGTTTTGTAGACACTGCTCTCGCTTGGCTCTCCCTCCCACCTGTCTGTTCCTCCTGTCTCCTTTGTTATTTCTTCATTCACATCAGGACTCTGTGTGTTCCCCAAAGCTAGGTCCTGGACCCTCTTCTCTTCAACTACATTGCTTGGTGATCACATAAGCTCCCAGAAATTCAGTTATAATTTTTAGACAAATGATTCTCAGATCAATTTGTCCAGCTATAGCATTTCTTAATCTCCAATCTTGGGTCTCCAACAGCCTACTGGTCATACTGAATTTATGTCTTATAGAGATATGAAGCTCAACATTTCCCAGACTGAATTCACTAGCTTCCCCCCACTCAGCATTACAAACCTTCTCTTTCTAACTTGCTGATTTTTGCTGAGAACACCACCATCCTCTCAGTGAACCATTTCACAACCTAAGCCTGTCAGTCATACACTATTCCTCCCTTCTCCCTTCTCTCTCTCTTTTTCTCTCTCTCCCCCCTTTTCTCATTTCCTACCTTCCTTCTCCCCCATCTCTCTGACATGTCTCTGTATATATGTCCATCTCTGTCTCCCTCGGCTTCTCTTCCATATCCAACTGATTCCTAAATTCTGTTGATTCCATTTTCATAACATCTCTCATACATGTCCCCTTATTTCCTCTGACTCTACTATCACATGATGCAGGCCATCATCACCTTACATACAGACAACAATAGATATCTGTTTACTCTCCCAGTTCTCAATCCTTACTTTAGTCCATCTTTCACTCAACTATCAAAATAATCTTCCTAAGACTTAGGTTTAATCAATTCACTCCCCTATTCAATTAACTCCAGTGATTCCCTATTACCTTTAGTGTCAAATACAAAATCCTCTGTTTGGCTTTTAAAGATGCATCATAATCTGGCCCCTTTCTAGTCTTCTCATGCCCTATTCCTCTTCACATACTCTACAATCCAGTCATACTGGCCTCCTTGCTTCCCTTTGTATAAAACACTCCATATTCCAACTCCATGCTGTCCCCTGTGCTTACAATGTTCTCCCTCCTCATCTCCTCCTCCAGACTCCCCTGGCTTCTTTCAAGTCTCAGCTAAAATTCCACCTTCTGCAAGAAGCCTTTCCCACTCTCCAGTTATCCTAGTTCCTTCCCTCAGAGACTATATTGGATTTATTCTGTAAATGCCTTATTTGTACATGATTGTTTACATATTGTATCTTCCCTCTCCTCCCCATCAGACTACAAGCTTCTTGTAGGGACTGTTTTTGTTTTGTTTTTGCATCCCTAGTCCTTATCACCAGTGCCTGGAATATAGTGAGTGCTTAATAAACACTTTTTAACTTGACTTTACTGTGTCTCCCCTACCCCCTGTTTTTTGAAGGTCAAATTTAAGACTGTATTATCTAATTATCAAAATCAATTATCAAGGTGGTATTCATGTGACAACAAGTACTCAGGAAGAGGAAAAGATGTGAATTCTTTGTCATCAAGATATCATTATCCAAACAAAGTCCTCATCAGGGGCCTGGAGAGGTCTTTACATTTTTTTTTCAGTGAGATAAAATCAACACCAAAATAAATGGCCAAATCAATGGGTCATCAGCGACCCAGGGACCCAGGCCAGTGAGTAAGCATATTCACTACAATGACCCCTTCCTGCTCTGTAGCTATGGTCCTACTGCTACAAGGTCAAATGGATAAAAGCATCAAGGATTACTGGAAAGGATTTGGGGGTGAAGGGAGATGGAAGACTATAAATATATAGGGTATTGAGAAAAACTAGGTATTCTTTACATGATCGATTGATTGATTTTTGTCTATTTAGCACTTACATGTGTTAAGCATTGAGTACTATTAGAGATTTTTTTAAAAGCAGTATAAAAATTGGTCCATTCCCCCAAGAAGCTTACAATCTGTTTGAGATTAACAGGTATGAAATGTCAGTAACAATAAAAAGTAGCACAGAATTAAAGTCAGTTTCTGTGGCTCAGATTAGTGCTGTAGTTCAGAAGAAAGAAAAATCAATGAGTGCTGGGACAGACAAATGGATGGGGAAACAAAAACAGAAGACAAGAACATACTACTGATATAGATCTCTATCTGTACAAAAGGCAGGCTGTTACTTCAATGATTTTCACAGCTTGGAACAAGCTCCCCTCCCCCAAATTAATGTTCATCTATATCATAAAATATAAAAGCTATAAACAATGTTTTAACTCCAGTTGTCCTGATCTATATCATGTCACTGGACCCAGATGGCTCTGGAGGAGAGAATGAGACTCATGAATTCACACAACTCTCCCTTACTTAAATTGAATTCACTTACAAGTCATGGCATCACCTTCCTGATATGGTCCTCTTGGAGAACAACGGACAAATAACACCATCTTTAAAAGATGTAATCAATACAGAAAGACCTAGCAATTTTAGGAATTGTAAGTTAGGACCTGGACCTTTCCCTCTCCCTCTCATACCTTTGCCCTAATTCCTCCACTATGACTTAAATACCTATCCAGGAAATAAAGGAGAATGTAGTCACTAATTTCCCAAGAAGGCTGAAAATTTGAAAAAAAAACAAACACTACTTTGCTGAAGCCACAGTTTAAGGTGGCCACTCTATGAGATGGTTATACTTTGTTTCTCAGTTTGGGCAAGTAAGGACAGAAGTGGGGAAAGGGTAATACCAACTCCATATTCACCTTGTTGTCTGATTATTTTGGCAGCACTAGGAAAGTAACAGTTAAACTGCTTGAACCAAACTTTGAAATGTGAGATCCCGTTTACCATGAGTTCATATTAGCATAATATCAACCCCTCAATCTTGGCTAGTAAAATTAACATATAAATTTAAGACCATTATTTGAGTAAATCATAAAGATGGCCATTTCAGTGACTACATGAGAATTTTAAAAGAGGCAAAGAGTATTTAAATTACCACTTGGATCTATAACACAAACATTATTAATAAATTCCAGTAGCTAAAAGCATTTTAAACAGGCTTACTTTTCTTAAGAAGACAGAATACAATATCCTGAGTAATACATTCTATCAGTTGCATGTAAAAGTTAGTTTTCTAAAAAAAATCCTTCTTAAACCTTTGGTTTTCAGTCTTTCAGCAGTGTTAGCATTTATGAATAATGCAATGTCCATCTTTCTGCTCATTTTTTAACATTAGTATCTATGATTATTTATTTGTAAGGCTGTTTCCACTAAAGATAAGTAAGCAATCTCAAAGTATTTCACTGAATCTTTCATGAAATTACCTAATCAGAGCCATACAATTTGATTCTTAATTGGCATCCGGCATAATGTAGAACCTCTTATAGAATAATGCAAAGGAGACAATTATCTCAATCATAGGGGCATTTAGTAGAAATGAAAAATTAAAAAAAAACATTCTTTTCCCACATGTATACTACAGCTTAGGAATCAATGCAAGAGATGATATCTTAGTTTTCAATGGTTTGAAAGGATGTGAATGGTTTGATTTAAAAAAATATATATCCTTTTTGTTTCCTTACCTCCTCATTCAATTCAATAGTCATTATCCTGAATATTCACCAAGCTATCCAATACACATAATCACATCTATGCTACCTTCCCAGAAAGAGAATGATCTCCTTTCCTTTTTTTGGCAGGTATTACATGCTCCCTCCATTTCACATCAGAGAAATTATATGAATCCTTTCTCAAAACTTCACACTAACACCCTATCTCTCTGTTCATATCCTTTATAGCCAAGCCAAGAAGGGAAAAGCACCAAATAAGCTTCTGACATAATGGATAAGACTCAAAGGACTTACTGAAAAGAAGCATCTAATAGCAAATGTCAAACCAAGGACAATTTACAGAGATGAAATAAGTGGGGTCCCCAACTGGTTAGGAAAACTCCAGACAGGCATTTCTTAAACTCTGTTTTGGAAGATGTTAATCCGGTTCTGTCATCTCATAACTACAAGCAAGCCACAAGTCCCAATCTCTATTTTCAGCGAAAGCCATCCTAAATTCACTAGGAGGTAAATGAGGTAGAGTGAACTGCATAACTTAAAAAAAATTTTCTTACTATTATACCCTCTCCCTACTATGTGATAACAAGTTAAATAAAACCAAACAAAGCAACTACCTAATCTATCTGTGTCACCTTTAAGGAGTGAGAAGTTCTCTCACTCATTCAGTGTAATAAACAGAAAAAGAATGGGGATTAGGATATGGAGAGACATGGGTTCCTCTCTGGCCTTTGATGCTGACTAGCTGGATAGCCAAGGGGAAATCACTGAGAAGCCATCTAGACATTATTTTTCTGCATCTGTAAAGTGGAGATAGCACTGCTTACACTATTTACCACCTTGCAGGGTTATGAAAATCAAAGGTGACAATGAAGGTAGAGCACCTTGTAAACTTTAAGGCATAAAAATCAATCATTATTATACCTACTCGTTTAAGAGTTAAAGAACCAGAGAAGTCAGCAGAGGAGGGAGAAGTATTACAATCCAACTTTCCCTTTAACTACTCTAACAAATATCTAAGAAAGGCATCTGACAGAGTATTGATTCTAAGTAGTAATCTAAGGAGAAGACACAGCAGGTCATCTTTCCAGGCCAAGATCACACATTCAACCCATCAGGGCCAGAAGTGTGGAACTGAGGTGGGTCATGATCAAGGACCCCAACCAGAGCCTCCATGATGTCCCCTCTGACCCAGATAGGATGATGCCAAACTCAGATACCAGGCTCAAAATAGGACCATCAGCATGACTATTCTGACTTGGAGATGGGATGATAGCCTTCTACTTCCCACTTGGAACATAGCCCACAGTTCTGGTGCCCTGAATCCAAAGCAGAATTAAGGACTCAACATCCAGGCTCAGAACAGGTATGCTAATAGTGGCTGAATTATTTCTTTAACACCATAGCAGGATTTGGGGACTCAGCAATCCAACTTAGAACAATCTAAGGGTTGGATTTTTTGAGAATAAAATTCTCTAAAACCATGAGTTAATTTTACTTAAAAAATTAAACTACCATTATCAAAAATAAAAAGAGAATATACAACAGATGAAGACAATTTAAGGAATATTATTAATCATTATAATAACTTAAGTGAAATGTGTGAATATTTACAAAAAATATGAAATGCCTAAATTAAGAGAAAATGAAATACAGGATTTAAATAGCCTGATCTCAGAAAAATAAATTTAGTAAGCCACAAAATAATTTCCAAAGGGAAAAAAGAAAACAAAAACCAGCTGGATAGTTAAGTGAATTCGGTCAAATATTCATAGAAAAATTAATTACAATGTTCCACAAACTGTTTGAAAAAAAAAGGAAGAAAAGGGATTCTACCAAATTATTTGTATGCTATAAATATGTCTTGATACCTAAAGAGGCAAAAATGAGAAGTAAAACAATAGATCAGTGCGCTTAAGAATTGCTGACACACAAAAAATAAACTATTAACAAAGATGTTATCACAAAGATTATATACTATGAAAGATTAAAATTATAATAAGAATCTTTAATAGGAATTCAGGACTGGCTCAACAATTATAAATTGTCAACATAAATTACTATAATAACAAAAGGCCCACATGATTATTTTAAAAAATGTAAAAAAAGTTTTTGACAGAATATAATACCCACTAATAAAAAGAGAAATGAAAACTAAAGCAACTCTATTTCCTCTACAAAGCTGACAAAAGAGCAAAATGGAAATTGCTGGAGATGTCTCAAGAAAACAAGTACATTGATGGTAGAGTTTTGAAATAGTCCAACATTCTGGAAGGCAATTTGGAAATATACCCTGAAAACTATTAAACTATAGATATCCTTTGGCCAGCAATACCAATGGGCCCCCAAGGAGGTGGCATGGTGGAGGGTAACATCCTATATGTGCAAAAAATATTTATAGAAACTCTTTTGTGGTACAAAAAAACCCCTGGAAACTAAGGGAGTACCCATAATATAGAAGTTCTACAAATTATGGTATATGAATATATTAGATTAGTATTGTGCCATAAGAAACAATGAAATGAACAATTCCAGAGAAACCTGGAAAAACATGTACTAACTGATGCAGAGTAATTTATAGGACCAGAAGAACAATTTGCAATATAAAAACACTTCTGTAAAAAAGGAGCTTTTAAAGATATAAGAACTCTTATTAAGACAATGAGCCATTACTGACTTTCCAGGAATGATGATCAAGAATACTCTACTTTTACCATTGGCTATCATCAATATCCTTCATCTCTGCCAAACAGAATCTTTCTTCCTTCAAGGTACACTCAGATATGACCTTCTATATGAAGCCTCTTTCATCCCCTCAAAGGTTAGTGCTCTGTCACTCAAACTCCCCAGTGTTTAATAATTTTGTTTTTATTTGCATTTATTCCTTATATTTGACATGTCCTTCCTGTCTTTCTTGTTAGGATTTAAGCTCTTTGCAAGTATGGATCATTTTATTTATTGCTTTTGCATCCTCAGCACCTAGCACACAGTGCTTGGCATACAGTAGAAGAGTCATAAACACTTGATTGATTAATCATTCAGACTCCCCTTGCTGCTGCCCAGTGATAAAACAAGTCATTATCTCTAACACTGCAATTGCAGATGAAGATAAAGGCAGTTCACTAGAATTTAACACCTACACCTATTTCATCCTTTCTACCTTCCAAATGTCTCCTACTTTTGTCCCCAGTCTCTGCTCTTACACATTCATGACCCTTATTCAAGCCCTTATCAGTTTTCCCCTGGACTACTCCAATAGCCTCCATAACTATCTCCTTGTCTCAAGAATATCCCCATCTTAACCCATCTTCCACTCAACTATCAATATGATTCTTCTAAAGTGTAAATCAGATCATGTCACTCACCTACTCAATAAACTTGGGTGGCTCTCTTACCTCAAGGATCAAATATAAACACCTATTTCACTTAAAGTTCTTCATACATTGTTGGAGCATCTATGAATATATCCAGACATTATGGAAAGCAGTTTGGGACTATGCCCAATGAGTCACCAGACTGTATATATACCCTTTGGCCTAGTGATGGCACCATGAAGCCTAAAATAGAAAAAAAAATAAAAAGGAAAAGGACCTATATGTCCAAAAATATTGTGAGTCTTTTTTTAAAATGCAAAGAACTACAAACTAACAGGGCACCCAATAATTAGGGAATGGCTGGACAAATTTTGATATATTGGTGTAATTTAATTCTATTGTACCATAAGAAATGAAAAAAGGAGATGATGCAGAGAAACTGGGAAGACATATAAACTGATATAGAATGAAGTAATCAGAACAAGGAGAACATTTTATACAATAATAACATTATAAAAAAAGGAAATATGAAAGGCCTAAGAGCCCTGGATCAATGCAATGCCTAACCATAATTCTAAGAGACTGATGAAAAAACCTGCTACCCACTTCTTGATAGAGAGGTGATGAGTTCAAAATGCAGAATAAGAATATATTTCTAAACATAGTCAGTGTGGGTATTTGTTTTGATTGACTATGTATATTTGTTACAAGATATTGGCTTTTATTTTTCTTCAATAGAAGGAAGTGTGTGAGACAGAAAATAAGTTTTAACTGAAGATAATTTTTTAAAGATAAAGCTCTTTCAAAAATATTAATTGCTTGTGAGTAGACCAAGCCAACATAACAAAAATGATAATGATACCTAAATTAACTTATCCAGTGCCATACCAATAAAACTAACAAAAAAACCTATTTTATAGAGCTAGAAAAAATAATCTGAAAAAACCTGAAAGGTAAAGAAGATTAAGGGAATTTATGGGGAAAAAAAACAGAAACGAAGGTAGCCTAGCCATACCAGATCTTAAATTATGTTATAAAACATCAATCGTCTAAACTATTTAGTACTAGCTAAGAAATAGTTGGATCAGTGGAATAGATTTCATACACAAGACACAGTACTAAATGACCATCATAATTAAGTGTTTGATAAACCCAAAGACTAGTTTCTGGGATAAAAACTCACTATTTGAATAAAAGCTTCTGGGAAAACTGGAAAACAGTATGGCATAAATTAGGTAAAGACCAACATCTTATATTGTATACCAAGATAAAGTAAAAATTGACACATTATTTAGACAAAGGGTGATACTATAATCAAATCAGGGGAGCAAGGAATAGTTTATCTATAAGATCTATGGAGAAAGGAAGAATTTTTGACCAAACAAAAGACAGAGAGCATTACGAGATATAAAATAGATCATTTGGAATATATTAAGCTAAAAAGTTTTTGCACAAACAAAACCAATACAACCAAGATAAGGAAAACAGAAAGCTGGCAAGTACCTCTGATAAAAGCCTCCTTTCTCAAATATATGAGAACAGGTTCAAATTAATAAAAATACAAGTTATTCCCAATTGAAAATGATCAAAGGATATGAATAGGCAGTTTTTAGATGAAGAAATCAAGGCTAACTATAGTCACATGAAGAAATGATCTAAACCATCAATTAGAGAAATAAAAATTAAAACAACTCTGAGATACTACCTCACACCTATCAGATTGGCTAACATGACAAAAAAGGGAAATGAAGGATGTTGGAGAGGATGTGGGACAGCTGGGGCAATAATGCATTGTTGATGGAGTTGTCAACTAATTCAATAATTCTGGAGAACAATTTGGAACTCCACCCAAAGGGTAATAAAATTATAAATGCCTTTTGGTTCAGCAATACCACAGCTAAGTCTGCATCCCAAAGAAATCATAAAAAAGAGAAAAGGACCTACATTTACAAAAAATATTTATAGCAACTCTTTCTATGGCAGCAAAGAATTGGAAATTTAAGGCATGCCCATTAAGTGGAGAATAACTGAACAAGTTGTAGCATATGAATATAATGGAATACATTATGCCACCAGAAATGAAGAGCAAGTAGATTTCAGAAAATCCTGGAAAGACTTACATGAATGGATGCAAAGTGAAGTGAGGAGAACCAGAACATTGTACACAGTAACAACAATGTTGTTCAATGATCAACGATGAATAACTTAGCTCTTCTCAGAAGTACAACCCAAGACAATTCCAAAGTACTCATGATAGAAAATGTTATCCACATTCAGAGAAAGAATTAATGGAGTCTGAAAACAGAACAAAGTATACTGTTTTCACTTCCTTAATCTTTTTCATGTTTTTTTTTCTTTTGATCTGTTTCTTCTTTTGAAACATAATATGGATGTTTTGCATGATCACATATTTAAGTTATTTAAAATTCTTACTTTTTAAGGAGAGGGGGAGGAAGGGATAAAATTTGGAACGCAATTTTTTTTAAATTAATGTTAAAAATTATCTTTACACGTAATTGAAAATAACACAAAATGCCTTTTTAAAAAATAATGTTATTCCTAATGCAGCCCCTTCCTACCATTAGAGACTTATTGTACTTCATTCCCCTCCATGGTTCTGCTTGCATTGACATACTTGCTTTTCCTCCCACATGACACCCCATCTTCTCTCTCCATGTCTTTGTACTGGCTGTCCCCCATACCTACAACATTCCACCCCTTCATTTCTACCTCTTAGTTTCCCTGACTTCAAACTTCAGATCAAATATCTTCTGCAGGAGGCTTCTCCCACTCCACCCTGCAGCTGTTAGTTTCTTTCCCCTCACATACTTTCTGTACACATTTTGTATGTACCTACTTATTTATATGTTGCCTCTTCCATTGGAATATAAATTTCTAGAGGGTAGAAACTGTTTTTTGCCTTTCTTCATGTCAACAGCCTTTATAGCATGGTACCTGATACACAGTAAGCATTTTTTGATAAATGCTTATTGACTGACTAGTAATGCCACTTTTCTATTCCATGACTATCTCTTTGTGGTAGAAAGGAAAATAAGTCCTGAAAGAAGAATTCTGAAATTTGCAAAATGTATTTCCACAAGCATTTAATGTTTTCTTCTTCAAAGCTAGTGGCTAAAAGGAGAGTATAAGAACTGCATGACTACTAAAGTGGGAAAAAGGTTATACCCTTTTCTGATACTCCCATTTTACTTCTTTTCTTCAAAATCCAACAATTACATTTCCAGTTTTGACACAGACACCCACCAGGTAGGTATACAATTATTGTTGTGTGATTACAGAGCTTCAGATAAAGCTCACTACATAATTTCCTGTTATTTTGAGGAAAAAGAAAACAGTGATACCATGCTACAGAGTATAAGATTTCCCACTCAAACCCTCTCTTGCCAAATGGGGCTCCTATGAAACCTTGACACAGAACATAACACTTTTTGGAATAGAATGACAGAAAAAAAATGAAACAGTAAGGATAAAATGAATAATTCATGGTTTTTTAATTGAATGAAATATAAAAATAACCTTTTAAAGTATATTTTAAATATAGAAAATTTGAGTAGATGAGAAGGAATGCAGGGACTGTAATATTTACTGATGAAGAGATTATCCAAATGGAAACTTATAGACACAAAGTAATAAATTTGTTTAGTGTTTATATATCTATATACTTATGTATAAATATATAGGTACACATACTCAAAGTTGAGTATTTGAATACACAACTTGTTTTCCTTTTCAAACAGACTACGTTTGACATTACACCATACATCCTTTTCTGTTTCCTTAGCTTGTTACTTCAACTTCTTAGAAAAGGAATCATCCAATGCCTTTTATTTGCCCCATTTGGACTAAAGTGTTTAAACCATTTCTTCATTCCTCAAGTCACTGAGAAGTACATTTTACAATTTTTAAAAATATAAAATTCACAACCTTCTAACTTGGATCAGTATACACTATGCATGTGTCTTAAGAGCTATAAAAAAGTAGCACCTACATCTTACAGATATATTTGTTTCTTGCATTGCCTCACCTAGAATAACTAATAACTCAATAATGCACATATAAAAACATACCATGAATACTTTCAGAAATTCTCTTGGAATGGAATACATAATGCCTTTGGATAATTTTTACAAGCTTAGCATCATTCAAATGACATTTTATAGATTTCTGCTACTCAGATTCTACAACAAAAAAAACCCTATATTAGCTTTAAAATATTCACATCCTATTATTTTTTAAAGTTAATATTTTATCAAAACGCAAACATTTTCAGTTAAATTATTTCATTAGATTTGTATTTGTTTATTGAATCATTCATATTTTGATAGTTATTGTTAATATGTTTATCTTTTTTTGTTTAGACTTGCAATTTCATTGTGTAGAGAATTTGTGATGAGGAAACTATACCAATACAGAGTTACAACTGTTCTTAAGTTCACAGTGGCAGAGAGTTGTTTGGGACACTGAGAAATTTAATGCCCTGCCCAGGCTAACAGAACCAATATGTGTCAGAAATAGGATTTGAACCTACATCTTCATAATTTCAATATTGGCTCTCTGACACACAGGTCTTCTATACTGACAGACCTAAACTGTTCAGTTTAATCAGATCAGAATTATTACTTACCACAAGGGATAAGGGCCTTTTCCAAGAAACAACACCAATCAGTCCTGACAAGAGCACCTGAAATCAAGTACAAACACTTCTGTAAGGTATAACTATTAATGTCTAAAAACAAAATAAAATAAATCTGAAAATACTTTTTTCTAAACAGATTGGGAGTTGATCAAGAAGATAAAATGTATCATATATAATAGACACTTGACAAATATTTGCTGAACTAAAAAAAATATAAGCATCACAATATTGAATGAGCAAGATTTTCCCCGCTGAGTATAGGCATACTCCATGAAAATTTAACAAAAATTTAGGTCATATAAAATTATATTATAGGGTATGCCTATCTCTTAAAAAGTAGCAGTAATAATAGTGTTAGTGGTAATGATAGCAAAAATTAGTAGGGGTACCTAGGTGGTGCAGTGAGTAAAGTGCCGTCCTGGAGTCAGGAGGACCTGAATTTGGTTCCATCCTCAGACACTTAACACCCACAAAAAAAAACCAACTAGCTGTGTAACCTTGGGCAAGTTACTTAACCCCAACTGCCCTCCAAAAAGTAAAAAAAAAGTGGAATTAACTTTCTGTCTACTGATTACCTACCAAAATAGTTCCTAGTAGCTAGCATTACACATCAGAAGTTAACTATCTTTCATGGGCTACTTATGACAATACCCCATACTACAAATATAAATCTCAAAATGTCCTGGAGAATTCACCAATAAGCAATATTGGTTGTTATTCAAAACTGCTCAGATGTAATTTTGAGCCATAAAGAGTTAGGAATAACATTTTGATAGATATATTTATACTAAATACTTATAATCACTAAGAATGAAAAGTTTTCAAAATATAAATATTTAGCAAAGGAAATCAAAATTGTTTAAGAACAAGATGAGTCACATATCTTTCTACCAATGGAGTTGTAGCAAGGTTGCTTTCAGTGAACCTACAGAAGACAAGCTTACATCTTAATACTTATAATCAAATACAAAAAGCAGTTATTTTATCCATCTGTGCAATAGTACATAGAATAACAGTAGGATGGCGGCTCCCCTGCATTATTTCTATATGATCCTCACCAAAAAAGATGAGAACAACATTATAATAAAACTGTAATTCATATAACTTGATATTTTAAGTGGCTTTATTTTTATTACTTATTTATATTATGATGAAACAGTTATGAATAGACAAATTTCACACTCTAAATTAAATTAGGTCTTTATAGAGAACTGTGACAAACTTTTAGGACAGTTATTATCAGGTTCCTCTTCCCTACAACTTTACCCTTCCTCTACCTTAGAGACCTAAGTTTTCTCCCTTGGAATTTGAAGTAAGAATAAGGTTGAATACCATTTATGAAGGACGCAGAGACACGGGGTGCTGGTATTGCAAATTTCCTTGATGTTATGCTGGTCCCAAGAACAATCTTAAATTTTCCTATTATGCTTCTGACTATTCACAGAAGGAAAAGTCAACAACAATTTAAAACCTACTCCTTCCTCCAAACTTCCCCACTGAGAGGAAAAGGAACTATACTTCCTGGCAGCCAGATAAGCAACCTGAAAACCAACTTTAACATTTCAACTCTTCCTCTTTTCACCTCACCATATCAAATCAGTTATCAAGTTTTATAAATTTTATCTTTATAATATCTTTCACAGTTATGTCCTCACTATACAAATGACTCTAGGAAGAAAAAACAGACTCCCAAGCTTGGAATTTAAAGTCTTTCAAAACCTGCCTTGACCCTACCTTTCCAAGTTCTAGAAAAACTGACTTGTTTGCTCTTCTGATACTTAGCATCCCACATCAGCCTTCAAGCCTTTACACTCCCTCCTCATGTCTATCAAAACCCATACCTTCCTTCAAGCTTCAGTTTCTGTGTAATCTCCTGTGGGAAGCCCTTCCTGAATCCCCTAGTCCTTTTTCCTCAAATGATCATGGATATACTCATTTGTTTGTTGATGTGGGTTGTTGAATCCCCTTCCCTCTCACAGAATGCAAGACTCTTGGAGGAAGGGGCTGTTTGTGCTTGTCATTTTCTTGTTATATATCTAGTAGCTAATGTAGTATACTGTACAGCATAGGCCCTTAGGAAAAAAAAAATATTTGTTGGATTTGGACAAATAGTTCAGGTAAACTGAAAGGGAAAATAGTGGCATATAGGTTTCCTTTGTAATTGGTTCACTAGTGCCTTCAGGGACTTGCTCAGTGACCATTTCTTGATTGTCCCAAATATCAAAGAATTCTAAGTAGGCCAATTAGGTTACTCTCTCCACTGTCTAGCAGTGAATATGGAAAGGATTTAGAGTATCAGAAATCAAATGCTATTATGGCACGGGCTTAAATAAAAGAATTAATGTTATAATGAAACAATATTGGTAGGCATAACCTTATGAGGCTTATTTAAGGCTTTGGAAAACACAAGGGTGTTATTTAGAAAATTGCTTATAAATAGTACCCTTGTAATTTGAAAAAGATCATATACCACCCACCTGTGTTTATATCAAGGTTAATTATTCACTTTGGATCTCCTTATCAGGCTTTTTAAGCTAAAAAATAATAAAGAGATGACTATTAAACTAACATTTGTGAGAACTTAAAAACAATATTTTAGGATTTTAAACAAATTTAGTTACTGCAAATGTTTTGATAAGTATGTGTGTTTACACATATACATACATATGCATATAAATCACATATGTATATATACATTAATATACATTAGCCTATCTTTATGTTACCATATACACAACACATATATATATTTGTGCATATGTGCATGTACATATATATGGAGAGAGTCTCTATGTCACATGTATACATTGTGGCATATATATGTAAGATATAAAATCTGTAATATAGGTTTTGTTCTAATTTGTTCACAATCTGTTAAAGTTGGCTCCAGCACATCCCAGGGTGCATGGGAAAGGTGTGCTGTAGAAGGTAATATAAGCTTAGCCTTGAAGAAAGCCAGGTAATCTAAGAGACAAAGGTCAAGAGGGAGTACATTTCAGGCATTGGGGACAATGAGTACAAAGGTATGGAATGTCCTTTAGTTAGAACAGCAAGCAGACATATTTTTACAGATTCCTGTAACATCTATAACAGAATTCAATCTCCCTACCTCAAATCCTCCATTTCTGTTAAGTATATTACTATCTTCTTAGTCTTTCAGGCTTATAACTTTAGTATCATCCTAAATTCCCCAAAAGGTAGAGTCAACCATGTAGGACTGTAGCTAAAAAAAAAGTGACTAGAACTGGAGATAAACAGAGAGACAGACAAATAGAGTTTGGTATCTTATGCATAGAATTGGTGATTGAGCCTATGGGAAATAATGAAATCACCAAATGAGATTGCTACATAATTCAAAGAAAAGGGCACTCAAGACAGAGCTTTGGGGGACATCCACAGATAGTGGGCAAAATATGGATGAAGAACCAACAAAATAGACAAAGGAGGGGTCAGACACATCGGGGAAACAGTCAGAGACACCAGTGTCATAAAAACCCAAAGAAAAGAGAGTATAGATGAGTTTAGATGGATTTTTCACAAAGTTAATTAAAAAGGAATGAGAGATATAAGATGATAGCACGGATGGTAGAAAGTTGTTTAAAGATGCAGGAAACATGGATATATTTGTAGGCAGCAGGAAAGGAGAGAGTAGACAGGGAGCAACTGAAGATAAGACAGTATGAGAATGACAGGAGGGTCAATCTTCTGGAGAAAATGAGCATATAAGATCCATACTATATATATAGTATAAGTGTTAAACACACAGCTAAGGGGCCATATGGTCCACAACACATCACAATGGGCCCTGAACTAGAAAATAACTGAAAAATACTGAATAAAATACATGCAACCATAATAGATAACATTACATTTTAAAACTAAGTCAATATGCAGTCCACAGGAATCCTTATATATATATATTGGCATCCCCTCTTTCTAGTAGAGCTTAACACCACTGATAAAGGATTTAGCCTTGGAAAAGAGAAAGACTAGGGCAGTGTTAAAGATCTGGAGAAAAATGTCTGAGGGGTCATGAGATGATCAGGGTCTGCACCACGGTGCTAGCTATGTCAGGTATAAGAAGGAGAGGCATATGAGAGGTGCTATAATGGTAAAATGGTCAGGATTTGTCAACTGATTGGATGTGAGGGGGGAGGTAGATGGAGTGAAGAACCGAAGATGACTCTGAGAGAAGGTAGTAGTACTCTCAACAGCAACAAGGAATTTAGGAAAATGAAAGGTTGAGTTCAGTTTTGGACATGTTGAATTTGAGATTATAAGATATCTACTTCAAGAAGAATAATAGGCAGTTAGAGATAAGAGACCAGATGTCAAGACAGGGGTTAGAGTTAGACAAGAAATTATTATTTTTTTTTTTTTTAGCAATCGGGGTTAAGTAACTTGCTCAAGGTTACATGGCCAGTTATTTCTGGGTGTGGTGCTGAGTGTCTGAGCCCGGGATTTGATCCAGGTCATCCCGACACTGGAGCCGGTGCTCTTACTCGCTGAGCCACCTGGCCGCCCCTAAGCAATTGGGGTTAAGTAACTTGCTCAAGGTTACCCAGCCAGGTGTTTCTGGGTGGGTGCTAAGTGTCTGAGCCCGGGATTCGATCTCCAGGTCTTTTCAACACTGGAGCCGGTGCTCTTACTCGGTGTGCTACCTGGCCGCCCCTAGACAAGTAATTCTAAGAAACATCTGCATAGAGATGATAATTTAATCTATGGAAGCTCAATCACTCAGTGAAACAGCATAGAAGGAGAAGAGAAAGAGGCCCTAAACAGGGCCTTGAGGGAAACTCGTAGCTAGCAGACACAATCCAGATAAAGATCCAGGAAAGGAGCAGTTATATGGGTAAGGGGAGAACACAGTGTGAACCTATAGAAAGTGTTCAAGAAAAGAGGGTGATAATCATGCCAAAGGATGCAAAGAAGTCAAGAATAAAGAAGACTGAGGAAAGAATATTAGATTCCGGAATTAAGAGATCACTTGTAATTTTGGAGACAGCAGTTCCAGTTGAATAAAAAGGTTTTAAACTGCAGGCCCAGGAGACATGCTCCTTGCGGAAAACTGAATCAAATATGAATCAGGGCCCAAAGCAGCCAGACCTCACCCTAATCAGTACCAGACAGCTGTGGAGGGCACATACCTGTTGTCTTGATGAATAAAAGGGAAAGCAATGACACAGAGGTATGCAATGCTATTATTTCCATGCTGAGAGGAGCCCAATGTTTTCAGTGCAAAACAATCTTCAGAAGGAGCTGGAACTGATTACTCTGCCCATTTTGGTAAAAGTTAAGAATAATATCTGCTTCCTTCAGCAGGACAATAGCTGAGAAGAAAGAAGACAAAAGGGGAGGAAAGAGAAGATTCTACTTTACTTGAGCCTTTCCTTTCCTCATCTCCCCTATCTTTCCCTCTATTCAACCCAGGAAAATGTCATTTAAACTTTTATTCTCCAAATTTGGCTAAGCAGTAATGTGTATCATACTGAAAATATTGTCCTCAATGGAACTAAATGTTCTCTGCATCATGATTTTGCAGAACACCATGACTTTATGGAACCAATTAAACAGGCATAGAAATAAAAGTCCAAGTGCTGAGGTATGCCAGCTTATAATCAAATCATTGATTAGAAGACCTCATTAAAAGTTAAAAGACTAGTGAGCTAAACTTCTCTTCAATTGCTAGGGGGTGTGCCTGATTCCTTTATATCCTACATGGTACCTACCACATAAGACTAGCCATATAGTGGGTGCTCAATGAAATGTGTTAACTGAATACACATGTTTAACACTATACAAAAACATACACAAATGTACTTAAAATCCATGATGAATAAGTAATATGGGGGCGGCTAGGTTGGCGCAGTGAGTAAAGTGCCAACCCCGGAGTCAGGAGGACCCAAGTTCAGTTCTGAACTCAGACACTTAACACACACACACACACACACACACACACACACACACACACACACAAACTAGCCATGTAACCTTGGGCAAGTTACTTAACCCCAATTGCCCTCCAAAAGGCAAAAAAAAAAAGTAATATGTCAATGATTTATGTGACAGAAATAAGAATCTTACTCATAAAAATGAGTTTGAATTAGACAAAGGTTTGGCATATAGTTACTCCTATTTAAGACATGTGGAGAAATTATATTCTCATAAATACCTATAATCCAGTTGCTTAAAAATTTTTTTGATGTCTTTGCTTTTACAAAACATTCATCTCTGAATACATCCCTCAACATCCCATTAACCAGTAAATTTTCCCTTTTGACAAATATCTTTTTAAAAGAGTTAAGCAAAACCAGTTCTGACAATATGCCTATTTATCACTCATAGTTAGCCACATGTGCAATCAAATCAAGGAGATGAATTGTCTTA
Source organism: Petaurus breviceps papuanus (assembly GCF_028583685.1). NCBI lineage: Eukaryota > Metazoa > Chordata > Mammalia > Diprotodontia > Petauridae > Petaurus > Petaurus breviceps. The sequence goes on from NW_027186296.1 coordinate 48,078,720, forward strand.
CCTTTTTCAAACTTGATATACAGTTTTCATTTTACTGTTTTTTTTTTCAATTACATTATTATAGTCTCTGTGAATATATTATTTTCCTGGTTCTGCTTACTGTACTCTGCATCAACTCATGGAAGTCTTCCAATATTTCTCTTAATTCCTCATATTTTAATTTTTGTGGCACACTATTTTATTATACTCTTATACCACATTTTGTTCAGCTATTCTCCAATTGATGGCATTCATTTTGTGACCAATACTTTGCAAAAATAAAAATGCTGCTACAAATAACCTATTATTTGTGACATTTTTGGGTCATTGATCCAAAAAGTATGTACCCAGAACATTCCTGGGCCAAAGAGAATTGCCTTTTCAGTCTTCTGTTTGTTGGGGTTTTTTTGCATATTTTTCAAAATTGGTAGACCAGTTCATAGCTCCACTAGCAGCACCTCAAACACTTATTATTTTCATCTGATATTATTTTTGCCAATTTGCAGTGTATAAGGTGAACAGAGCAATATTTCTCATGGTTGTTAATGATCTGCAAGTTTTCTTTTGAGAACTGTTTTACATGCTCTTTGATTGCTTATTAACTAGAGAATGAACCTTGGTTATATACTTGTATTAAATTACTACACAACTTGTATAGCAGAACTTTATTAAAAATATAGATTTTCTCCCAGTCAACAATCTGCCTTATTATCCTACTTGTATGTATTTTATTCATGCACAAAATTTTCAATTCAGGTATATGAATGAAATAGTATGAAATAACTATTAAGGTCCCTTCTAGCTTTAACTGTTCTTTGATTAATTTTATGCAATCAAAATTGTCTTTTTGTTGTGATCTTTTGTGATCTCTTGTATTCCTTATTTCATTATGAATTTGCCCCCTAGTCATACCTGTGAAACTTACTTCTTTCTATCTTCCTTCAACTGTTTAATGTTATTACCTTTTAAATTTAGGTCACTAATCCACTTGCAACATAATGGTTTGAGACACTGGTCCAAATCTCCTTTTTGCCCACTTATTCTCCAATTTTCTCAGGAATTCTTGTCAAAAATTAAATCTTTCTTCAGGTAGTCCATGTTCTCAATGTTTATCTGACCTTGTGCGATAGAACTTATTTTCCTCAAATATGCTAATCTTCCAATTCCTCAATCTACTCAGTTAATTAAGACAATAGGTAGTTATTAAAGGTATGCTATGTGCCAGGCAAAATGCTGTAATGGGGAACAAAGAAAGATAAAAACAGTCCCTGTCCTCAAGGAGCCTACAATCTAAAGGGGGTGACAAAATTCAAAGAACTATGTACCAATAAAAGAATAAATACAGAATAAATTGGAAAAAATCTCAGAGGAAAATCACTATAATTAAGGTGAAAGGTTTCTTGCAGAAGGTGAGAATAAAGGCTAGTCAAATCAACAACTTATTAAGGAACTACTACATGCCAGGACCTATGCCAAACCCCAAGGGATACACATAAAGGAAAAACACATCTCCTGCCTTCAAGAAACATATATTTTAATGAAGCAGACCACATATAAATAACTAGTTTAAAGACAAGAGATATACAAGAGTAGATAAAAGGTAATTTGAGATAGGAAATTTTGGGAGGGATCATAATTTCCCATGAATTCTCATATGAGTTCAGTGAATTATCTTGGATTGTATCTTATTACTCAAATGTTGTCCTATAATCCATGCTTCCTCAAATATACACTTAGAGGTGCAATAATTCTAATTTCAACAAACAATGATTCAGACAAATTAAGCCACAGTTCTGTATTAATACAATAGTAATTTAAGGAAATCTAGGAATAAAAGTCAAAGAAAATTCTGATTCTGTCATTGAATCGTAAAATTACTATATATAGTGTTTATAAAATGCCTCAATTCCCAAGGGAATCTTGTGAAGTTAATTTAGTCTAGCTGTCATTCACCTAATAGGTTGTGCCACTAAAACTGATAACTTTTCTCATTTTACTCTGACTTGAATAATTTTGCAGGCCTACTTTCTTAAATCTCTGACTATTAATGGAATGCATATATACTGCAAATTAACTTTGGAGAATCATTATGAATAAAATTTCCAAATGAGTGGGATTAGTTAACTCCCCTTTTTGTTAATTCCTAAAAGCCTAGAAAATTCTGTTTGCATCTGCTATTCACAGTGAACCTTTAAACACTCTTTTCTGATTAAACCTAATTCTACATTTACAAGTCCAAATGCAATTCTTAAGAATAAAAAACAGATTTATATTAGTATCAAGAAACATGAAATTAGAAAAAAAGAAATAACTCCCTGCCAAGGGTGATTAAGCAATATAAAATGCTAATAAAGGAAATAGTAGTATCGTCATTCCTAATAATATTATACATAAAGACAGGCAATCTCCTATACATTTTAAATTAGAAATATGACTGCATGAACAGAGAAGTCTGAACTAAATAACTTCTTGAAGTCTTTTCTCCAAAATAACTAGTAAAGCAGCACAACTGATAGAGAGACATCCTCAAAGCAAGAAAGAAGTAGGTTCAAGTTCCTCCTTTGACAGATACTGGTTGCAACTTCTCATTGCTCTAGTGAACTCTCTAAGACTTCAAACTGCAAAAAAGATACCCACTTAAATTGGTAGAGGGAGTTTCCTCACGCAGAAAGCCTATTCTACTAAAGAAATCGTAGGTCTGTGGTATTTATATCTATTCCTAATAATGTCTTATTCAATGCACTATGAAAGACTTTCTCTAAACTCTCATATAGTTCATATATTTACTAATCCAAGGGCAGTCAAAAGTTACGCAGCAATTTAAGAATTTTATGTTTATTCAGTCCTTCCTGGTATATAATATTTATTGGCAATTAATACTCGTTCATAGAATATATGAAATATGTGTCCAGTCATCTTCACTGAATACCAATTCACTTCTAAGTGACTAGTCACTTGTTGCTCTCTGAACCTAGTCACAGTCTCAAAACCTTGTAGTCATTTTAGATTCTTCACTCTCCCTCAATTCTGCTCTATATAGGAAAACAAGTCATCTTGAATGGGTATATCTTGGTCAACATGCAAGGCTAATGGGCCTTTGTACACCTTTTATTAGCTGTAAAGAGAGGGGTAAATAAGAACTGCCTAGCTTCCAGGGAGAATACTGAAGGGTACAGACCAAGGTAAATGAGAGCTGTAATAGCAGATTTGTAAGGGGCCCATGGGGAAGGCACTGAGTATTGAGCAAGTGATGCCAGAACTTAATTCAAGCTAGAGGCAAAATGGAGCTATAGAAAGGGTTGGCTAGGTGACACAGCAAAAAGAGCACTGGCCCTGGAGTCAGGAGGAGCTGAGTTCAAATCCGACCTCAGACATTTAACACTTACTAGCCAGGTGACCTTGGGCAAGTTGCTTAACCCCAATTGCCCTCCAAAAAGACAAAATAATAATAATAATAATAATAATAAATGAAGCTATAGCTGATCATGAACAGATCAAGAAACAGGTAAAGTCATAACAGGAAGATGTGATTGACATCACATAGGACATTAAAAACAAAACCTAAGAAGTAAAAGAACAAAATAAGAAGGGGCAACAAGATACACTTAGTTTTCCACAAAACTTTACTGTACCAATAAAGTTCTAATGCCACTTTTTACCCTTTTAAATGTTTCTAAGGACAGGTCAGCCACTCTTGTGAATTAAGGAGGAGAGTCTTCCCTTGAAGGAAAAAGAAAGTTCCTTAGTAATAATCTAGTACAATTCTCTCATTTTAGAGAGAAAGATTCTAGCTATTCTATTTATTATCAGTCTGTCTTAATCTCTAGAATGAATAGATTGTTCTTAGATAAGTAATTTTTCTATAAAAATAAATCTTTGCAAGAGGTAGTAAAATATCCCTCATGTGAATGAGGGCAGGGTCTCCAAGGTTTGATCCATATTTGTTGTGCATGCAAAGTGGCATCACATTGAGAGGTTGGGTAGGAAGCAGGGAATATAGTTTGAATTTTGAAGATGATGAGAAGCTGTGAATCTACAGGTAGTTGAATTAATGATTCTTATAATGGGGGACCAAGGAAAAATGAATGAATAAATATTTGTTGTACATTATTACTATGTGCAAAGCACTATGCTAAGCACAGGGAATACAAATAAAAAAGCAAAGATTATCCCTGCTTTCAACAAGGGAAAGCAACACAGAAAGAGAAGTGATGGTGGCCACTTGCAACCAGAAAAATTAAATGGATAACAATGGGGATGAGAGAAGAATAGATTCACACACTCTGTTCAGGAACACTGGCAGAGTTGATTTAATCATGATAGGTTGCATTATAGGACAAAGATAATAATAATGAGATTCATATGAAAGAAAAAAGTCAAGAATCTCAAGAGAAATAATGAAATGAGAATGAAGGGAGTCTAGCAGTCTCAGGCCTCAAACTATAATACAAAGTTGTAAGTATTAGACAATAATTTGGTATTGGGTAAAAGCATAGATCAAATGGATTAGGTAAACAATACACAAAAGCAAATGTTATCCTAGTAGTTAAGGATTCAAAAAGCACAAAGACTACTGATAACAGGGATGTATTATTTGCCAAAATATATACACACACAGAGACAGAGAAAGAGACAGAGAGAGAAATAGAGAGAGACAGAGACAGAAAGAGACAGAAAGAGAGAAAGAGAAAATTAGATAGCAGTATGGAAAAAAATTACATTTGATCAACATTTTAACCTTTGTACCAAGATAAATTCCAAATGGGTATATAACCTATATATAAAGGGTTATATCCTAAATAGATTAGAGAAACAGGGGGAAAATGACCCACTAGATCAATGGATAGAAGAAAAGTTAATTACTAAATAAGGAAAAGAGAGAATCATAGAAGACAAAATGGAAAATTTTCTATTATATAAAATTTTGAAAGTTTTGCATAAAGAAATTTATCAAAGACTAAAAGAAATAACTGGGGAGAAAATTTTGCAGCAAGTTCTGAAAAAAGTCCCTGAAAAAGTTCTCATTTCTAAGATACATACAGAACAGTTTCAAATTCATAAGAAAAACAGCCATTCCTCAATCAATAAATGATTATAAATAGAAAGTTCTCACAAGAAGAAACTCAGGCTATTTAGACTATTTTCACACTAAAAAAAATGCTACCAATGACTTCTAATTAAAGAAATGCAAATTAAGGCAATTTTGAAATTCTACCTCACACATTTCAGAGTGGCCAAGATGACAAAAAAAAGGAAATTATAGATGTTAGAGGGGCTGTGGTCTGCTGGTGGACCTGTAAATGGGTACAAGTATTCTGGGAAGTGATTTGGAATTATACACAAAAAGCTCCTAAACAATATGTACTCTTTGGGCCAGTTACACCGCTATTAAACTCACATCTAAAAGAAATCAAAGAAACAGGTAAAAAGGTCAATTGCGTATACAAATAATTATACAGACCTTTTCGTAGGGGCACAAAACTAGAAACTAAGAGAAAAATTCAAATATCAAGGAATAGATGAATGAATAAGTTGTGGTATATGAATGAGATTAGGTTCATGGAAGAAATGAGGGAAAAGATATTTTTAAAAGATGTGGGAAAATGTATTAGAAGTAATGCAGAGTAAGCTAAGCAAAACCAGAAAAGCCAAATTCTACCATAGTATTATAGAAATGAGCAAATTTGATGATTTCTATAAACTGATGAAGGAAATGAACAGAACCAGGAGAACAATTTATACAATAACACTATAAAAACAAATAAAAGCTCTAAAAAAATAAAGGAAACAAAAGAAAATTCTAAAAACTATGATCAATACAATGGCCAATCATGAATCAATCCCAGTGAATCAACAATGAAATATGCTATCTGTTACAGAGATATGAAAGAATTAGAGTACACAGTAGGACATTCACACATGCATACATGTATATATACATATATATGTATTTGTGGAATTTGTTTTACTTGACTATGCATATTTGTTTCAAGAAACTTATTTTTCTTTTTTTAAAGCAGCAGGAGGTTGGAGGGAAAGAGAAAAGATTTCTGTTCATTTTTTTTCTTAGAGAGGTAGGGGTATTAGACATATAAAATGTACTTTTAGATGATATCACTTTTAAGTTTGCTTAGTTGTTTTATTTTGGTGCAGGAGGCCTTTCATGAAGTAGCTGTAATCCGTATATGTTTGTATGTAAAAACAAAATGTATCAATAAAATGTTAATCATTAGGATTCCTTAGGAATAAAAGAATCATAGGTGGGAGGCCGAGGCAAGGCTTCTAAGAAATCTCAGAAGATGCCATAAGCTAAATCAAGTGGTCTGGATGTGAAGCTGGTATAGGGTTTTTTGGGAATTCTCAAGGCTCAAGACAGAAGCTGGCCTCCAATCACTTCAATCTGTTTACTCCTAGCTTAGTCAGCCTAGGGATAATGTTCTGAATTCACATGGCTTAATATTTCTCGGTTATTGGGAACCTTATAAAATTATCAACAAATTAAAATGCCTTAACATACTTTCTAATGTGGTTTGGCATCTCTGGCTAGGATTAAAAACAAAGAACTTCAGCATTTTAGACATGCCTTTTCTCTGTGTGCCAATCTCAGCTACCATCTACATCTTTTTTTGGGGCAAACTACTTATTCAAGAATAAGTTATGGCTAATCACAATATTACATCCAGGGTGGGCTTTATTCAAAGGTATGAATTAAAATAGGAATTATTGATAGACTAAGAGAACAGAGAAACTTCATAGTAAATCTCTTTTTGAGCAGGAGTGAAGTAGGAAAAGAGAGTTAAAATATATCTTCAAGTCTCCTTGAGAGAAGCAGTTGACTAGGGCTCTCAGAGTTCAAAAGGGTGGAGGCAGTGACCTTTAGAACCAAGCTGCCCTCAACACCTAGACCTGAGTCCTTCTAACTGGCTTCCAACTCCTCTGCTGCTCCTCAATTCCATTCACCTCCATGCTCAATATCTTGTTCTTAGAACTCCTCTTGTCAATTACATATGCTGTCAAAACTGTAAGATTCAAATCAAAATTCTTTGATTCCTGAGACCCTGTCTCAGAGCACTACCCCCCGCCCAAAGACAGTCTCCAAACCTCTTCTAGGGTAGAAAGAAGACTATATTATCTCTTTGAAACATCTCCTACAAACTAATGCACCCAGACGCTGAACACCTCTCCTTGTTTCTAGAGTGTCATCTCAAATACAGCAGTTTACTTGAAGACTGCTTTCAAAGAAGAACTTAATATTTTGAGGTGCATGTTCTACATTTAGATAACTCTAGTCCTCAGAAAATGCTTCTTTAGGTAAAATATTTCCTGGGCTTCGACAAAAACAGGGCTGGCACAAATTGAAAAAATAAAAGGGAGTACAAAGCACAAATTTCACAGTTATTCTGCAAAACTCCCAGGGTGCTAGAGATTAATGGAGCTAGTTATAGTATAACTGCAAAGGACTTCCATAAAACATCCCCACAAGATGTCATGAAGGCTATTTTAGGAGCAATAACTGGCTGCTGATGGTATGTAGGAGCAAAGGATGTCCTAGCCCAGCAGCAGAAAAGAAGCACATGGTCAATGAGAAGGGAAATCATTGCACAAGAATTGATAGCAAAAACAGTGAATGTGAGAACTATATAATAATCAAAATTAGAACCTCTCATAAATGTTTAAGTGGGTTCTTCTTGATTCCCAAGAAGCTATAAAAAGACATTTCATATAACAGAGTAAGAGTATATTTACTCATACAATCTTCTCTGCTTTTATATATTCTTTCTACTCCCAATACTTGAAAAGAATGTCAATAAAATTTCCTCTTGCCATAACTATTTTGCTTCCATCTTTGAAAATGCAATGGCTAGAGCCAACAGAGAAAAAAAACTTCCTAAAAGGAGAAACATTTTATTACTGTAGGAAAAAATGTTTAATTTAAAAAAAATAATCAAATTCTACAACTGTCTATAGCATTACTCCTCATTGCGTGGCTTAAGGTCCCATCCCTATTATTTTGATTTTACCTAAGACCTAACCACATCTATTTTCCACTTTCTGATTTATCTGCTTTATTATATAACTCTTGGCCCTACAATTAATCTGCAACCTTCAGAGGAGATATGAGCGGTAAGCTTGAAGAATGGTCTGGTCTAAATAATAGTCTAGTCCTTCCTTTTGACCAAAGGTGATTAAACTCCCAACCTGAAATTTAAGGGAAAAAATAGAAATCCTACCCTAAGCATAAACATCACCTTTTTAGTGCCTTTCAAAGTATTTATCTATTTCTAACAACAAATGTTTTCTCACTTAAAATAATATTTCATTCAAGGTATCAAGGAATTGCTTAACAAAACTAAATAAGTAAATAAAACTAGATCAAGGCTTCAATCAGCTGTATTGCTGATTACTTTATAATCCTGGATGAGAGTATATTAGTGATGGGGAACTTGCGGCCCCAAGGCCACATGTGGCCCTCTAGGTCCATAAATGCAGCTCTTACAGAATACAAACCTTAATAAAAGGGTTTGTTCTGTAAAACCTGGACTAAGTCAAAAGGATGCACACAAGTACCTAGAAGGCCACATGTGGTCTTGAGGCCACTAGTTCCCCATTTCTGTTGTATTAAGGCTTAATGAAGTTTATGAAGACACAGAAACATAATCCTTCTCCTATGTCCAATTCTAGACTAAAAAAGTACTGTTGAGAGAGATAATGATAATTTTTGTGAGAAGATTTTACATACTACTTTATTTATGGCATTCCTGACTTAAAATATGTGGCTTATCAACTGTAGATTCTTTTCTTTCAAAAATTTCCTCTTTGTATAACAATAGAAACGACACATTTGTTGATACAGAACATTAATTCCATTAAATTCACATTAAATGTAATGAAAAGCTATCAAAGTATAATTACACAAACTAATTTATAGAACTACATCAGCTTAAAATTACTGGAACTATAACATGCACTGAACTTGTCTAACAGACAAATTGTTCCTTCATTTCTAAACTGTGCATAAAACCACACTGTTCTGGTGTTATGAATAGCATATTATTTATACAAAGTCCAACAATACAAGAAAGTGTCTTTGCTCATACTGTTCTCCCTCATCTCAGATGTTCCTTTTAGCAACATAAATATTACATTTTTCCCAGCTTAGGTCCTACCTCCTCTATGAGGTCCTGGCTAACTAACTTTATCCCTTAATGAAACTTTTCTGAATTCTGAAACTATGAAATTATTTTACCACATAATTTACCACTTGGTTTTATTTGTAACAGAGATTATAAATCTTCATCTTTATGGTTCACTGGTGCCACCAAGAAAAAGGCTCTTCTTCCCCCTTATCTTTTATTTTACATTTCAGGAAATCATCCCAAAGAACTTTGAATAGCTCTATCTATTTGTTCGGGAAGAAGCACCAGGAGTATTGAGAAACTGCTATACTGAACTAAAAAATTGCACCTAACATGAAAAATCTATTTCCACTTTAGAGGATTTCTCATTTGTGTGGTTTGTTCTCCACATACACACATAAAAAAATATAATCAGTAAATTAGGGAATCTAAGTTTCTAACATTCTCCCAAGGGTCGGTTACCAACTGGCCTTAAAAACACAAAGGTTAACAGAACTCAAATGAATCTGGTATTATGTATAGGGAAATTAAAAGGCACTTATCAGACTAGAATCTCTTCACATGTGATAATTTTATCACAGAAATTAAAGAATCAGAAGAACCTGTGAAGTTTAAAAAAGTTATTAATCATCTCTTTTCACCAGCTCAATACTAGGTACAGTGTTGGATAGAAGAAAGCAAAAATGTTCTAGAAATTCATATCACTTCAAACAAAATTGTGATATCAGCTCCCACAAACTAGTTGTACCCTAAAGTTCTATCCTGAGTCCTCTTCCATTTTTTCTCTATACTTCCTCACTTAGGGATCCTATTTACTTCCATGATTCCAATTATCATCTCTATGCAAATGATTCTCAGATATGCATCAAGTCCTGGGCTCTCTCTTTATCCATATACTAGCTATAGGACATTTTGAACTCGATGCCCCACAGACATCTCAAGCTCAGCATATTCAAAACTAAGCTCAATATCTTTCCTCCCAAATCCATCCTCTTCCATCTCCCCTTTTTTTCTCACGATAATCAACATGCTTCCAGTCCCCCAAGCTCACAACCTTGGTATTTTCCTTGACTCCTCATTCTCACTCAGTTCCAAATCTTGTCATTTCTTTTTCCACAACATTCCTTGGATATGTTCTTTTCTCTATTCACACAAGCCATAATAAAATATAATAAATAAATAATTAAAATAATAATAAAAAATAATAAAGCCAATATTCACACAAGCCATGTTCAGGATCTCATCACATTTCACCTGAATTACAGCACTAACTTCCTGATTGGCACCCAGCCTCTGCTCTCTCCTCCTCTTCAGCCAACTCCAATTAATACACAGCTGATGGGGTGGCTAGGTAGCACAGTGAATAGGGCAGCGGCCCTGGAATCAGGAGGACCTGAGTTCAAATCTGGCATCAAACACAACATACAATCACACACACAAACTAGCCATGTGACCTTGGGCAAGTCACTTAACCCCAATTGCACTGCCCCCCCCAATAAAAGCAAAAAAAATTTTAAAAATATACACAGCTGATGGTGGTTTTCTTATAGTTGGGATCTTATCATGTAGATCCTTCCCTTACTCAATAATCTCATTTCTCCCTATTGCCTCTAAGGTATATATATATAGAGAGAGAGAGATGGAAGAGTCAAGTGAAGATATTTTAGGCTCAGCAGAAATCAGGCATTATTTGTAACTATCTGGGAAGAAGCCAGGTGTCTCTTCAGACATGTCTTTTTTGATCCTCATCAGGAATATATTTTTGTGTCTTCCAAATTTCTTTCCTAAGAACTTCCCATTCTTCCCGATCTAATTTCACCAGTATACTTTTAGAATATTTTATTAAGACCAGAAAATAAAGAGAAGTAGGAAAAAGCAGTGTGGCTCAGCCCTCTTTCTCTCAGTTACTCCAACAACAAACTGAGGAAGAGTAGAAGACTGAGGAGATATTGGGACATCCAAGGAAAATGACAGTAGGTCATTTCTAGCCCAGATCAACATAGCAAAACAAGCAGAAGTCTGCAGGCCCAGGATCCAGGGTCTAGGCAAAAAGTCTTTGAAAGAAGAAAGTCTTTCATAATGGGAACCTGGGTGGAGACTCTGTACCTGTATAGCAGGATGAAGGAACAGGTTCATGAAAATAATTCTGACATGACTTTAGGCTGTATACTCTGTAAGGAGCAAAATCAAGAGCCAAATAGCAGCTATGTTTTTTCTAATACTAGAGCTAGGTCACAGACCCAGTGAATACTAAGTTTGAGGTCTACGATACCCTGGCTACAAGGGCCTGAATCTCAAGAACATACTAGACCTGAGACTGAGTATTAAACAAAGCACAAGAAAAAAAGCAAGGAAAACTCTGAACTTTGACCCTGGAGTGGGGTGTTAGATTTAGACTATTGATAATCTGCAGCCTACAACTGAATAACCAAAACAAAGAGCTTAGCCGTAATGGCAAGTAAACAAGTACTTAGACCTTGTTTCAGTTGAGGCTTGCCCATGACTATATCAGGTCTTTGTTAAGAAACAAAACTTGTGAAACCCACAGTGAGAGGGACTTGCCAAAGACAGGAACAGGAAGGACATAAGAGGTGGGTGGGACAGGGAGGAGCCAATGACCATATAAAAGCAGAAGCACAAGCTGGGAGAGAGCAGAATTGATAAGGGAATACTTGTGGTGGCTGGCACTCTGTCTGTTCTGTCTGTGATACTTTGTACAGAAGCCCTGGGACCTTACTGGAAGCCCAGAAAGAGGATTTTCTTGTTGTCTGTTTACAGAAGTCCTGGAGGAGGATTTCAGAGGTCCTGGGACTATACTGATGATTTATGTTGATTTCTCAGACCTTGTTTGTTGGTCTGTGTTGATTTCACAGGCAGATAGTGAATTGATGATGGTACTGGCAATGTGCGTGCATGTTGTCTTGGCTCTGTTAAGCTTTGTCTTCCCAGAAACAGAAATTTTGAAGGACTTAAGGTGGACCGAACACTGTGAGTTTCAATATGGAATGAGAACTGGATGAGGAACTGAGAGCTGCCTGGCTGTAAATCCAGGTGACAGTTGGGTAGATTCAGGCAAGAGCTGGACCCATGGACAAGGAACCATGGAATCTGGGAGCCAGCCTCAAGCCAAGATGAAAAGACCTCTCCTTGGGTACCTAGTGCTGACTGAGAAGATTATGATTTGCTGTGGCCTAGAGGTGAAAAACTTTGTACTTTGTATCCCTTAAGGATGATAGAGTTAAGGATTATAAGAAACTAATTTCCAATAAAGAAGAAAGAAGATTTTTTGACTGAGAGATTAATGTAATGTGACGTAGAGGGTGGGAAAACTTTAACCTTTGTACTTTGTGTCCCTTAAGGAAGACTGTTCCTTAAGGATGATTGAGATGAGGACTTACTGAATGATATCTTTTGTTTAAAACTATGTGGCCACTTTAGTGATAAGTTCTTATATCCTTGCGAATGCTGTACTTTGGTTTCTGTGAATGTTTTGCTTAGTTTTTTGTTGAATAAATAGAGAGTTCACCATACTATGTGATCAGAACCTTAAAGCTATTCAGAGAAGCAGTCTTCTGGAGAACTGCTCATGCTTGGCTTTACACTCAGATTAAGGATGAACCTATAGTTCTGTCTCTCTGAACACACAAAGCCCCCCAGCAGCTAGCACAAGCAGGAATCAACTGAAGCTGTGCTATTTATAACTAAATGCAGGTTGGGAGGTTGCAAAGCCCAGAGAGGGAGAGTAACAATCACACTGTACTGTTGATTAAACTATTTAAAGCCCACTGAAAGTTTGCAGGTACCTAGAATAATCTCTCACTGAGATTCTTAAAGGATACAACACTGAATACCCAGATAAAGCAATAGCAGCATCCTAAGGAATACAGATTGGGACCAAAAAAGTATCCAATGTTCCCTCTGTAAATACAGAGACTGGCCCTAACAGAAAAGAATTGAAGATAAAAGAATGAGTTTATAAAAAAAACACTCCCAGTATAAAGAAATATTATGGTATCAAAGATGCCCAAAACACAATTAAAAAGAAAGCAATAGCTCCAAAACATAAACAAGCAAGTCTCCAAACAAAAATATACTTGGTGACCAGGTCAACCAAAATTCTAGGAAAAAATGAAGGAAGACTTTGAAAATGGTATGTATCAAGATGAAATGAGAACGCTACAGTTGGAGTTTTTAATATATGGTTCATCGATTCCTTGAACTTTAGATAGGTTCTTGAATTTTGAGAGGAAAATAATTACTTCATTATAACTAGATACCTTGGTAATCCTATGTATTTTATTTCACATATTTAAAAATATTTTTGTTTTTTAAACAAATTTTTTTAAACAAAAATAAAAATATTTTTTAAACAAAAATATTTTTGTTTAATTGTCTGAAACACTAAAGATACAAAGGGAGGCAAAAAACAGTGCCTACTCATAAGAAGCTTAAGGTCTAAAGGGGAAATAACATGCAAATAACTACATAGAGACAAGAGTTTTACACATACACACACACACACACACACACACTGGAAATAATCAGCAGAGAGTATATTAGTATTATGGGGTATAAGGAAAGGGTTTTTGTTTAAAATGGGATTTTGGCTGACACTTTAAAGCCAGAAAGAAAAGATGAAGAGGGAGAACATTACAGGGATGAGAAAATGCCAGAGAAAATTTCCAGAATCTAAAGGTACAGTTTCTCATGCAAAAAAACAAGGAAGTCAGTATAAAGAGTATGTGGAGAAAGTAAGGTGAAATAAGACTAGAAAGATAGAAGGAGGCCAGACTATACATGAAGGACTTTTAATGCAAGAGGATTTTCTATTTGATCCTCAAGGTAATAGGGAGCCACTGGAGTGTATTAAGTCAGGGGAGGAGTAACATGGTCAGAGTTGCACTTTAAGAAGGTTAATTTAACACTTGAGTAGAGGATGGACTGGAGTGAGCAGACACTTGAATAAGGGAGGCCAACCCACAGGCTATTGAAATAGTCCAGCAATGAGAACTCATGACAAGATGGTAGCAGTAAAAAGAGAAGGGAGATGTTATGGACACAAAATCTGCACACTTTGGTAACAGACTTCATATCAAAGGCAGGGAGTTAGAAAGAAAGAAGAATCAAGGATAAGACCTAGGGAACCTGGATTCTGGGGAGGATTGTGGCACATCCAATAGTACTAGAGAATTTTGGAAGAGGGGAAAGTATTGAAGAAAAGATAATGAGTTCAGTCTTAGACATACTGAATTTAAGATGTCTACAGGATATCCAATTTGAGAAGTCTAACATCTTTTGGAGATGTGAGACTGGAGGTACCTCTTCAAAGAAATACCAAAATAACTATTGCCAGGAATATCATAGCCTAAATCCAGAGCTTCCAATTTAGAAAAAGAATACCTTGAATAGCCAGCAATAGATCAAATACCAATGAGATATGGTCAGGATCACAAAAGATTTGGCAAGTATCCTTCTAAAAGGGAGGAAAGCTTGTAATACAATATTCTGAAAGGTAAAAGAGATAGCAAAAATCAAGGATATCTTGCTTTTAAAAATGTTGAGTATAATCCTACAGGGAGAAAACAAACCTTTAATGAAATAGAGGATTTTCAAGTATCCCTGTTGAAAAGATCAGAAATTAGTAGAAACATAGATATATAAATATCAAAATGAAGAATAATGTAAAAAAGTAAAAAGTGAAGTGAACCAATACTTATTTAGCCCCCACTAAGTGCTACTGTGTTAAGCACTAACGATACAAATAAAAGCAGAACATAGTCCCTGCTGTCCTGGAGCCCAAACTCTAATGAAGAAGACAACATGGAAACAATTGTGTGTAAATGAAAACTATAAACAGGATAAATCAAAGATAAAGAATATCTTCCTAGTATTAAGGAGGATAGAGAAATGTTATTTCAAGGGATGTGGGATTTTGGCTCATAACTGAGGGAAGCCAGGGAAGCCAGAAAGAGAAGCTAAGGGAGATGAGAATTATAGGTTGAGTAACCGGAATGGACAACATAAGGATGTACACTGTAATTGGGGGAGCAGATGAGTCCCCAGAGGAATATAATGTCATCAAGGGTCATAGAGAAAGGTAAGTTAAACAAAGGACCTTGCAAAAATATGTTTTTTATTATCTCAAAAATATATTGAGGGGAAAAGGAATAGATGACAAGGAAAAGAGAAAAGACAGAAATTTCCTATTTCATAATATGTGAACAGAAAACTATACAAAGAGGAAGGTATAGAGGGAATCAACCTCATTTGAATCACTAAGAGAAAGATAGAACAAAGAGACACCGAATTTAGTAAGGAAATATTCTCAACTGAAGGAAACTGGGAGAGGAAAAAGAGAATAAAAGGGAGGTTAGATTCAAAGGAATTCATCTTTTAAAAAATCCTCCAATTTTAAGGGATAAATTTTGAGATGATAACATTAAAAGGAAAGAAATAACAGGTAAGAACCTGTCATTAGGGAATGGGAAGTATAGTGTGATTGGGGACTATGACTGGGGACAGGGTATTGGGAAAAAGGAGAGACAGGAGAGTGGAAGCTGATTGCAATCACACGTAGATCATATGCTAAGTATAGTGCTTCCCAACGGACATCTTCTTTGTAAAGTGGTGGTAGGGAATGAAAAAAGGTAAGCACAAGAAAAGAAAAAGGAAAGGAATACATAATTAGCTATCATAACTCAATGTGAACGTTATGAACTCACTCATAAAATGGAAGATTAAATATGGAAGATCAAAGCAGAATCCAGTAATATGTTGCTTGAAAGAAATACACTTGAACGATAAATATTCATATTGAACTCAAATAAGAGCTACATAAAAATACATTAGACTTCAGCTGAACTTTAAAAGGAGGGCAAAAAGCATGATCTAAGACAAGAGAATATCAAATAGATTTGGTTAAAAAAAGATAAATAATGAAAAAATATGCTTAAGGATACCATAAAAATGAATTAATGCCAATACTTAGCATATATTCCCTGAATGGAATAGTATTTAAATAAAGAAAGAGAAAGTTAAGCTTGTTACAGGGAGAAATAGGAAAAAATACAGGTGGGAAACTAAAAGCATCACTTTCAGATCTATACATATATAAAGAAAAAAAAGTAATGATGTTGACTAACTGAATAGTTTTTTTAAAACCTGGACCTATCTCTTACTGAAAGAGAATAGAAAGTTATATACATATTTCTCAGTTTCACACAGTATTTTTGCCAAAACTGAAAACTTTATGGCATAAAAAACCTCACATGCAGAAAAGTGGAATTGTATCCTTAGATAAACCTTTGCCTGACCACAATGAAATGAAAATTATATTAAATAGCCACTTAAAAAGAATAAAAAAAATAACTGGACACTAAATAACTTAATCCTAAGAACTGGGGAGTTAAAAAATTCTTAAAATTAATACATAATTCAAGCAAATAAAATGATAACAATAAGACATTATACCACAATTTTGATGAATCCCCCAAAGAATTCCTTAGGGAAAATATTTATCTCTATAAACACTTTGATGAACAAAACAGAGAAAGAATAGTTCAATAAATTGGGAATACAACTAAAAAAACCTAGAATATCAACAATTTAAAATAATTAAAAACAAAAGTATAAATTCTAAAAACCAAAGAAAAATAACATTGAAAGCAAAAATGCAGTGGATTAATAAGTAAAATATAACTTTTTGAAAAAGTCAATTAATCATTTTCTAATATTTTTTTTAAATTGAGACAAACTATGAGTATCAAGAAGGAAAATTCAGAACAAATGAAGATGAAATAAAGTAACTTATTAGAAACTATTTTCCACATCTAGATGTCAATAAAACTGACTCCTCAAATGGAAAGGATATATACTATCAAAAATACAAATTTCCCAATTAAAAAGAAATGAACTAAAGTGGACTAATTAGAGAAAAAGAAATTAAACCATAAATGAACTCCTAAAAGAAAAGCAGTAGGTGGATTTACAAGCAATGAGTTCCAATGTGGCATAAACTGTTTGCAAAAATGGGAAAATAAATGACCCTATAACATTCCACCTATGATACATATGATTTTGATAACTAAATAGGAAAAGACAAAAGAGAAATAAAATTGTAGATCCATGTCCCCTATAAATATTGACATAAAATTTTAAATAAAATATTGGCAATAAAGCTACATACAGCAACATACTGAAAAGATTATACAATATGACAAAATTGAATTTATTCTAAGAATGCAATGGTTGAATGACAGATAAACTATGAATATAATAAACCAGATAAATAAGATCAAGAGAAATTCACAAGATTATATCAAAAATGCAGAAAAATCTTCTTACAGGATACAACATGAAGTTCTTTTTTGAAATTAAAACATAAGAACAAGTGGACTTTTGATTAATGTCATTAAGTAGTACCAATCTAATTCTGAGAGCCAGAATTATGTGTAATAAAGGATAAACTTGAAGATTTTGCAATAAAATCAGTGGTAAAGGAAATGTGCCTAACATTACTATTTGATACAATTCAAGAAATATTAGTTAGAAGAAAAAAAGTTAATAAGTATAGGCAAAAAATAAAATTACCACTATTTTAATCAATGATATAATTTAAAAGAAAACAAAATTAATTGAAAGTTACTAACTTCAGCAAAGTTGTGGGATGTAAAAAACATCCACAAATATCAGCATTTTTGTACACTACAAACAAAACCCAATCTAAGATTACTACAGAATTGGGGCAGCTAGGTGGTACGGTGAATAAAGCACTAGCCCTGGAGATGGGAGGACCTGAGTTGAAATCCAGTCTCAGACACTTGACACTCACTAGCTGTGTGACCTTGGGCAAGTCACTTAACCTCAATTGCCTTTCCTTTCCCCCTCCAAAAGAAAAGATTACTATAGAATGCATAAAATTTGGGGTAATACTAATACAAAAAAATACATAGGGATGTATGACAACTATAAAACACACCATTAAAATAGACAAACAGGGGTGGCTAGGTGGCAAAGTGAATAGAGCACTGGACCTGGAGTCAGGAGGACCTCAGTTCAAACCAGCCTCAGACACTTAAAACTTACTAGCCATGTGACCTTATGCAAGTCATTTAACCCCAACTGCCCTGCCTTTCCCCCTTCAAAAAGAAAAAAAAATAGGCAAATAATTGGAGAAATATTAATTACCCATGAGTAGGCTGTAACAGCATAAAATGACAATGTTGACTAAATTTATTTATTCAGTGCTGTGCCAATTAAACTACCAAATGACTCCTTATAGATCTAGAAAAAAGACTAAATTAATTTAGAAGAACAATAATCAAGAATCTCAAGGGGAATAATTAAAAAATAGTAAAGAAAGAGTCCTAGCATTACCAGAGCTCTAACTATACTACAATAGAATCATCAAAACAATTTGTACTTGCTTAAAAAATATAAAAGTATATCAGTGGAAGAGATTGAAAGTACACAATTTATTGAAGCAAATAAATCCTGTAACCCACTACTGAAGAACCCCAAAGAATGTAGTTACTTGGTAATGACTCACTATCTGACAAAAACTGTTTGGAAAATTGGACAGCAATATCAGAGAAATTATGTTTATACAAACACTTCAAACCATAGGCCAAGTTAAGTTCCGAATGAATGCATGACTTGAAGAACACACATCATAATAAATTAAAAGAGCAGGAAGAAATTACCTTTCATAATTATGGAATGGGGAAGAATATATAACAATATATATAACCAAAAAGAGAAGATAAAGAGGATTATTGAAGATAAAGTGGGAAATTTTGATCACATAAAATAAAAAATTCCTTGCAGAAACAAAATCAATTAAGTTAGAATTATAAGGGACATAGTCAATAGTCATATAAAAAAATTGCTCCAAATAGCCAATAGAGAAATACAAATTAAAGCACCTCTGAAGTTCCACCTCACACCCATCAGATTGGCAAAGGTAACAAAAAGAGAAAATGACAATATTGGAAGGACAATGGGAAAACATTCACATTTATAAATTCATAATGGAGTTGTGAATTAATTGGTTTAGTCATTCTGGAAAACAATTTGAAACTATGTTTGAAGATTTATTAAGCTATGCATGTTCTTTGCAGAGATACTACTACTACTACAACTACTACGACGACCACTACTACTACTACTACTACAAGAAGGCATCATCCTCAAAGATTAAAGGAAGAAGAAAGGAACCTCTTCGTTATAGCAGGTCTTTTTGTGGTGTCAAAAAAAAACTGGAAAATAAGGGAGTACCCATCAAATGGGAACTTGATTAACAAATTATGGTATATGAATGCAATGAAATAATAATGTTTCAAAAGAAATGAATAAACACATAATTTCTGAGAAACCAAATGAACTACTGCAGATAGAAGTAAGACAGAATCAGGAGAAAGATTTATATTCAACAATGCAAAAACAAACAACTCTGAAAGACTTACCAATTCTGAACAATACAATGAGCCATGATACCAAATACAATGATACCAAATACAATGAACCATGATACCAAAGGACTCATGATGGAACATACTGCACATTCTTGTCAGAGAAGTGATATTGAGACAAAAAATGGGACATTTCCAAAACTTAGATTTTCCATTTCATAAAAACCTTTTCCTGAAACATTCTATAAAGTTGCTTAAAGACATCAAAACAAGATAAGCCCCATGCTATCTGAAAGACTTTAGTAAAGCCACGTGCACAAGGAATGTTTGACATGTTTTGTAGACTGGAACAAAGATTAAAAAAAACTGGAACTGGTTACACTGTCAAATGATATTATAGGTTTTGGAATAGCTGATATTTCAGTCATTATTTAAAAGAAGATGACTGAGAAACTAGTAGCCTTGTCATTTCCATTCAGTATGAAACTGAATGAAGTCATAGATAGCTTCCAATGTAGGCAGCTCCTTGTTTTTGTTCGCTATATGCATACTTATGACATAAAAAGAATGAGTTTTCATTAGTCCTTTCTCAAAACTAGAAAAACTAGAAAAATTTTGGAAAGGATAAAAATTTTTTTTAGGTTTTTGTTATTACTATACTTGTCAAATAAAATTCTAACTAGAAAGAAAAGCTTCATATTCTTCACATAGATGAAGCTGGTCAAGTCATTAGGGGTAATTAAACATCTTTTTATTGTACTCTTAAAACCAATGGTTCTTAATTTTTCAAGTATGAGGGCCCATAGTCTATTATAGCCCTGTTACTTATTATACTTGTATTATAAGTATCTGTTTAACAAAAGATAGGTCAGAAAAGATTTTGTAATACATTAATTCTTTTATATTAATTTCCATTTCTCTCATCAGAATAGAAGCTACCGATATAAATCAATCAACAAATATTTGTCAAATATCTACTATGTGCCAAGAACTAAGCTAGGCATTGGATATGACAGTATAAAGAATGAAAAAACCCCTACTCACAATGAGCTTGCATTCATTCTAATGAGGGAAACAATAAGCACAATAAAAATGTATGCAACATAAAGTATATACAAATATGAACAACACACACAAAATAACTAAGGAAGCATGAGGAGTCAAGGATAAGGCCAAGTGTATGTATCTGAGATACTAGAAGAATGGTGATGCTTTTGATAGCAATTAGAATTTTTGAAAGACGAAAGAATTTAAAGGGAAAGTTAAAGGGTTCCATTTTTTATTTGTTAGGTTTATGATATCTTTAGGATATTTGGTTTGAAATGTCCACAGTGTAATGTGATTTGGGACTAAAACTCAGAGGGAGACATAATCTGGATTAGTAGATCTAGGAGTCATCTGTATAGAGGTGATAATTAAACCCAAGTGAACACTGATGTGGTTACCATGGGAAAGAGTAGAGACCGAAGAAAAAAGGCTCATGGAAGAATCTTAGGGAAAATGAAGTTACAGGGTATTATATGGAAGATGAGCTAGCAAAAGAGACTGAAAAGTATCAAATAAATAGGTAGGAACAGAACCAGTTAAGAGCAATAGCACTAAAACCCAAAGAGGAGACTATATAGAAAGAGTGTTCTCTGCCATCAAATATAGCAGACAGATATAGGATTAAGGAGAAAATATTTTGCAATAAAGAGATCACTGCAGAAGAATGTTTCAGCTAAGTGGTCAAAAGCAAGATTGTAAAGTCTTGAAGAGAGAGAGAAGTGGAAATGGTTAAGTGTATACAATTCCTTCAAAGCACTTCCCTGAGAAAGGGAAGAGATATATAGAATAAAAGTTTTGAGGTAGGCTCTATTGAAGGTTTTATAAAGATAAGGGAGACTTAGGCATATTTTAATGATGTGATGAAGGATTCAGTCAGTTGATACAGAGGGATTGAATATTTAATAGAAATGGGGGGTGACTGAGGATGCAATCTGCTAGAGAAGATGAGAGGGGATCAAGGGTACATGTAAAGAGGCTCATTTGGTAATGAACAAACTCAATTGACAGAAGAGATAAGAAAATGCAGCTCCCACCCCCACTTCTTTACAAAGGTAGAGACCTATGGATGTGAGATATTTCATACACCATCAGTAGCATCTGATGTTTTGTTTGGATTTCCCAAACTGATTTTTTTCTATGTACTACAAAGTACTACACAATATACAAAATACTATGCAAAGTATAGATGGCCAATGTAAAGGCAAGCAAAGTAGGATTCTTTGTTGTTTTTCTGGATTGACTTTCAGCCAATCAAATGCCTTTGATTGAGTCTTCCTTTTGATTGAATCAAGAGTCTTTGATTGGAAGCAGTATATATTGTATTGCTTGGAGGAAGAGGACAGAGCAGATAGAGAAGCAGAGCTGACAGAGAGAGAGAGAAGTGAGTGTGTGAGAAGCCTAGGGGAACTTGCTTATGGGGAGTCCTAACAGAGAGAATGTTTGTGATGTCAGCACTCTGTCTGTTGGTCTGTGTTAATTCCTCATACAGAAGCCCTGTGTGTTGATCTGTTTGTTGGGCTTTATGAGTGAATTGAGCTGAAAAGTGGAGATCCGACCACAGGAAGGAGGCTTAGCTCAAGCTCCTTTTAATAGCTAGTAAAGTGAATTGAGAAGATGGTTTAGGTGATGTGCATAAATATTTTTGTAGCCCTGTTAAACTTTGTTTTCCTAGAAACAGAAGCTATAGGCAGGAGCCCCTGGTGCTTGCTATTAGGCAAGAGCTTGGAGTGGAGCAGTTTCTCTGAGCTGAGACACGGAGCAGGAGCAGAGAGCTGCCTACATGTGAATCCAGGCGAGATTCAGGAGTGGTCAGCCCACAAAGGAAGAGCCATGGGGTTTGGAAGTCAGCCTTGAGTCAAGATGAGAGAGGATTTTACTTGGACACTGTGTATTGATTGAGGAGATTGTAACTTACTGTGACCTAAGGGTAGATGGTGTTTGCATTTTCTGCTACCCCTTAAGGAGGTGTTGTGCTATGGAAGACCTTAACCTGGGACACCCTGATTTTCTGGATGCAATGATCTATACTGTGCAATGTGTTGTGCTAGGGAAGACCCTAGCCTAGGACCCCCTAATTGTGTAAACATGTATTTTAGGGAATGTTACTGAATGCAATGATATATCTATGTGCTATATCACATACTGTTATTTCATATGTATATATTTATATGCATACATACATATATGTATGATATGTTTTGCTTAAGGATGTTGCTATGAATGTTATGCTTTATTGAACAATGTTTAATTCATTGCTGAACAAATAGAGAGTTCATTATAATATGTGATTAGACCCTTAAAATTATTCACATCAGTAGTCTTCAGGTATGCTGATGTGGTTGGTGTTACAGTCTGACAGAGGAACAGAGGTATATATTTGGAAATGAATGTGATGTAAAAACAATAGGTGGCAACTAAAAATAAGAAAAATATTTTATTTTATTAGCTTCCATCCAGTAGACACTTTTATATTCTTACCCTGTCACTTGATCTGTCAGTTATCCTTACAGCTTTCATGACATCAACAAATTTGATAAGCCATAACTTTTCCAAGTCATCAACAAAAATATTAAACATCACAGGGTCAAGCAGAGATCCTTCAGGCCCTACACTAAAAACTTCTTTCCAAGCTGACCTCAAAACATTCATAGCTTCTTTTGAGTCTTGACATTGAAGTAGCTCAAAATTCTTCCAAAGACATCTTATTCTAGCCCACATCTTTCAATCCTGTCTGCTGGAATAGCAATAACAACTTAATTTCAGTAAAATCTAGGTAAACTACCCACAAAATTATCCTGATCTACAAGTATAGTACTCCTATAAAAAAGAGAAATTACTCTAGAAAAAAATATCAAATGGCCATAGAATAAAACATCAAAGTCTCACAATATCATTAAAAACATGTATCCTATACCTGGGAAGTTAAAAGCCCTGTGGCTATATAATGATTGTTGACTCATGAGCCCTTCCCTAGTAGACTTTTGGAGCAACTGACCTCTTAAATAATCAAATTTACATGTTTCTAGTTAAAATATAATTGCCACACTGGTATTTTATATTAATTTTTATAAAGGCATACAAAACAATATTTGAGGTAAGCCTATGTTTTCCTTGAAGCATTTTTAAAAATCAAACTGAAGGGGACAGAAAGCCAGATGTCTGAACAATTACAGATATGCTCACAGAAGCATATCTATAATTGCAGAATTTACAACAAATGTCCATCTTTCATGTTTTACTGAAAACAAGCATAGCCACTTAAATGCTATTTACATTCTTTTAATCATAAAGATTTGACAGATTTTATAACTATAGTTCTTTTTCTGCTATTATGGCAAGATGAAAGTTAATACCAAGGAAGCATCAAGAAAAACCATCACATTTAAAAGCCAAAAAGTAAAGAAATACAATTGTCAGTCGAAATATTATTAAATAAGTTTTTAAAATATTCAAATAGCACACAAATTGTAGTAAAGAACATCCAATATTTGATTCATATCAAAATTTGGTTCATATAAATATTTTAATACTCAGTAAATATGTATTAAGCAACTACTATGTGTCAGGCACAGTGCTAAGTGCAATACTATTTCAAATGCTCACTTACACCAAGACAATGAATATATGCCTAGAAATGAAGCTTGAAGAAGAATTTAATTCTATCTCTTTTTGTCATCTCCACAACAGATTCATAATCTCATTGATGGAGATACTCCTCCCATGGTGCATTCCAAGCCCTTCCCATAAATCCTGCATAGAAAATTTAAGCAGTGTATTTCCTCTAGGTCTTTAACAATTTTGCATGTGCAAATCAAGACATTACCCTCATGATGCCATTGGTCCTCTTCAAGAACAAAACACAAACAACAGCAAGAACAACTACAGAGCTGTTAATTCCCAAGAAAGTCCCATATATACAAGAATACTTGCAGCAACAGTGAAAATAAAGTGGGTGTCCATTTATTAAGGAATATCTTAAAAATCATAGTATATGAATACCATGGAATATTACACCATAGGAAAAACAGATATGAGGAATCCAAAGAAACATGGGTGGATTTATAATAATGCAGAGTGAAGAATGTAGAACCAGAAAAATAATATACACATAAGGAGACTGAGGTTTTTCTCTGGCAAAAAAAAAAACACCACCAAAGCAATGCTGTTTTATGGTTGACAGGAATTCATAATAAACGGAGGAATGTGGATGGGCTAGGTGGGTAGAGAGCACTGATTCTCTTTCCCTAGCTTACCATTTGTTCTAACTCAAATTCCCTTGAATGATAAGTCAGAGAGGATTTCAGAAGTCTAGTTTTAAATTAGACAGCCATTTGTTGTAGAGGACAGTAATGTTGGCATAGAGAAAGGAAAAAAGAAAATTTATTCTTAAGCCAAAGAGCACTCTCACTGACTATTGTTATCTGGGTGTCATAACTTAAACTAAAGAACCATCAGCTTGTCCTCTATAAGGGAGAGGGTCTAAACATTATTCCTAGCAGACTGGAGCTGAAAAGGCAGGAAGGTGGCCCTGAAGACCTGAGTCCAAATGCTAGTAGTAAAGAATAACACTCAGTTGAGATCATATATTTTCCAGTCACCATCTGGTACTACTGTTTTAACACTAAAGTGCTACATTCAGCAACTACCATAAAAGTACTGGGGACCAGAGAAACAAAGCACTCAGTGGAGATGTCATAACTAGGGAGGACAGGCACAACGAAAGCAACATGATATCACTAAGAATTATAAAAGAGCCTACCACATCAGAGGCATCCATTACCCCAGCAAGCATATACTGTGGCCAGATATGTTCCTTATGCGTATTCCCCTGTCACGCATTCCTAACTTTCCAATTACTACTGAGGACAACAATATTCTCTAAGTCACCCAGGCTTTCAAATAAGTCAAATAAGTGTCATTCTATGTTTACTCTCACACCCTCTTCTCCAATCTGCTGCTTCATCCTGGAGATCCTACCTTAACACCACCTCATATATTCACCTTATCCCCTTTGATACTGCCAACACCCTAGTACAAGCCCTCTTTCTGCTCAGACTATTTCAACAGCTAGTGGGTCAGCCTATCATGAACCTCATTCTCACTCCAGTCCATCATCCATTCAGCTGTCAAAAAGATCTTCCTAAATATAAATATGACCATGTCTCATATAAACATTCCAATTCAATAAAATCCCATAGCTCCCTATCACCTCCAGGATCAAACATAAAATCCTTTTTTGACACTGAGAGCCTTTAAAATTCTTGTCCATTTCTACCTTGCTAGTCTTCTTACATTTTATTCCCCTCCACATAATCTTGGATCCAACAACATTGACCTCTTTACTTTGGAAATTTTCACTGACTGTCCTCCAGACCTGAAATTTTCTCCCTCCCCACTTCTGCCTCTTAGTTTCCTTTGCTTCCTTCAAGTTTCTGCTATAATAAAGACTCATGATGAGGAAAGATGTCTACATTCAAAGAAAGAACTAGAAAGAACAGAGTTCAGATGCAGATTGATGCAAACTACCTGCTCTCTTTCTTTTTCTTGTGTGGTTTTGTTTCCTCTTTCCCACTGTTCATTCCATCCAATACAATCCATCTTTATAACCTGACTAATGTCTAATGTGAAAGTATTTGCTGATCCTATACTTGATTGCATGCCGCCATGGCTTGGGGCGGGGGGGTGCAGGAGAGGGAAGGGGAGAAAATTTGAAACTCAAGGGATTGTGGGACTGAATCTTGTAAACTAAAAGTAAACAAACAAATTAATAAAGACAAAAAAATTGACAAATAAATTATTCAGAGGTGATATTTGAAAAAAAAAATTCCACCTTCTGCAAGAAGCCTTTCCTTATACCCCTGAAAGTTCATGCCTTCCCTGAGATTATCTGAAATTTAACCTGTATATATCTTGTTTGTGCATAATTATTTGCATATTGTCTTCTTCATTAGAGGCTGAGTCCCTTGAGAACAGAACCTTTCTTGATTTTTTTGTATCTGCAAATAGTAAGCACCATGCCTGGAACATAGGCCCTTCATAAACGCTTGTTGTCTTGTACATATTCAGTCTCCTTACTGACAGTATATGCATTTGTGGGAGAGTATGTCTTAAGTTTATGGGGAGAAAGTTGTATTTTAACTTTTCTTGCTCTAATGCTTTGATTTGAACTATGTCCTCTAGCTGACTAGAGAATAAGTAAGCTCATTCCTAGGGGCTAGAAAGCTATGATTTTAAGTGAATGTGGACAACCCACAGAATACCTTGAACCTGGAGCAAACTATGCAAGTAAGAAGGTATTCTAGATGCTATATACACAATGACTTCAATTTTGTAAATGATAACAACACTAAATGAATCAGAATTGGGATTAAATCCAAAAACTATTCTTGTTTCCAAATGGCAGGTAATGAAATACACTACTCTCCTCTCAATCTGACTCTGGAGTAAAATGGCACCTGTGCTCCCAGGAGGGACACTTGGATCAGTATGGCTTGACTGTTTTGTTTTCTTATAAGAGAGGTTCTGAGAAGTAGCATAGTATTGTGTATAAAGAGTAGGTATAGGAATCATGGAAATCTGGGTTCAAGTTTGACTCTGATACATACTGGCTGTCACCCTTGATAATTTGTTTTAACCTCTCAGGGCCCCCAGGTAACTCATCAATTGGAGAAAAGTGACCTGTCTGCATTAGTAGAGGATGGTTTCTCTTTAGAATCTCCCTTTAGCAATGAAATCACAGATCAGTACCAAAGGGAGATCAGTCTCTATTCTTGCTATATCTTATCTATAAACTGCCTCTTTATTCATTCTTTCTCTCTTTCTAATCCTTAAACCTCTCCTTTTCTATTGACTCCTTCCCCGTTACTCAAAAAAAAAACCCCTTTACTAATCAGAAGTAAACAACGGTTCTCCCTCATGTAGTCTAACTCCTCAAAGAAGTCCTCTAAGTTTGCCTCATCCTTTTACTTTTCAGTCTTCATCAATATCATTTATAACCTTACTACTTAACTAAAACTCCAACATCAATATCGTAACTGCAGTCTTCATCTGCCTTCAACTTCACCTCTCTACTAACCTACAATATAACTTTTAACACTGTTAATCATCCTCTTTTTTGGAGATTCTCATTTCCCTGGGTCTTCAAGACAGCTCTTATGATGCTTCACTCTTACCTGTCAGTGTTCTTTTTCAATAGCTTTTAGTGAATCTTCAGTCATCTCCCACCCCTTAACTATAGGCGTGTTCCACAGCTCTTTCCTGAGCTCTCTACTCCTATGACTTGGTGAATCTACTCCCCCATAGATTTAATTATCATCTCAAGTATCTAGAACCTCTCATAAGAAAAATGAAATCCCCCCCCTCAAAAGTCAAAATTTCAAGGAAAAGAAAACTTTCCCAGTGGATGAGATGGGGGTAAGGGGGGGAAATTTCACTTTCATTTCCCACCCCCACCCCATATGAAGGATGTCCTCAAGTAAATTGAGCCAGAGGAGGAGGATGTAGGCAAGTTGCCACTGGTAACATGGGACAGACTCTGAACAACCAAAAATTGTCTGTACTGAGAGGACTGGCTTGTTGGATCTGAACCAGGACCATGCCTCCCCTCCTGAACCCTAGACCTCAGGAGAACTTAGGTTCCACCAGCATTGGCATTTGCTGAGCAAACTGTCAGAAAGACAATGAAACTACCCCTCCAACTAGAACCTTCTCCTCCTGATCCTGTCACTGGCTGTACCTGCGGCCATACTTTCAACCCGGTCTCAGCACCAAACCTCTTTCCTCACAGAATGCTATGATTTATCAGTTATTAAACATCTGCTGTTCAGCTATTACAGTCATGTCTGACTTTTTGCAACCCCATCTGGGCTTTGCTTAGCACAAATACTGGAGTTGTTTGCCATTTCCTCCTCTAGCTCATTTTATAGTTGAGGAAACAGAGGCAAAGAAGATTAAGTGACTTGCTCAGGGTCACACAGCTATTAAGTGCCTGAATCCAGATTTGAACTCAGGTCTTCCTGATTCCAGGTCCCACTTTATCCACTGTACCACCTAGTTGTTCCTCTTAATATCACACCCTGGGAAAATTTCTCCTATTGACCAATTTCCTGTTGGGGAGCAAAAAGCCTATTACTATTCTAAATTTCTAGCATAATGCATCTTATACCATCAGCATTATTAAAATGAGCAATTTTGAGGACTTCTATACTGATGAATAATGAAATTAGTAGAACCAGAAAAACAATTTACACAATAACAACACTGTAGAAAGGGAATAAGCATGTGTGTGCACGTGCGTGTGTGTGTGTGTGTGTGTGTGTGTGCAGAGAGAGAGAGAGAGAGAGAGAGAGAGAGAGAGAGAGAGAGAGAGAGGGAGGAAGAGAGATAGAACACAAGCTATGTTCAAAATACTGTTATTTTCTCCATTTGACAATTGAGAAAACTGAGGCAAGCAGAGACTTGTCCAGGGTCACAAGTCTAGTATCTGAGGCCACATTTGAACTCAAGTCTCCTTAACAAGTATAGCACCCTATCCACTGTACTATACAGTTATCTAAAAATAAAAGAAAACAAAACAAAAATACAGCAAGAACCATGATCAATACCCTTATGATTCCAGAGGACTAGTGATGAAATTATCAATTTATGTATAGCATTAGATCTATAATGGATGTTATACATTAGAGAAAGGTGGTAGATTGAGAGTACAGAAATAGTTGTATATATTTTTGTATAAAGCCACCAGGGGAATTTGTTTTGCTTAACT
Organism: Petaurus breviceps papuanus; assembly: GCF_028583685.1. NCBI lineage: Eukaryota > Metazoa > Chordata > Mammalia > Diprotodontia > Petauridae > Petaurus > Petaurus breviceps. The sequence continues at coordinate 48,108,056 of NW_027186296.1, forward strand.
AACCTAATGAGCACTATACCAAAGCTTGGTCTCTCATTTACACCTGTGGGTTTAAAACTAATCTAACACTAATTGCCATGGAAACAGGAGTAGAGAAATGTAAAAGTCCCCTGATGCTTCATGTGAACAGGAAAGTCCAATCACTTGAAAATCCATGCTGCCAGAATGCTTTGAAATAAAATAACAATTATTACATATATGTCCTTCCTTCTATATATGTATTTGCAGCCTGTGCCTTTCAGGTTCAAGAAGATACTTTTGTCACATCTGTACTTGATTTATGCCTGTATCCTAGAGCTACTGTAAACCTAGAAGACATCCTAGAAGTACAGTATTTCCATAACACGAATTGTTTATACAAAAATATATGTTTCTTATCCAATTTGTGGTTTTAGAACATGTACAGTATAATTCACTATATTATAGAGTTCATAAAAGAACATGTTTGTTTGTTTTTTTCTCAGAACTGCAGGGAGGGGAGAATTTTTCCTTAAAATAAGGCTGTATAATATTTTCCTGCTGAATGTCACTTACACATTTAGTATTCAACAACAATGTGAAAGATGCAGAACATTTATTCTCTGTGACAGCTAATGTTAAATGATGAAAAATAAATTCAGTGGACTGTGACTCTACTAACACTCTACTGACAATCTCTACTTGGTCTTAGAAAAATCATATAGATAGTTATATCCAAATGTATCTTAATTCTTATCTCAAATGTAAGCCTTCTACTATCACTCATGCCTTTTGGTAACTAGGTTGCATTATTATAGCAAAAGACTAATTAGTGAAAATTTTAAAAGTAGGGGTGGCTAGGTGGCACAGTAAATAGAGCACCAGCCCCAGAGTCAGGAGGAACTGAGTTCAAATCTGGCCTCAGACACTTAACACTTACTAGCCATGTGAGCAAGTCGCTTAACCCCAATTGCCCTCCAAAAAGCAACAAAAAAAATTCTAAAAGTACATCTTGATAACTTGGCTGCCAAGTTATGTAGACATGAACAGTACCTCAATCCAGTATTCTCCAATGTACAAATTAGCACTTTGTTTTAGAATGAAATTTAAAGCTAGTACTTTCTAATATAAAATTATATAGCTCCCTCCTTTACATATATGCTAATCAAAAAGGTACAAATAATGATTTATACTTTTAGTTGTTGATTTCAGTCTCCTCATCAGTCATTTTTATCATATCAAGAATCATAAAGACATGATCAAATGGACGACTTCAGTTATACGCTCTTTCCTGTCCTCTTTCTTCAGGTTCCTTCTGGATAATTGAAAATTAGCAATAATAAGGTGTGCCTTGGTTAGCTTTAAAACTACCCCCATCTCCTTACCCACTAGAATTAACCTAAATGAAAACAGTCTGGAGTTAATTTCCAAACTCAAGTTATAGAAAATTGGATTACTATAAACACTATGTTTCCCATAAAAGGACATTCTTAGTCTCTACTTAGAGCTGATCTCAATTTGCAGCTCTCTGAAGCATGGCTCAAAACAACTTTTAGAATGATCTTCCCTCACAGAAAAAATGCCTTAAAGTTGACATCTCTATGTAAGAGTAGTTTGCTGTATATTAAAGATATGTTTCTACTAAAATCCTACATATTTTTCAAGGCTCTGCACAGTATTTAAACTTTTCCTATGTATATATTGTATTATAATTTGTATCATAGATATATGTATATATTTTATTGCTCCTAATCAATTGTAAACAAAAACCGTATATCACATATTTTTATTTCTCCTACAAAAGTACTTAAAGGTTCTTGAATTCATCTGAATAGTTGCATACAAGTAAGAGTTTCATAAAGTGAATCATTAAATAGAAACTTGCAATATAATAATCATAATAATATGGCATTTATATAGTACTTTAAGGTTGGCAAAGCACCTCTTAACTAATTTGATGACATCTTTTAACCTCTCATTTATTCAGCAACCTCATCTACTGAGAACCAAGAAATATGTCCAGAAAAGGCCTTTCAGGAACCAAAATAAATAGTACTAAGTTCATGAAATAAAGTATGGAAATTTTATTCATGGGAGTAGGAGCTCACTTGAAGGGTAGCTAGGTGGGCCAGTGGATAGAGTGCTGGGCCTAGAGTTACACAGTTGTTTGAATGTTTTTAGTTGTACAACTCTTTCGTACCCCATTTGGGGCTTTCTTGGTGAAAATATTGGAATGGTTTACCACTTCCTTCTCCAGCTCATTTTACAGATGAGGAAACTGAGGAAAACAGGGTTAAATGATTTGTCCAGGGACACACAGCAAGTGAGAGTCTTAGGTCCAATTTGAACTCTGGAAGATGAGATTCCTGATTCCAGTCTTCCTGATTCCAAGCCTGGCACTCTATCCACTGTGTCACCTAGTTGCCCAGAGTTAGGAAGACCAGAGTTCAAATCCAGCCTCACATACTTATTTGGTATGTGAACCTCATCTGTAAAATGAAGATAATAATAGTGTCTCAGGTTTGTTTTGAGGATAAAATGTGATACTAGTTGTAAAGCACTATATAAATCCTAAAGTAGTATATAAATGCTGTCTATTATTATTATTTTCATTATGATTAATCATCATTACTTAGACCCTCACACATAGCCTACTTTTCTTATTTGGACACAATAATTTGAAATCATTTTGAATATAGATAAAAAGTCACACATTTTAATAAGCTGTGAAGATATTACAACACATGTTCTGTGTTTACAACAATGGCCCTAAAGCATTCATAGAAGTTTAACTCAATAAGAGTTAAAGAAACTATAGAATAGACTGGTAAAATAGAAAAAAAGGATTTATTATTTATTATCTTAGAGGTTCCAGTACAAAATCAAGTCAGCACCTCCCCTTAAGGATCTTACATTCTAACAGGATGAAAACGATACACATGGGGTAGTGATGGTCAGGGACAAGTATTTTGGTTGGGTAAATCACAGGGAGCCAAAAGATTGACATTCCCTTTAAAGAAGAAATGACTTAATTGATTTAAGTATGGTTCCAGAGCTGTAAAGTAGGGCAGAAAGAGGAGGGATATACCCATTGCAACAGGGCAAATGACCAGGAGATGGCTGTTGTGGAATGTTAAGCATGGTTAGGGCCTGCCAAATATAGTGGGCCATGTGAGTCACTCACCAATCAGGATATCACATCTCCAGCATTGAAAAGGTTAATTCTCCCTAGGGTACTATATCACAGTTCAAAAACAAGATAGAGAACAAGGCCTGAAGTTTCAGGGAGTATGGTGGCAAAAAAGGCAGATTTCAAAGAGAAGGCAAGAAGTGGGTCATACATTTAGATAGCTCTCTATCCAGGATGATTTTTTTTTCAGTTTTGAGAACTTAAAAGAGTAAGTCTTTGTTTCTCCAGAATTATTTATTCTCCTAAAAGTTCAGGATAGCCTGTTCTTTTATTTCAGATCATTTCCTATGATGAGGAACTCTTTTTCTAAAATAAATCACCCTAAATTTATCTTTTGTGTGAATATGAATTTCACACTATTTTCTTAAAGTAAGTTGGACCTGTAAACTATATAAAGCTATTTTCTTTGCTAATGGACTATGTTTATAGTTTTTTATTAACATTCTGTTTGTGCAACCTGTAACCCAAAGCTATTTTCAAGCATGTTTTTAACAAAAATAAGCATCTCTCTAAATTATATTAAAAGATTTTGGTTTAAACTAGTTTTAGTCCTAAAATTCTAATTACCATCATTGGTATTTCTAAGCAGAAACTATACAAGGCAGTGTGGAGGAAGGCAGGAGGGAACAGGTACTACTATATAAATGGGATCTGAAATTGAAGTGAATTTTACACACCTAATAAAATAAAAACATAAAATAACCATCGACATAAAGGCAAGGATTAGGAGGTAAAACCAAAGAGATCAATCCATTTTATTTTTACATTACATCTAAGCATCTTTATTTTCTATTCTTTAGATTAATGAAATGAAAACAAGGCCACTGATTGGCAGATCTGAAGTAATGGAATCGCAAATGCATTTGCATTTACTTTCATTGTGAACAGAAAACCTTGATAGCTATAAACAGCATGAGGAATTATGTGATATTTGCATTCCTTTGTTAGCTCATAATGACTCCACTTGTAATAAGCTATTTTAATTGCAAAACACGGGCCATTTTAAATAGATATACATAAAGATTGATACAGAATAATACATAAACACTAAATTATCACTATATTAGCTCTGTTAATTTGGCACTAATTGCCATTGATTAGGTTCCTCCAAATATATGCATGTATTGAACAATATGCAATACAATATGCAGTATTGAACAATAATTAATGACAATTCATTTTATAACATCAGGTTTGTGGCTACAACCTTCCCCAAAACATACATGAGGATATTTTTGGCTATTTTTGTATATTTTAACTGCAGGTGCTATTCTTATCTTGTTAATGGTAAAAACTGCCATTGCTTGCTAGAAAATATATATCTTCACATATGCATTGGCAACTGCAAGACACCCCAACATGTGAAGTGTTCAAACAGCCCTAGAAGAATATTGTTATATTTGTTATAGCGAAAGAAGGTTTTAGAATCTTGAGATTCACTTAAGCTGAGTTAAATCAGAAATTCAAGCCATGAATGAATTTTGTTACCTTTTTCCTTTTTTTCATGTAGATACTTCTGAACTCATGATCACCTATGTAGAAGCTTCCTTAATGTCTAGGAAAGTGTATCAAAGACCAAACAAGACCATAAGAGCCTATTTCTATGAAAAAAAGCCCCATGAAAGTTAGCTATGGTATAATAGAATTGTGATTAACAGACAACACCTTGTTTCCTGACCAATAATTTCTCTGTTACCCCTAAATGAAGACAACTAATGAAACATCACTAACATACAGCAAAGATGAGATCTTCCCTGAACAGATATTGAGAAGCCATCTTTGTATCTACACTCCCTCTATACCTCTCTTTAGTATTCCCCCACCTTCAGGAGAATTGATTTGATGAAGATTTAAAGAGTTGCAGCATTCCCCTATCTCTAGTCCTTCTGAGCCTTCAGTTGGTTGTAAACTATATCCTTCAATAAATCTCATTTGGATAGCTAAGTTTTGGTTATAGATTCTCTTTTTTCATTACTAGCTTAGACACTGATTTATCATGAAAGCACTCAGATGGAAAGGAACTTACTATCAACTGTAGGCATTAAAATTGGTAAAAGAATTTGACAAACTCCCCTTTTAAAAAATGAGCTTTAGTCTTCCTTTCTTGCCCAGGCTGGACATGCATGGATCTCAATCCCACTACTGACTGGCAGGGGAGCTTTAACCTTCTCTGATTCCCAAAAGGACCAATGCACCCTTCCTTAGATCACCTGGTGGCTTCCCACTCCTGCTGGTTCAACATACTGATAACAGTGCATACAACTGACTGGCCTCAGAGGTCCCTAGCTCAAAAGGTTCATTAGCCTCAGCCTCCCAACAGCAGGGATTAAAGGTGTGCACCAGAACATCAGTCCCTTCCCTTTTATTTTAGGGGAAAAACCTAGGGACTCAGAAAGATAGCACTAAGTGACAAAGAAAAAATATGATTATGTCTATGTTACTGGAATTATGAAAAACCTGGAACTCTTGAAGTAACCACTTCTACTTCTGAAGACTTGACACATTGAAGGTGTAAAGATTTCTCCTTCTCTTAGACCAAAAAACATAACTAGTTTATGTAAGTTTTTTTTTAATTTTGTATTCACAAATCCTAAACTTCAGCCTTGACTAATATAAATTTTCTTTTCTTTTACACAAATCCTAAAAAAATCAATTGTCAACAAATGAAAGGCCAAATATTTTGAGTAAAGTTAACTATAAACCTCTTTCATTGTTCATAGTTATCTAATTAAAATACTAGCGAACTACTGAACCCATAATTGTACCATCCTGTAATCTCATTGGTATTTAAATTGGCAATATCATACAGGATCTTCAACCATTTCAAGAATACTGTAACCACTCAGTATATCGCAAAGCCTTAGATGCCTCATTCCCAAAAGGGTCTCTGTTGCCACACTTGGTTCTGGAGGATTCACAGGAAAGGAGAGGAGAGTACTTCCCTCCAGCAACTTGCACTTTTTGCACACACAGTGACCCTTACTCAGTGATCTAAGAACTTCAGGGAAATCAAAAGTAAGTCTTCATTAGGAAAAACTGAGTATCCCCTTCTCTGAAGTATTGTTTAATTTCCTTCACATATGACAAAAAATAAAAATCTGATTGTTTCTCCTTGCCTGGACTGAACTGTTGATTACACTAATTATTTGAGAAACTTAAAAAAACCCTGAAAATTGTAAGAAGTCAGTAAAATCCATTTTTTCTATGGTTTAATACCATGGCTCTAGTGTTTTATTTTATCAAATACCTTGACTTCTATTCATTCCAGAACTTCCTGCCTGCTTCCAGAAGAGATTTATAGCATACCCTAAACACTGAATTTAATATGCTCAAAGCAAATACCTATAAGCATTATGCTGTTTTTGCTTTGGAACACTCCATACTAAAAGGTGAGTAATCTGTTTTAGGTCTGTTATTCATTTCAAGGCTTTTAAATAGATTTGTTTTCTTTGGCTTATAGGTCTAAAGTATGAATTGCATTCTCTAGCCCTCTGTAATAAGCACCACATTTAAAACTTTTATCATCAGTAAACACTTGTGTGTTTTCTAAAACATTCTTGTGATTGCATCAGTCTCCCTTCACCTGTTCTTTGTTGTATTCTAATCCTTGTTTTCTGCAATGTATCATAAATTCTTTCATATGTCACTAGTGGTATGAATTACAGAACACCACAAACTCAGAAAGAATGAAAATAACAAACAAAAGGCAATAGAAAGATACATAGGCATAAACAGGCTAAAGAACACTAACAATGACAGTTTGCATGTGAGAAGCAGCATAAAAGATATTTTAAGGAAATGTATAATTTCAAAAGGAGCTGGATGGTCATGTAATGAGATGGAAAAGGAACAGATATTCCAAAGTGTTACTCAGGACCAAAAGAAAGATTTTCAATACATCAAATAGATCTTCTGGGGGTGGGGAAGGTTCATGAAAAAACATGGAAAAGTAATAGCACAGATTGAGAAGGCCAGGGTAGGAGAGGAAAGGGCTGCAGTCAGAATCATTGTCCAAGGAGTCTCCAGCCCAATGAAATCACAGGACCATATGAGAATCATAAATATTTTTCTAAAGTTGAATACAAAGTGTTTTGCTGCAAATTATCTAATTCTCAAATTCAGTCAAGCTATATCTATAAGATACCAAATAGGTGAAAAGTTTACAAACAAAAAACCTAGTCTGAGTCATTCTTCAAGCAGCTTAAGTCCAAAATAAATTTCTATATTTCTACTCTTAATGGTGCTAGTCAATCAAATTAAGCAATCTTACCCTTCCTTTCTCAATCAATAGACTTTAGATTGTTCAGTCAAACTCATTTGTTGCGGTTGTTTTCTTTTCACCCTCTAATATTCTTGATTCTGTCTAAGTGATACAGTCCAGTTGACATATAGACGGTTTTCTCCTTGGAGTTTTTCATTTTCCTGGGCTTGACCTCTTAAACTTTTTGTTTTGTTTTTAGAGCTTAAAAAATTAAGCAACATCAATCAAGAATATGTTAAATTCATAGTCCTAGGGTGCTTCATAGCTAAATACCAAGGGTCACAGAGGGAAAAGAAGTTTCCAAAACTACTACTACCAGTAATGATGACAATGATGAAATCATCATCATCATCATCATCATCATCATCATCATCATCATTATTCCTGCATTACAAATACAGACCTCAAGCTACTCTTGAGAATTCAACAAATAAACCATACTGGACTACATTATCATGGATAAAATTTTTGCCCACAACAGATTTTTAAAAATATTTTTTACTTGCTACCCACTTCCAGAGAGAAAACTCTTTGAGTACAGATTGAAGCATATATTTTCACTTTTTTTTTGCTTTTGCATGTGTATGTGTTTTGCAATATGGCTAATATGAAAATGTTCTGCATAATTTCACTTGTATAATTTATATCATATTGCTTGCCTTCTCAATGGGTGGGGCACAGGTGGAAGAAAGGGAAAGAATTTGTAACAAAAAAATTTAATGACTGTTACAAAAAAGCTTACAAAACACCTTCCTCATAACAATCTTGTCAAGCAGTGAGTAGAACTACAAATATCACCATTTTATTAATGAGGAAAATGAGACTATGAGATATGAAGTACTCAAAGTCACACAATTAGTGTCAAAATCAGTATTCAATGCCATTTTTTTCCACATTCCAAGTCCAGCACTTTCCACTATACAAAAGCCTCTCCATTCTCTAAATTTGATTATAATGCTAAACTCTGTATAGGTATGCTCAGTCTTCACAATTTATTCCTTATATAGTCATCTATTCACAAGTCAATGTCAATCTTAATAGTGCATATGAATAACCATAACTATATTTTTCCTATGGCTATCAAGCTTGAAGAACTAAAAAAAATTAATATTGACTGGTTTTGCAACATTGTGGTTTAAAAATATTTTTTTAAAAATATTAATAAAATAATATTAATAAAAAAGCCTTATAAAGCTCTAAAGATTATTATATTATGCTGCTATACTTTTTTTGAAGCATTTTGTCTCAGCACTGATGAGTATAATCCCAGGATGGATTACACCTTTATAATTTTAAAGAGGTAATCAAAACTCCTCATTCACAAGTCGCCCAATCAAACAAAAAGGTTGTAGATCTCAGTTAGTCATTACAGGCCTACTTTCAAATATTGGTTAAATGTATGGGGCATGGATTTTTGACCACATAGATGAAAAATTCAATTATCTAATTTCATAGAAGACGTGGGATGGATGGTACTAGCAAAAAAAACAAAAACAAAGTAGTATTGGTTGGGTATCAAGTAGAAAAAATGTAGTATATAAATGTAATGGTATACTGCTGTGCCATAAGAACTCATCAATATGAAGAACATGGAGAAGCATAAGAAAGCTTATATGAATTGATAGAAAATTAAGGAAGAACCAGGAAAACATTATGCACATTGACTATAACAACATAAATAGAAAAAACAACAAAAACCATCAAAATTTAACAGTGTGAAATATAAATGACCAAACCAGTCCAAAGAAGGGCAATGTGAGAACATATTTCCCTTTATTATGGGTAAAGGGGTGGGGGAGTATAGATGTATAACACTGTATATTCTGTCAGATTTCATGTAAATCAAATATTGGTTCGTTTTGCTTATGTCTCTGCCTCTCTTTATGTCTGTTTCTGTATCTCTGTCCTTGTCTCCTCTCTCTCTAAAACACACACATATACTTACACATGCATGCAAACACACACAAGCACACAGAGATGTGTACTCAAAGATGCATGCTGGCACACACAGTGAATAGAAATCTGGCCTCAAAGCTAGGAAAATCTGACAAGTTTCACCAGTACTTCTATTGTCTTGCGCAAGTCACTTAACTTCTCAAAGCTCTGATCTCTCTAATACCATAAGTTGCAAAGAAAGTATTGGAACTGCATTGATAGAGGGAGGTAAACAAGTCTAGTCCATTTATTCTCTTTTGCCATTTGTTATAAGGAATAGCTCTATGAGTTTGGAAGAAGGGAGGGATATATTGGGAAATGAACATAATGTATAACCAAAAGAAATCAATAAAAATTTTATAAAACCAATTTGACAATATAACAAAGGAAACAGTACCTTAATTAATGTCCTCTACTACAGAGAACCATTCTCAGTCTCTAGTTTCTATCAACCAAAACTACATTAACTACAAGGAACATGTACGCATTATATATTCATGCAACAGTAACAGACAGGTCTATAATATTATGCAAGCATTTTGTCTGCCATATGGAAAGTGACAAGAAAGTTTTTATCCAGATGTAAAATCATAGTCATGTCATTCTGAAATAAGCTGCAGGTAATTACAAGAATGTAGCTACTGAAGTGTATATGCAGGAAATAATGGGTACAACTTTCATTTTAATAGAAATAGTCCTAAAACTCAAAGTCTAGACCCATTTCCTTTAATGACTCAAAATATTTCTAAATTTGTTAGTTAAAGAACTCCAAATATACAAAACACAATATTTTATATAAACATACAAAACATTGTTTTATTAAGGAAATTTTATTTTTTTGTCATGCCTTTGAACTTATATTCACCTATGCCAAGAATGTATCCATTCCTTTTTACCTGTTAAATTCCTTCCTTTTCACGAACCCAAACTCAGATCTGCCCTCCCTCACAAATTCAGATCTCCGAAATCAGATTTACCTTTTCTTCTTTCCATTACACATAATTTTCTATTTTATATGACTCCAATGAATTTATTAAGCAATACTTTGGAGTATAATTATCTTAGATATTATACATAATAAAAGTCATATTGCCTGACACTTAGGAGAGGGGGCAGAGAGAATCAGAGAAGGGTTCATGTAGTATCTGAATTTGGTTTTTAAACTGAGACAGATATCCAATGAGTTAATAGGACAAATGAAGACATTACAGATATAGATAACAGCATTAATAAAGATATGAAAGGAGGAAAAGAGAAAAAGAAAAAGAAATATCTCATTTTTGTTGTGGGTTGAAATTGTTTCTTTAGTGAATTAACTGTAAAATTTTTTAGTCAAAAGGAATATGTAAACTTCAAGATAGCAGAGACTATACCTGTAGGACAATTTTTGAGTAAAATAAGATCAAAATAAATGCCTACTCAATTTAAAACTCTCTATAATGCTTACCTTTCATGAGTCAAAATTTATTTTATATATTAACAAAAAGTTATATATATATATATATATATAAATGTTTTTTTCTTTTAAAAAATTACCTATATTTTCTTAAAGGTATTTATATGAAAGTGAAAAGTATGGTTATTAAATTTTGAAATCAATGGAATTTATGATACAAATTCAAAATTCAAACTGACTGCAAAAGTGTAGTTTTATGGAAATATTGTCCATATAAATTTTCTTGAAGATTATTTTTTTAATTTATCAAAGAAAAATTAGAATTGTGACATATCACATGCTGCAATAACAAATAAAAATGTTGTTTAGATGAATTTCTTAAGACAGCTCCTAATTTATTTTCACACTAATATATCCTTGCATTATTGACTTGGTACCTGAAAGTGTTCCAGTTAAAGCATTTCTAGTTAGGGTGGAGAAATTTAGCAGATTTTTACTGATATTATCCTTCAATATTTACATGAATAGGGATACATACTGAATGCATTATATAATTGAAATGAGATGATGTTTCAATTATAGACAAGTTTTTCCAGAAAACAAATGTTTCAGGGTTCTATAATGTGATATACAAACAAATACAGGTACACCTGGAAAAGTGTTTTTCTTTATTTCAAAAAAGGCAAATAAACACTTGCAACATTTCTCATTAATAAATTTTGGAAATAGAAGAATAAAAATCCAAAATAATTAATCAAACAATTTCTGAAAAAATTAAAATATATTTCATTTAAAACTGCAACTCAAAAGATAGTAATGAAAATGTAGTACACACAAATTATTCACAAAAGGATTAACTAGATGATTGCATTTCTATTTCTATTATTATTCACTATCATAGTACAGGCTTTGGAATTCAAATAATTAGTAAAACCATTCCCTTCAATCTATTCTGATTACTGTTAATCAGGGTCAAGTTTACATTGTCAACTATAATCACTTATTTGAACTGAAGTTTCCTTGATTCATTACAATCATAAGTTTATGTCAGTAAAACATAATATGCTTAAGTTTCTAAAGTATGTCTAAATTTCACATACACTACAGGAAAAATTCAGACGAACTATTTGAAAACAAAGGTTGTTTCTTTTAAATAAAGGTTGTAGCCAAGGCACAGGCTCTTAAGCTGACAAAAAATTAATCCTCAGAATATAAATGTCTTTCACAAAGCAACAATCAGAACCCCTAATTAATGAATGTGGTCAATTTTACACACTCAACAGCATTGTTTGAGAGGCAATGTAGTGACTCTCTGAGAGGAACACTGACTTTGGAGTCAATGGACCTAAGTTTGAATCCCTTATGACTTTGGGAATTCAATTTCATCATCTCTAAAATGAAATTGCTGGGCTGGATGATATCTAAATTTCTGACTAAGTCAAAATAAAATGATATTTAGAGATTGTGACATAAAACCTCTTTTAAAATTTCTGACAAAATGGCCTTTGAATTGACCTAAATATATGGTATATATTATTATTTCTGTTAAACCATTTAACAAAGGATTATGTCAGAAATAATTTTAAACAGTCTTGTATGATATGTAAATTGGAAGAGAAGAACAGAAAAATTACAAAACAAAACTCAACAATATGTTGTTTATAATAAATATTATTGAAGCAAAGATTCACAAAGAATTAAAATCAAGGGTAAGAATACTGTTTACTATACTTTAGGTGAACTCAAAAAAGAAGGTGTAGAAATTTCAGACGAGGCAATAGTAAAGATAGGCAGAGTAAAAGAGGTATAAATAGTGAAGAGATAAACAGGGTAACACAGAAGCTATAGACAATAAAATAATATCAATCCTCAATATAAAAGGTACTGATTGGCATAGTATTTAATATTTGAAGGAAAAAATAGAGAGGAAACTATAAATGGAGTTGTCAATGCACCTCATTTTGAATTAAACAAATCGGAAAAAGTGGCCTCTCCAAAATAAAAGTTAAAGACCTGAATATGATATGACATGACATGACATGATATGGCATGATATGACATGATATGATATGATAAATAAATATGGAAAATCTCTTACATTTGCTGAATAGTAGTAATCAAAAGAGTAGACATTCTTCTAAACTTTACATAATACCTTTGCAAAAACTGAACATGTGCTAGGGAATAAAAACACTCATAAACAATGCGAAAAAATGGAAATGTTAAACCTATCCTTTATGACCTAATAAAATAAAAAAAAACACAATCAGCAAAAGGCCTTTTAAAAAAACTATTTAAAACAGTACAATTCATTATTCAAAGAACAAATAAGAGAAATGAAAGATAATTTCACCAAGGAAAATGATAACATACCAAAACTAGAAGCATGTGGCCAAAGTGGATAGAGCAAAGGTGCCACAGTGGATAGAGCTCTAGGTCTGGAGACAGGAAGACTCATCTTCTTGTGTTCAAATCTGGCCTCAGACACGTACAAGCTATGTGAAACTGGGTAAGTCACTTAGCCCTGTTTACCTCAGTTTCCTCATCTGTAAAATGACCTGGAGAAGGAAATGACAAACCACTCCAGTGTCTTTGCCAAGAAGACCCTAAATGGGGTCATGAAGAGTTGGACACTATTGAAAAGGACTGAACAACAAAAAAAGTCAAAGTAATCCCTAGGGAAACTTTTATATCTCGAAATACTTTCTCCCCAAATTTTATTTTACTATATTTTCTGATAAACAAACATTGATTTTAATTTCTACTCACTTTTTCTCTCAAATTAAATAATTAAAAACCCTCATGATAGATGATAGATATGGATAATCAAACAAAATAAAGTCCCACATTGTCCATGTCCAAAAACATAGGCTGAATTTTATATCTCATTTCTAATAGAAGGTAGCAGTGTACTTTTCTCTCTGGAACTGTGGTTTATCATTGCATTCATTAGAAATGTTTTTTTTTCTTCCAGAATTTATTTATTTATTTTTAGTTTTCAACATTCATTTTCACAAGATTTTGAGTTACAAATTTTCTCCCCATCTCTCCCCTATCCCCCACCCCAAGATGGCAAGTATACTGAATATCCCTCTCCCCAGTCTGCCCTCTCTTATATCCTTCCACAACCCCCATTATCCCCTCACCCCTTACTTTTTTGTAGGGCAAGATGCATTTCTATACCCCATTGCCTGTATATCTTATTTCTTGGTTGCATGTAAAAATAATTTTTAACATTTGTTTTTAAAATTGTGAGTTCCAGATTCTCTCCCTTCTTCCCCCCTCACCCACCCACACTGGGAAGACAAGCAATTTAATATAGGTTATACATGTGTAGTTATATAAAACATTTCCAGAGTAGTCATATTGTGAAAGACTATTTCCCTCTGTCCTATCCCACCCCTCATTTATTCTGTTTTCTCCTTTTACCCTGTCCCTTTTCAAAAGTGTTTGCTTCTGACTACCCTCTCACCCAATCTGCCCTCCTTTCTATCATCCCCCCCCATTTTGTCCCCTTCCCCCCTACTTTCCTGTAGGGTAAGATGCCCAATTGAGTGTGTATGTTATTCCCTCCTTAAACCAAATCCAATGAGAGTAAGGTTGACTCATTCCTTTTCACTTCCCTACTCTTAATACTGAGAAAAGTCTCAAGAATTACAAATATCATCTTTCCATGTAGAACCATAAATAGTTCAACTTTAACAATTTCCTTATGATTTCTCTTTCTTGTTTACCTTTTCATACTTCTCTTGATTCTTGTATTAGAAAGTCAAATTTTCTGCTCAGCTCTGATCTTTTCAAGAAAAATGCTTGAAAGTCCTGTATTTCATTGAATGTTCATATTTTCCCCTGAAGTATTATACTTAGTTTTTCTTGGAAGGTGATTCTTGGTTTTAATCCTAGGATTATCTTTGATAATTGACCTCCAGGATATCATATTTCCAACCCTTTGAATCCCTTAATGTAGAAGCTGCTAGGTCTTGTGTTAGCCTGATTGTGTTTCTATAATATTCAAATTGTTTCTTCCTGACTGCTTCTAATGTTATCTCCTTGATCTAGGAATTCTGGAATTTGTCTATAATATTCCTAGTTTTCTTTTGGGGATCTTTTTCAAGAGGTGATCGATAAATTCTTTCAATTTCTATTTTACCTTCTGGTTCTAGATTATCAGGGCACTATGAAGGCATAATTTGCATTCTTATAAATTTGAGCCAATTCCTTTATCAAGGAAATTTATTATAAAGATTTTCCCCAAAAACTATATAAATTGCTTTTAATCTTAGTTTCATTAATTTTGTTGGTGAGAAAAAATTAACTTTATGTAATCAAAACTGATCATTTTGTCACTTATGATGCTTTCTATCTCTTGTTTAGTTATGAACCCTGCCCACATCTTTAAATTTGAAATGTAATGTCTTCTTTGCTACTCTAATTTGCTTATGATGTCACCTTTAAGTACAGTATTTATCAATTTGGAGTTTATCTTGAGATATACTGTGAGATGTTGGGCTATAACTAATTTCTGCTAGACTACTTTTCAATTTTCCCAGCATATTTTCCAAATAGTGAGTCCTTACCTTAGTAATTCGGGTCTTTGGGTTTACTGAACTCTATGTATATATTGTGTACCTAATATGTTAGGTAGCTAAGTAGTATAGTAAATAGAGTAGTGGGTTTGGAATCAGGAAGATTCATGTTTCCAAGTTCAAATCCAGTCTCAGAAATATACTATCTGTGCAACCCTGGGTAAATCACTTAACTCTTTTTGCCTCAGTTGTGTAAAATGAGCTGGAGAAGGAAGGACAGAAGGTTATCCAGTAGAGAAGGAAATGGTGAATCGCTCTAGCATCTTTGCCAAGAAAACCCCACAGACAGTACTAAAATGGTAAAAAGAAATGACATCAGAAGATAAGTTCCCTCAGGTCAGAACATATCACTGCTGGGGAAGAGTGGAGGAGAGCTACACATAGTTTCAGCAGTAATGAAGCAGGTGGGCCAAAACCCAAAGGAATTTCAGCTGTGGATGAATCTGCTGACAAAAGGAAATTCTGATGCTATAAAGATCTATATAGCATAGGAGCCTGGAATGTAGGATCTCTGAACCAAGATAAGCTGGATGTGGCCAAAAAGCGGATGGAAAGATTAAACATGGACATCTTGGGTGTCAGTGAACTTAAACGGATGGGAACAGGTAAATTAAATTCAGATGATCACTACATGTACTACTGTGGCCAAGAATCTCTTCAAAGAGTAACCGTCACAGTCAATAAAAGGGGTGAGAAAGGTAATACTGGGGTATAATCTTAAAATCAAAGGAATGATATCTGTTCAAATCCAAGGCAAATCAGTCAACACCACAGTACTACAATTCTGTGCTCCAACCACTGATGACAAAGAGGGCAAAATCAGTTCTATGAAGACCTATGATATCTTCTAAAAATAACACTGAAAAAAGATGTTATATTCATCATGGGGATTGGAATGCTAAAGCAGGAAATCAAAAAATATTTGGAAAAACAGGCAAGTTTGGCCTTGTAAGACAAAATGAAGCAGGGCACAGATTAATAGAATTTTGTTATGATAATTCACTAGACATAAAAAACACTCTTTTTCAATAATTCAGAAGGTTATCCTACATATGAATATCACCAGATAGTCAACATAGAAATCAGACTGATAATATACTTTGCAGCCAAAGGTGGAGAAGCTTTATACAATCTGTTAAAACAAGACCTGAAACTGACTGTGGCTCAGAAGACAAGCTTCTTATTACAAAATGAAGACAAATTGAAGGAAGTGGGGGAAACCATCAGCCCATATAGATATGACCTAAAAAAATATCCTTTATGAATATGGAGTGAAGGTGATGAATAGACTTAGGAGATTACATCTGGTAGATACAGTGCCTAAAGAATTATAGACAGAGGTTTGCAATGTTGTACAGGAGGCAGCAAGAAAAAACATTCCAAAGAAAAAAAAGAGTAAGAAAGCAATACGGCTTTCTGATGAGACTTTACAAACAGTTGAGGAAAGAAAGAAAGTGAAAAAGGAAAGTAGAAAGGGAAAGATATACTCAACTGAACACAGAATTCCAGAGATAGCAAGGAGAGATAAGGTTTTATTAAATGAGCACAAAAGAAATAAAACAACAGAATGGAAAAGACAAAAGATCTCTTCAGGAAAATTAGAGAAATCAAGGGAAGATTTCATGCAAAAAATGGGCATGATAAAAGACTAAAATACGGTGAGGATTTTACAAAAGCAGAAGACATTAACAAGAGTGGCAAGGATAATAAAAAACTATATATGAAAGATCTCAACATCACAGATAACCCCAATAACCAAAATGGTGTGGTTACTGATTTAGAACAAGACATCCTGAAGAATGAAGTCAAGTGGGAAGCACTGCTTATAATAAGGCCAGAGGTGATGAAATTCCAGCAGAGCTACTTAAAACTCTAAAAGACTGAAAGCCATTCAAATAATATCAGTAGTAAAGGAAGGATTCTACTGTTTTACTATTATTTTTTAAATGCTAGATAGTGTAATGAAAAGAAAAGTAATTCCTAGAATAAACATAGCCAAAAAAGAAAAAAAATTGTTCTTTTCCTAGCTGATAAGATAGCTAACTTGGAAAACTCTAGGGACTCAACTAAAATTAATGAAAACAATTACAACCAGCAAAGTAGCAGAATATAAAATAAACCTAGAAAAATAATCAATCTTCCTGTATATTGCCAATAAAACCCAGCAGGATGAGAGAGGACAAAAAAATCCATTCTATACTATAGCATGCATAAAATATTGGAGAATAAACTTACCAACACTTACATAGGAATTATATGAATACAACTACAAAAGACTCATAAAAATAAACAGATCTTAATAATTAGAGGGATTAATTGCCCGTGGTTGAACCTGAACCATGCCAATATAATAAAAATGATAATACTTCCTAAACTAATTTATGCAGTGCCATAACAAACTACCAATGAATTACTTTATAAACTTAGAAAATGAGTAACAGAATTCATCTGAGAAAACAAAAGGTCAAGAATCTCTAAGGAAATAATGAAAACATAGAAACAAAGGTGGTGGCTTAGCAGTACCACATTTCAAACTATACTACAAAGCAGTAATCATCAACACTGTTCAGTAGTGTCTTCAAAAAGCTACAAAAGTTAATTAGTGGAAGAGAATAAACACACTACATACTGAGGAAAACATAGTAAGCTTAGCATTCACTAAAGCCAAAGACTGCAACTACTGGGATGAGGCTTTACTATCTAACAAAAGGTGCAGTTGGGTACTGTAATGGATAGAGCATCAGGTCTGGAATCAGGAAGACCTGAGTTCAAATCAAGCCTCAGATACTTATTAGCTGTACAACCCTGGGCAAGTCATTTAACCATGTTTACTTCGATTTCCTCATTTTTAAAATGAGCTGGAGAAGGAAATGACAAACTACTCCAGTATCTTTATGGAGAAAACCTCAAATGGAGTCATAAAGAGCTAGACACAACTGAACAATAACAACAATCTAACAAAAACTGCCACTAAAGTTGAATAGCAATTTGGCACAAACTAGGTTTAAACAAGCATTTTTTTTATCCTATACTACAACAGTCTTCAAATGGATATGTGAACTAAATCTAAAAAGTTACATCACAAACAAATTAGAAGAACAAAAAAGGACATATCATTTTGCAACCATGAGTAGAGGGAAAGGAGATATAATCACAGAAGATGAAATGGAAAATATTAGTTACATTAAATTCACAACTTTTGCACAAACAAAATCAATGCAGATAAAATTAGAAGGGAAACCATTTTCTGGGGAAAATTCTTCACAATGACTTTGTCTAATAAAGCTCTAATTTCCAAATATATAAGAATAAGAGCCATTCTTCAAGAGATAGATAGTCAAAGGATATTAATAGTTCTTAAGGGAAGAAATTTAAGATACCAACAAATATATCAAATCATTAATAATTAGAGAAATGAAAACTAAAACAATTCTGAGTTTCCATCTATCAGATTCTGTAATGGCAAGCAAAATGGTATGTAGCTCCTTATTTCAATTATTCAAGTGTCTTTTTGCCTTGCCTGTGATTATATCAAGTCTTAGTTAGAAATAGAACCTGTAAGGCCCACAGTGGGAGGAACCTGCCAAAGACCAGAACAGGAAGAATGTAAGAGGAAGAGGAGGAACAGGAAGAAGGTGATGATATAAAAGCTCTAGTATAGCTGGGACTACACAGAACTGGGAGGAAGGATGACAGTGGTGCCACCACTCTGTCTGTGTTGATGTTACTTTGTCAGACCTCTCTGCCGACAGAGGATGTTGCTGTTGTTACAGAAGCCGTGGGACCTTACTGATAGTTCAGAAGCCCCAAAAGAGGACTTTCTTGCTGTCTGTTTACAGAAGTCCTGAAGGAGGGTTTTACTGATGTTTTCAGAGGTTCCAGGATTTTACTGATGATTTGTGTTAATTTCTCAGACAGAGGCCCTGTCTGTTATTCTGTGTTAATTTCACAGGAATAAAGTGAATTAATGATAGTACCAGCAATGTGTGTGAGTATTGCTGTGACTTTGCTAAGCTTGATTGTAGAATTGAACCAAAAGCTGGATTGGAAGCTGGGAGCTGCCTACCTGTGAATCTAGGTGACAGTTGGGTGAATTCAGGCAATAGGTGGAAGCATGGAAGAGGAACCATGGAGTCTGGGAGTCAGCCTCAAGTCAAGATAAAAGGACCTCTCCTTGGATACTTAGTGCTGATGGACAAGATTAAGAATGTGACCTAGGGGTGGGAGACCTTTGTACTTTGAACTCTTTAAGGATGATTGAGTTAAGGATGACTGGAAGCCAGTCTCCAATCAAGATGAAAGAAGACTTTAAATAGTTACTTTATATTGACTGATTTAGATTAAGACTTACTGAATGACATCTTTTGCTTAAGACTAGGTGGTCACTTTAGTAATAAATTGTTATGTTATATCATTGTGAATGTTGTACTTTGCTTTCTGTGAATGTTTTACTGTTAAATAAATAGAGAGTTCATATGTGATCAGAACCTTAAAGTTATTCACAGCAGCAGTCTTTAGGAGAGCTGTTTATGCTTGATTTTACAGATTGGTTGACAAGAAGAAAATGACAATTGTTAGAAATGCTATAGAAAAAGAGATGCACTAATTCTCATTGGTAGAGCTATGGCAAAGGACAGAGGTGGGGAGCCTGTGGCCTAGAGGTCACATGTGGCCCTCTAGGTCCTCAAGTGAAACCCTTTGACTGAACTCCAAACTTCACAGAACAAATGCCCTTAATAAAAGGATTTGTTCTGTAAAATTTAGACTCAAAGGGCCTCACTTGGGGACCTAGAAGGCCACATGTAGCCTCGAGGACACAGGTTCTCCACCCCTGAACTCAAGACATTCTGGAAATCATTTTGGAGCTATTCTCAAAATGCCACTAAATTGACCAATGAGAAAATATATAAGCATATTGTAAACTTTAATGCATTATATAGATATGAGATGTTTTTACGTGAGCTACAACACAGTGAAACAGTTATTTCTGACTATAAATGTTACATGTGGTCTGACAAGATTAATGGCACCTAATACCACTTTATAGCTAATATAATAAATAGAGTTGATTAGCAATGCACAGACAAATTTAATAGATTGTCTACTTTAAGAAATGCTTGAGTGAAGAGTCTATCCAATGGCTAAAAGAAAGAATTTTCAAAATTTTGACGGTCATTATTGCTGGATATAGCTTTCAAATTGCTATTCTTTGCTGAAAAAAGGTTTAAATACAATATAATGAAATTGGAGTTATCTGCCATGCCACATTGGAAAGCCCTAGAAACTATGTCTTTAATATTTACCCCCCCCCAATTTCAATATGTCAGAGAACTTCAAAAAACAAACAAGAACAGAATAGTATTAGGCTGCATATAACTAGTTTTCTGCATAAAGTTATAGCCAACAATTTTGTGCTACATTTCTTTGTGCAACATTTTCTTTTATTTATGATAAGGAAGGAGGAAAGAGGTGCAACAAAGGAAGCAGAAAAAGGACTTCCCTTCCCAAAAGATTAAAGTCATTTAATCTTTTGGTTCTTAAAGAAAGACTCTTAAGGTGATAAGTTTTCATAATGCCCTTTGAATTGGTATAATCCTGCCTACATCTGAAACATGCCAAGTCATCATACCACCCTCCTCAGGGCAAATGTTAGGTCACTATAAATGAGTCCTCATAAGTAACAATATAATATTCACCAGGATAAAGCATAAGAATCCTTCAGAGCTCATGTATTCTGGTTATACAAAGAAGCTCCCTGTTTTTTCTATGCTAACATTGTGCCTGCAACTTTTCCTGTCCATGAAAGAAACATGCCAACCAAAGGAGAAGCTTCTTCTAAACCAAGGAAACTTGTCTCTTCCATTCTCATTCAGAACCAGAAACTATACTTGTTGGTTATGTCCTTTATACACATATGAGGCAAATGACATTTCCTTATTTAATTCACTCTTCCAAGCAGAATACCAAGGTTCTAACTGAATGTCCCAGTCAGTCAGTGAGTCTGACTAATGACATCCACAATAAGGAAATGTTCCTGCTTCTCACTCTCTCCCACACAATATAACATCAGCAAAGGGCTCCTCTAGCATCTATAGTTTTAGAAGCAGCCTGTTCCTGGACGTCAACAGACCTATGCTACCTCCTTAATCATTCCGAGATTCCCTGGGATAGTGGCCTATCACTGGATATGTGACACTAAGGAAGGGTCTTAACTTGATGGTGAGATTGTTAAGAAGCCACTGAGAAGAGGAATGATCCCACCATGAAAGTACTTGATATAAATAACACTTGCACATAATAGCAATAGTTCACTTTTATGTAGCTCTGTAAAGTTTCCTAAAGTGCTTTCATTTCAACAATTCTGTGATATAGGTAGTGTAATGATGCCTGTTTTACATCTTTTTTTTTGGAGTGCAATTGGGGTTAAGTGACTTGCCCAAAGTCACACGGCTAGTTTTTGTGTTAAGTGTCTGAAGCCGGATTTGAACTCAGGTCCTCCTGACTCCAGGGCCGGTGTTCTATTCACTGTGCCACCTAGCTGCCCCCCCTATTTTACATTTGAGTAAACTGAGGCTCAGAGAGCTTACACGTGGTCATGAGAAATAACACAATATATTGGATAGGGAATGTACCTCAGAGTCAAGACCTGACTTCGTCTTCTCTCTCTCTCTCTCTCTCTCTCTCTCTCTCTCTCTCTCTCTCTCTCACACACACACACACACAAACTTGTGACCCTGGGAAAAATCATTTAGCCTCTCAGTGCCCTACAAATTTCTGAGGCTATAAATTTCAGAGCAGTTGCCAAAATGGATTTGTAGAAGTAATATCTTCTTCATGGAAATTACATGTCCAAACCCACTTCACATAGCTAGTGAATATCAGAGATGAATATAGATTTGCTGACAATTCTAAATAGCATAAAATAATGATCACCAGGAGCAAGAAGCATTAGTCAAAAAAGAAACAGTATTGGAATCAGGGCAGCCATTAAAGAAAGGATGTGATAGTGAGAAGCTTGAATTTGAACTAGGGATTTTCTTAGGTAAATGGAACAAAAATAGCATAATGACCAATGGGAACTAGAAGATGATTTTTATGTTGCTGTTGTCTTTAATTCACACAAAATATAAGAGTAAAGCATCTACTATTCCCTCAGGAGGTCTGGCAGATATAAGACTGTGAAAGCAGGTTCTTAATTATTTTTGCTAAATATATTAATTTTGAAATCTGAAAATTTTAATTTTACAATTTTCTTGTCCCCAAAAGGTAATTATATAATGAAGATATTCACACAAAGCAAATACATTTTTTATAAAAAAAACTATCTACAACAAGGACAGGATTATTCAGATACTTTAAAAAACATTAAAATCCAAGTGATCTAAACTTGATTTCAGGCTCTAAAGTGACTGCATTTTATACCTATCAAAAAACATTTGTCTTTTGGTCTATAAGTTTTAATTCTGTATAATTAAACTTATTTTCTAATATTTTATCAGATACAGTTAAATAGATGATCAAGTATAATTTTTTTAAAACCACAAAAATGTATGCAGTAGTCTAATCATTAATTTTTTGGACCTTTTAATTTCCTTTGAGCAAAATACAATGGAGAATAAATCTACTGGTTTTATTTTTTTCTGACTATTGCTATGGTCCCCCACAATATGTCTGGTCGATATTACCTCTGATTTTTTAGGTCTTTGATAGCAGTTATAAGCAGAACTTTATTTTTTTTAATATACAGAATATGGTTCACTTAAGAAAAAATAAAAGCTATAGTCCAGGGAATCTAATGATGCTTCATTGGTATTCCTCAGTGCAGAAATCAATGTTCTATTTTGACTGGACTACACTATTAGATAGGATATATGTAGCAAACTACTTCTGGAAATTTGGACCATTTTTTACCAAGTGCCTCTTATCCAAAGGTGGGTAATTATTTGCCTTAAGTACCACTTCACAAATTTTGATGAGCTTGAATTTGTCAGTGCTAAGATCCTCTGCTGCTGTCTATAGCTGGATCCCTCTAAGAGAGTCTTATTACAAAAATATTCAAGTTCTTGGATCCAAAGTATTTTAATCTCCATAGTAGTTTACTTGTAATTTGTGTTATTCATTTTATGGAAAAAAAATTCACAAAAATCCACCTGAAGCCTGCTCTTTTTTCATTAAAATTCTAAACTTTTATCAAAGCTTTCCACATATAGACACACTAAAGAAACATTCTTTCTTTTCTTTCTTTCTTTCTTTCTTTCTTTCTTTCTTTCTTTCTTTCTTT
>NW_027186296.1:48131672-48232515 GCF_028583685.1 Petaurus breviceps papuanus
CTTTCTTTCTTTCTTTCTTTCTTTCTTTCTTTCTTTCTTTCTTTCTTCCTTTTCTCTTTCTTTCTTTCTTTCTTTTGGTTTTGCAGGGGGGAAGGCAGGGCAATTGGGGTTAAGTGACTTGGTTTCTTTATAACTAGAACAGCCAGCTCTAACTACAAGGGTATGGAACTTAGGAAACTTAAGTAGGCTTCTTTCCCTTTCTGAAAGTTAGGTCAATGAAAACCTTACATGGAAGAGTTACTATAGAGTACCAAGAATTTGACTGGCCATCATCTACCCCAATGGTTCTCAAAGTGCAGTCTGGAAGACCCTGGGGATCTTCCAAGTCCCTTGCCTTGTGTAGGACATGTGAGGACAAAACTATTTTCAAAATAATACTTAATAACATTTTCATACATCAACAGATACAGCCTTCACATACTCCTTAGATGGTCCTGGATAATTTGTAAGACTATGAGACCAAAAAGTTTAAGAACCAACTAGAATTGTCTGCTTCTCAGTCAGCTACTTACTTATCTACCATTTCTACCATCAAATTCAACTACTCTAGAATCCTAAAACAAGCATATTACATCTGCTGCTGGTATGAATTCATCTCATACTTTATAGTCTCTCAGATTTTGCAGCCTCTCAGATCTTAAAATCAGCACTCTACTTCCTACATCTAAGTGATGTAGAATTGTTATTCAAACCAGAGCTACATAATAATAAAATTGAAAGCTTCATGAAATTCTTTTTCTCCCACTATAATTAAATCAAACTAAACTAAGCAACTAAAGTGATCTATATACAAAATTTGAGAAGTTACTAAAAATCAGCAATAATACACAATGCTAATTTTAAAACTACACATTTTGGCTAACAATGCAAAAGCTTTTATTTATATCATAATAAAATAATTTATTTTTGCTTTTGCAAAAATCTTCAAGTTAATAACTGCCATAGTATATAGCACCTATTATCAAAGAGAAGATAAGACTGCTCAACCAGATAAATCTGATTTATGGGGGTCTTTCCCTTTTAAAATTTTCTATATATTAAGAATTTTTTAAAAATTCATTTTAAGAAAGTTAATGTAAAAAATTTAGTCAAATGAAGTCATAGATAAGATCAACTATTTAAGAGATGTCTAGCACTATAAAATAACTATTAAACTACAAGAAGACACAATCAATCAGTCATGAAAAATTTATTAAATGTCTATTATTTTCAGGAACTGTGACAGATGATCACAATATAATTGTTTTTAAAAAGTCCCTGTCTTCAAGGAGCTTACATTTTATAAATTCACAGATTAAAACACTGTAATAGAGAAGAAAGGAATGCACTAATATCTAGGGTATCACAAAATGCCTTTTAAAAGAGGTAGCACTTAAATTGAGCCTTGAGTTTTCCTTCAAAGAGGCAGGGTTGGGAAGGGAGAACATTCTAGGCATAGAGGACAGCTTGTGCAAATGCATGGAGGAGGAAGAAGGAATAATATATGTGGGAAAAAGAAAGGAGGCCAGTTTTGCTAGAACATAGAATACGGCAGAGAGTAATATGCAACCAGTCTGTAAAGGCAGACTGGAACCATACAATAAGGGGCTTTAAATGCCAGAGGAAATTATTCTTTTGGTAAATGGACTGCCACTAAAACTTTTTGAAGCCAAGGAGCAACATGATGACTAGACCTATGATAGAATCTTATCTTGCTGTCTATACAGTGTATTATTTTATGTAGAGTGGCACTGTAACATAGTGGAAAGAACAATGGACTTAGAGTAAAAATATTGCCTGTGTGTGAGCCTGAACAAATTCTTTGGTTTCACTGGTTCTCAATTTCTTTATTTGTCTAAAAAAAATTTTTTTAACCAAGATGATTCCTCAGTTCTAATACATCTCTATTGCTTGTAATGATATGTGAAACTGGCCAGGTTGCAATATAATGGTGATTTGTTTTTTAAATTCCACATTTTTTATCTGTACAGAAAAGTGGAGAATACACAGCAAAACACTAATTTACACTGGCAACAATGTAAATTCTCAATCTTGCATTCCTTCCACAAGCAACAATTGTTTACATATAGGTTTTCTCCAAAAAAAAATGTCTAACAAAATTTACATAAATTTAATAACATCAGTCTGTTATGACACCAGAAATATTTGACTTATCCAGACACATCTCAAAAATGAAAGCCATTAAAATTCCCTGAAATATTTTCTATGGACAGTTCAGTAACAGAAAGCATGCCACTTGTCCATCCAACTGAGAGATGGCACAGTCTATTATAAAAAGCACTGGATT
The DNA here is from genome assembly GCF_028583685.1 of Petaurus breviceps papuanus. NCBI lineage: Eukaryota > Metazoa > Chordata > Mammalia > Diprotodontia > Petauridae > Petaurus > Petaurus breviceps. The sequence continues at coordinate 48,133,960 of NW_027186296.1, forward strand.
TGGAGTCAGAATCCTACATTCAAATCTCAATCTGGGTACTACCCTTGAGAAATAACCCCATCTCTGGACCTCATACAGTTTAGTATTGGGATTTCTTTGAATTACTTTGATATCAGTAATCCTGTTATAGATTTAGAAGTAAATAGCAGTTCTTGGTACCTAGTATTTAAGTAAAATACATTCATTTTTATTCATTCTTTTCATAATTATTTTTTACATGTTTATACTTATCTGTCCCAATAATGAATGAAGCTTCTTGCAAGTATGTATTATTTCTTTCATTATATTTATATATCACCTCTAGGATCCAATATAAAATCCTCTGGCTTCCAAAGTCCTTCACAACCTGACCCCCTTCTACTTTTCCAGTCTTCTTACACCTTACTCCCAGCCTTATTGTTTGTGACTTAACCATCCTGCATTTCCTACACTAGACACTCTATCTCCAAACCAGATGTTCACTAACTGCACACAATGCCTAGAATTCTCTTTTCATCTCCATCTCCTGGCTTCCCTGGTTTTAAGCCTCAGCTAAAATTCCATCTTCTATAGAAGAAAGGTTCCCAAAATACATGATACCACTCTCTGAGAAGCACTAGAATGATCCAGAGGGGAAGGTACTAGCCTCAAGTGTAATGGGGAACATTGAATAAAAATAAGGGGGTGGTGGAAGCATAAGGAAAGAAGATAAGAAATTTTTAAAAAACAATTCATACATGATTCATCTGTTGTGTAACAGAGTTAGTTGTAGTGATTACATTATTTTCCAAATAAACACACAAAATACAAGTTATAACCAATCAACGGTCAAGTTCACCAATAGATCTTAGTAAACACGTGTTGGCTGTAGAGCTGGGATGGTCAGACTACATCAGCAGTAATATCTACATGTAATGACTTGTTTACAATATGATACTATACAGTTACATAATGCAATATCACATCATCAAAATTTCAAGGCAGGGAGAAAAAATCAAACTTACAATAAATTATTAAATTTAAGATGCATCATATATATGTAGGGATTTGAAATGATGCAAATTCACAAAAAAAATCAAAGGTTTAAAGAAAATATGATTTCCAGGGATCCCTGAGTAAATTTTTTTTTGAAAAGGGGTTAGTAGGTCAAATAAGTTTGGGAACCTCTGTTCCACAAGAAGTCTTTCCTGTTCCCCTTTAATGCTGGTGCCTTCCCTTTGCTGATCATCTCCAATATAACCCATATATATTTTGTTTGAACACAAAACTTGAACTGCCTGCATTTTGCCTCCCCATTAGAATGTGAGCTCCCTGACAGCAGTTATTACTTTTACCATTCTTTGTATCCCCAGTCAGTGTGTGACACATAATAGGAACTTTAAAACATTTAAGACTTCACTCAAGATAATGTTTCTGGACATCAGGTTTACACAGAAAATCAGACAGCTCTTTGGGATAAAGTTGGCTGTTATTATGTTATAGTACATTAGCTTTCATTACTGCCTCCCAAAACACCCTATCATGACTCAAACTATATCAAATGTAACTGACTAAAATTTGAAATGCTACTTAAATTTTTTCTTCACCTGAGGCAAAAGTTTTGTTTTCATTTCTAAATGTAAAAAAAAAGTATTTTTACTTGCCTCCTTTTCCTCTGCTTATAATTTAAAACTATTTTCTTTACAGCTTTTAATTTTTTTTCAAAATAAGACAATGCATAACAATGCTGATCTATAAGCAGTGATTTTTTATACTCATATTTCTTCAATAACTCTAAAACTGCACTAAATGGCTTTCATTTTCCCTATTAAAATTAATGTGAAGATAAATGAAGCCTAGAAAAATCAAATGGGATGGAATATAAAATGATGATGAATATCCAAGGAATATAGGGAAAAGAAAGGCAATGAAAACAGGTTTGAGATATGATGCAAATTCTGTCTTAAGTTCTGTTGCTTAAAAGATGGGAAGAAACATCTCAAATACAAAATGGATTCAGAATAAGAAAGTGTCAGACTCATATATTTTGAGAATTAGGTAAACTTTGCAATCAAGGGTCAAGTTTATCTTTCTTAGGGTTACTGGCCAACATCAGTATATTACAATTACTAACAATTCCCACTCAACAAAATCATAGAGAGAAACGTGGTCCCTGTACTATTATTCACTGCTCCTTTTCTGAAATAAACTCATTTCATCTCTGATTATTGGTATGGAATCTGGCCATCATATTTCTTGAGAGAAAAGGAAATAGTGGTAGTTGTAGGAAAGCAGGTCTAGGGATGAATGCTTTAAAAACACACACAGAGAATTTTAACTACAACATTGCCAAATATTCCTTCATTCACATCCAATTCTCATGCCCCATGGTGGTTGAAAAGTGACCTTGGATACTTAAAGATAATTATTGCCTTGGAGCACAAGATCTCAGGCAGGTTCAGTCAGGCTAAAAAGGCTTAAAACATGAGCCAAACAAGAGGCATAGTCCCTTGTACAAAGTGCAACCTAGTTCACTTAAGAGAGAATAATGACAAAGCTGGTGGTACAGTGATGAGTTTTCCAGCTGCTACTCTTCAAATCCATTTAATACAGTGGTGGAAGGATTATGTCACCAATGAAATTATAGATATTAGAAAGTATCCGGTAATCTCTGAAATAATTTAGCGACAAAGAATATTGTTTTGGGGCTACCAGGTAGCACAGCGAGTAAGAGCACTGGCTCCAGTGTCAGGATGATCGAATCCCGGACTCAGACACTTAGCACCCACCCAGAAACACCTGGCCATGTAACCTTGAGCAAGTTACTTAACCCCAATTGCTTAGGGGTGGCCAGGTGGCTCAGCGAGTAAGAGCACCAGCTCCAGTGTTGGGATGACCTGGAGATCGAATCCCGGGCTCAGACACTCAGCACCACACCCAGAAATAACTGGCCGTGTAACCTTGAGCAAATTACTTAACTCTGATTGCTTAAAAAAAAAGAATATTGTTTTGTTTTGTTTTCAGTATCACTTTAACAAATTCTGTTAAATGGAACAAAGCATAAGATATGTAGAAGTAAATGTAAACAACACAAATTCAGGATAGAAGATTGTTTAAGAAAAACATTAATTACATCTAGATAATTTGAGATAGTTTAAAAATCACTTTGATACATCATACCTCCTCTCTTTTTTTGTGGCAACAATATCATGAGGTAGATAGTAAAGTATTGTCTAAAATTACATATTAAGTATTCTAGCACAAGTCTATTTGAGGCCAGTCTAGTGATTCAGGCTTAGGGTTAAAATGCAATGAGTCAAAGGATATGAAGAGGCAATTTTCAGTGGAAGAAATCCAAGCTATCAAAAATAAATGAGAATACTCTTAATCACTAATAAGTAGAGAAATGAAAATTTAAAATACGTTAAGGTTTCACTTCACAAACACCAGATTGGTGAGGTTGACAAAAGAGATGGAAAGAAAATGATAACTGGTGGACCTGTGAGAAAATATGCATGCAAATGTACTATTGGTGGAGCTGTGAACTGATTTGGTTATTCTAGAAAACAATTTGCAATTGTACCCCAGAAGTTGCTAAACTGTGATACCCTTGCAATATCACAACTAAGCCTATACCCCAAAGAGTTTGCCAAACATAATTGACTGAGAACTGAGTGATCCTGACATGGTTTGGGTTCCCAGGCTGATGAATTGCCCAGGACTAAGCAGACATTGCCACTTTGACTTCTGATTATTTTGTAAATCTCCCAAACTCTCCTCTCCCCAGATACCCAAGCTTTCTTTATGGACTTTTGCATGGTATACAAACCTAATTATCTGGTAAAACCGAGATGCCTAACTGTTCCTACTTGCAAGCTAGTCATTCTCTCTGCCTTGGTACTCTATGTGAACCCTTTCCTAGTTCCTCTCCTTGGGTACTACAGCACTTGCTATGGGTACCATGAGCTGCAATTGCTCTGGCTTGATTAAAGACCTCCATTTTGTTCCCCTGTTTTCATTAAAATTTCAAGTTGACAAGTTCAAAGAAAAAGGACAAAGACTCATATGAACAAAAGTATTTATAATTCTTCTTTATATGGTGGCAAGAAATTAATTGGGTATTGGATGAACATATTATGCTAGATGAAAGTATGTAATAGAATATTATTATGCCATATGAAATTACAAAAGAGGTAGTTTCAAAAAAAAATCTTGGGAGGACTTGAATAAACTGATGCAGAGTGAAGTGAACATAACCAGAAAAACAAAATTATAACATTTTAAAGAAAAAGAACTTTGAAAGATTTAAGAATTATGATCAGTGCTGCAATAAGCCATGATCCCAAAAGTCCAGAGATGAGCCATACTACCTATATACTGCCAAAGAAGTGATGGACTCGAAATGCAGAATAAGACATACATTTTGGTCATTGCCAATAAAGGAATTTGCTTTATGTGACTATGTCACACTTGTTATGAGTTTTCTTTGTTCTTGTTGTTCAATGGGTAAGGGGAAAAGGAAGAGGAAGGATAGAGAAAATGCTTGTTGATTTTTTAAAACAAAATTAAATGAGCAAAAAGAGTGGAATGAGAGATTCATGAACCATACAATGCAATAAAAATAACTTTACTAATAAAAAGTATAAACTGAATATTATTCCAAAGGTTAAAAAAGACAATAATTCAGATGACATTGGCTAATCCTCTCCACATTCATGTCATCATTGTAACTAGTCACACTAGGTCAGAATGGCATTCTTACAGAGCAATGGGAACTCTGCTAAAAGTGCTAACGACAATTCTCCACATACTGGATCTTTTGTGCCTGAGGCAATAAGAAAACCAAACCAACAATAATCCAAAGAATCCCAACCCTTTCAAAGGAAAAACAGTCCAGCCTATATAAATTCAGTATAATTCCTACCACATTTATGAAAATAAGCCAATAAGACTTTAAGTGAAATGTCCAAGGTTAGGTGGCTAGCAAAAGTCTCCTTTCCATGATCAGCATTTGCCTTCAGTATAACTGAGATGCACTTAAAGCCCAAAACAAAATCAGTTTTACAAAGGAGTTGCACACTTAATTTACAATTTGTGGCTCTACCTAACAGGAGCTTTTGTTTTATTTAACAAAAGGAATATTACCTTTCAAAATTTCTCCAATTTATCCCCTCCTTTCCACTCCCACCACCTTGCCTATCTATAGTTATTCTCCTCTCTAATACATCTAGTATAACACTGCAATCTTCATCCTTAAATGATTAATGATTACCTAAAAAATTAAATCCAAACTCCAGCCTGACTTTCAAGGGCCACTGAAATTTGGCCCCAAACTAAATTTTTAGTCTTATTTCCCAGAACTCTGCCAACCTATATCTTTAATTCTCTATTCCAATCATACCAGAATGCTTTCCATCCTTTCCACCTATGCTCTATAAGGATATCCTGTTCCTGTTCCTGATTTTCTGTATGATTCTAAGATCAGGCCATCACCTTTACCTGAAATAACTTTTAAAATCCTGTCTATTTTTCAAGTTGAGCTCCAATGATACTCTTCCATACAAATCAGAAGTTATCTCACTCAGAATTTCTATATCATTTTGTTTGTGTGTCTTTAAAAATCCAGATGTTATTATAGTCATTTATTCAATTTATCCATATGTAAGTTCACTAAAGATAGTATCTATGTCTTAGTCAAGAGTCCTTTGGAAATAGTAAGTATTCAACATATACTTTCTTATACATATTATCTCCCCCATTAAAATGTAAGCTTCATGAGTGCTGAGACCCCAGGGTTTAACATAGTGTCTGGTATATATTTAGTAAATGTTTGTTGATTGATAGGGTGATTTAAGAAAAACTGAATTAATGTGAAAGAACAAATAATTCTTTGACGATTTTGTCAGCCTTTTTTTCTAAATGATAAAACACTTCCTAGTGGAAGATCACTTAAATAAATGGAATTCAAATTCTTGATATGTAGTGAGTCATCATTGTATATCTTCATGGTACACATGTACAGTAAGAATCTTTACTGTTAATAGCAATAAGCATTTATAAAGTGGTTACTGTCAGGCACCACGCTAAGTTCTAGGGAGACAAAAAAAGGCAAAAATTGATCCCTTCCCTCAAAAAAATTCATATTCTGAGAGAGAAAACACAGAAACAATTATGTACATAGAAGACACATACAGTGTAAACAGGAGATAATTTCAGAGGAAAGGCACTGGAGCAGAAGAGGCAAGCAAGGGGAGAGCAGAATAGATCTCTTGCAGAAAATTGTTATGAGCTAAGTCTTGAAGGAAACCAGGAGACAGGTGAAGAAGGAGGGCATTCCGAGAATATGGGATGACCAGTGAAAAGGCATGAAGAGGAGAGATGGAGTGTCATGTGCAAAGAACAGCAAGAAGGCCAGCGTCACATTGTAGTGACTTTTAATACTAAATAGCCTTTTACTCTTTTTTTGGAACATCTATAATCTGACCTTTTCATAACAAAAGGCAATGAAATTAAAAAGCCAATTGAATAAGAATCACTTAGGAATATGGTATAACAGAGTTTAAGATTAGAATCTTAAAATGAAAAGCTGAGAACATTTCTCAAGTGAGTTAAATGTATATGGTTGCAACATTGTTCAGTTTTTTTTTAGTAGAGTCCAACTCTTTATGACCCGGTCATTTGATGTTTTCTTTTCTTTTTTTCATTTTTGGAGGGCAATTGGGGTTAAGCGACTTGCCCAAGGTCACACGGTTAGTAAGTGTAAAGTGTTTGAGGTTGGATTTGAACTCAGGAAGATGAATCTTTTAGACTTCAGGTCCAGCACTCTTCAGGGTCCAGCACCACTTAGCTACCAGTTACAATCTTATATACATTTAAAGAACAAAAAAAAAAATCTCATTCCCAAAATTAAAATAGGTCTGAGAAATAACATAGGGAATGGATTATCCTAATTCAAATGCAAAAGAGGAACCATCTTGGGGTGAAATTTTGGATTATTGGTTGCCATAATAATTTGTGTCTCTGGGAATGGCAATCTCCCTGTAGAAATAATTAGCTAGAAAGACTTTTGGAAATTTTAGGCCATAGTCATTTCACACCTGGAGGAAAGAAGAAAGGGAAAGATAATAGTCCTTAAGAGGAACATTAATGTCTCAAAGTATAAATATGAAATTTGACAAAATCTCTTATAAAGCAAGGGGAATAAGGAAATCAAATTCCCTTAAATGGCAGATAATTATTGTTATGTTGATTGTCTAGATTTAGGAAAGTGTTGAATTGTTCATAATGAAAATTAAACATTTCATGTGTCAAAAATGTTGGGGTTTTTTTGGAATTCAGTAAATATAATGCTTACTAGGGTAGAAAAATAATGAGAGCAATCTGAAAAGTAGAATTAGGTGGGAAAAAGTGAGTGGTTCACATGTGATACAAAGCAAGGAACATTACACTAAATAAGATTGCAATGTGGTCCAAAAGGTATAAATTCAGAGTCTAAGCTAAACAATTAAGTGACAGTATATAGAATGCTGACTTGGACTCAGGAAAATACAAAATCAAATCCTGCCCCAGACACTTACTAAAGATGTGACCCTATGTATGTCAATTTATCATTTTGTGCTTCAGTTTCCTTATACGCAAATGAGGGAACTGGACTTGATGGTCAGTATCTTTGGATCCTTTGATGATTATATTAGACAGCTAATGACCCTTGCTGAATGAATTTTTAAATAACTTTTTCAATTAACAATCATTTTTCTCACCTCAGCTCCCTGACCCTCCACCCCTCCAAAAAGCCTCTTGTAACAAATACACAGTCAAGCAAATAAGTCCCCCTATTGGACATATCAAAAAATGTGCATCTCAGTCTGCATCTCTACAACATCATTTCCCATTTAAGAGGTAGAAAGCATACTTCATCAGTGATCTTTTGGAAGTACGGTTGGATGAATTTCTTAGGTCTTTCAAAAGTGTTGGTTTTTTATAATATCATATACAATATTGTTATTGTATAAATTGTTCTATTAATTTTGTGCTGCATCTGCTCATATAAATCTTCCCAGACTTCCCTCATCTCATAATATTTCATAGTGTAATCTTATTCCATTACATTTATATGCCATAATTTGTCCAGTCACTACCCAAAGGATGTGAAATCCCTTACTTTTCAGGATGTTTTTTTTTTTTTACCACAAAAACAGCTGTAACTATATTTGTATATGCAGGTCCTTTTCCTCTTGCTATGTTCTCTTAGGAGTATAGGTCTATCAACAGTCTTGCTGGATATAATGGAATAGGCATAGTTTAACAATTTGGGGGGTAAAGCATCATATTGATTTTCAAATTGTTCTAAGCTAGAACAATTCAGAGATCCACCAGCAGTGCATTAATATTCCTGTTTTCTGCAAATCCCTCCAATATTTTCACTTTTTTGCCAAATTTGATGATCTACTGGGTATGCAAAATTACTTTAATAGGCATTTCTTTAACTATTAGCTCTTGGGAACATTTCTATGTGACTGTTGATAATTTAGACTTCTTTACTTGAGAGCTACCTGTTCTTATCCTTTTACCATTCATCAACTCAGGATGGTTCTTATTCTTATACATTTAAATCAATTCCTTATATATGATAGAAATGAGACCTTCATCAAAGAAACTTGCTGCAAAGATTTTTCCCCATTTAACTGTCTTCCATTTCATCTTAGCTTCTTTAGTTTTCTATGTAAAAACTTTTAAAAATTTAAGTACAAAATTGTCCATTTTGTGGGATCTTCCATATCTCTAGCTGTAGATCCTAAAGGCAATGCCTCCCTTCCTCCATTAAGTTGTTTATCATATGACCTTTTATATTTAAGTCATGTACTCATATCGAGCTTATTGTGATATGCTATATGAGTCATCGATCTAAATGTAATTTTTACCAGGCTGCTTTCAGATTTTTTTTCTTGGCTTTTTTTTTGTCAAATGAGTCCTTACCAAAGTAGCTGGTATCTTTGACTTTACAGAACATGAGGCTCCTGTGTTCATTTGCTTTGGTGTGTTGTCTACCTTGTCTTTTCCTCTGATGAAATCTATTTTCAATCATTACTGCTTTGTAATATAATAGAGATATTGTGCTAGAACTCCTTCCTTTTCATTTTTTTCTATTATTTTCCTTGAGACTGCTGACCTTTTATTCCTCTAGATAGATTTTGTTACTATTTTCCTAGGTCTATAAAGGAATCCTTTGATATTTTGATTAATATAGCAATGGTATTTACTCATTAGTAAAATAATCTAGATAGTACTGCTATTTTATTGGTTTGGCTCAGCCTACCCATAACAATTGATATTTAGATCCATCTTTATCTGTGCAAAGAGTATTTTTTAAAAAGATTCATATGGTCCCTGAGAGAAACTTGGAAGACATACTCCCAAGTATTTTGTAGCTTCTGTACTTATTTTAAATGGAATTTCTGTTTCTAATGCTTACTGATGTGTTTTTTAATACACAAAAATGCTGATGATTTATGTGGGTCTATTTATTTTATGTCCAACAACTTTACTGAAGTTATAACTTAAATTATTTTTAGATGACTCTATGTTTCTCTAAATGAACCATGACATCATATACAGAAAAGCAATAATTTTGCTTTTTTTTCCTGTGCCTATCTTTATTCACTCCATTTCATGTTCTTGTCTTATTGTTCTAGCTAGCATATAGTTAGGCACTTTATTAAATAGTTGTGGTGATAATGGGCATCCTTGCTTTAATCTTGATCCTACTGGAAAAGCCTCTTGTTAATTCAAATTACATATGATTTGGGCTCTTGGTTTTAGACAGCTACTAAGCTAAGGAAATCCATATTAAGAAAAGGTCCACTTATTCTTATGTTTCCTAGTATTTTGTTGTTGTTGCTATTATTCATCTTTCATTTTATGACTCTAAATTTTTAATGTTATCTTCACTGAAGTTCATTCTCATCAGTTAATTTCTTCTTAGCAAACATTTATCAAGTATTTATTTATTTATTATTTATTTATCTTTCCACCTATGTAGATGGCAGACTGGAGAAGGAAACACCAAATATAGGGAGAATAGGAAGCTATTCCAATAATCTAGGTGAGAAGTGATGAGGATTTTTATTGGACACCAGAGCAAATGAAAAACTATGTAAAAAGAAGTTTTGAGTTTCAGAATAAAATAGAAGATTTCAAAATGCATGGCCCCAATTTTCTCAGCAAAGTAGGAGGCAATGTTTTCTAAAGAAGAGGCATTAGAAGAGTGGTGTATTGAGCTTGAAGAAAAGTAAAAAAGAGATCAAAACAATGATTTTGAGGGATGTAATAGAAATTTAATAAGAAAAGAATAATAGAACTGCCATAGGAGAAGTTCAGTTAAAACCAGACAGGGGACCCCACAGTAAAAATGATCAGGGAAATCATGCGCTGAGCTAGGGGAGAAAAAATGGTATTTATGTTGATGTTGAAGCTGTATAAATGCCAGTATATTTAAGTGAAGAAAGAATTGCAAGCATTGCCTACAGAGAAGAAAAGCAACAGCAATTTCACTGGACCCTTATAACTATAAGGAGGAGTTGCCTATTCCACCAATGTGAGGCAGATATCAGAAACTGGAAAATGAAAATAGGAAACACTGCAATGGACAGAAATATTAGTGCCCTGCATCTCTAACAAGGATAATAATAACCAAAGCACTAATATTTCAAAATATGAGAATGAAAGAAAGTGCAAAGCAGGTACAAAAGAAAATAAATAATACATTCCTCAAGAAATGACAGAAGAAAGAGTTGTGTTTTCAATGGAAGAAAAAATATATGAATGAAGATGAATGTGTACAGTGATTGAGCTAACCAATAAATGATTTAACTATACACAGAGGTGATTCTGAAATTATAATAACTGGTCATTTCCTCCCTATTAGGATAAAAATATTTCATTTTTTGTGACATAGGTTAGCATTTGCCATATTCAGGGACTTTTTTATTTCTTATGTCCAAAACATAGTTTGCAAGTTGTTTCTTTCACTAACTTCCTCCATAAAGTCTTTTATTCAAGAGAACAGGTATGAAGGTATGTGTTTATTTGGTTTGGATGTGCTTATTCAAGTTCATAGAATTGCTCTACTTTATCCTCTGCAATAGATATTAGCACATAAACTGCAACTATCTTTATAATGGTTCATTTACCTACATTCCACATAACTACCACAAAGTATAGTAACTAAGTATCTCAGGAAATTATGTTTCTCATTGCCCTGGGACCATGATTTTAAAAGTATCAGTTCCATTATTATTCACATCATTAATATACACTGTGAGCTTTATTTCCTTTTAAGGGCAATGTCTTTATATTTCTGATTTATCTTATATGGAAATGGTTCAGTCCATCCAATAATTTATGAACTCAATGGTAATTAAAGAGCTGAAATTTACAGTGATGTGGAAATTATTTGGCTGAAAATAAAAAAATGAAATTTGGTTCACAAAACTTACAGTTTTTAACACTTTTTTTAAAAATTAATATATGTCCTTTTTCTTCAATCACTTGTTTTACATTATTTGGTAATGAGTTCACAAGATTCACATATCTTAAAACAACATATCATATTGAATACTGAATATTCCTTTGGTGAGCAGTCTATTTTTCCAACCTGAAACTCAATTGTACCCACAGATTTATAAGGAAGTTTAAATAAGCAAAGGTCCCAGCACAATGAAATATGTTTATTTCCATTTCTTGAGTACTTTCCAAAACCTTTCATTACATGTGGCATGATATAAGACTGTATTACCATATTCTATCTCCATATGGAAATTTCCATAATTCTGTAAGAATTCTGCCCTACAATATATCAATTTGTTTATCAGAGTTGCTCATTCCCTCCATGGGGTTAAAAGACTACAGGACCCACTAAAAGTAGAAAAAAAAATTGTTGGATGTTTTACCACCTGATGAAGATGCCCAGATCTTACAAGATCACCTAATATTATGCAGACAATGGTTTTGGTATGATATTAAATAAAAAATGAACTTTATAAATAGAAATTAACTTTTTGCAATCTTCAGTACTCTAGTCTTTCCATTGTTTTACACATTACAAAGTTTTTGGATTTTTTTTTACTTCATAGCAACGGTTAGCTGCTTTGTCTTTTTTTTTTTTAATGGCCTTGCTGTTCCTCCAATTTCAAGAAGATTATGCCACACTTTAGAAATATCAGTAATAGCTCCTCCAGCTTCCAGGTCCCTCTGACAGTCTTTGATCATTTTAAAGAATTAATTAGGCTGCTATTCAGCAATAAATTTGTCAGTTCTTGGCATTATTTTTTTTTTTTAATTTCAGATCCCTTTGTGTTTTGGTGTAAGTGATCCTATTTCATTATGGGCTTTAATGTTCCTTGAAATATTTGACTCAACCTATGCCAACAGCTGCATTACAGTGTGTTCTTTAAGAAACACGGCTTTTGCATATTTCCTTGGAGTAATATCTATTCTTTAAAAAAACAAAGAATTAAAAACACAACAAAGGATAACAATGAAATAGTATGAGTACAGTTCAACTGATAGAGAACTAGTTAAAGTTTTGGAAATCAACTCAAGCTAGTTTCAGCTGGGCAAGGTCACACATTTTGATTCAGCCTAAAGTCAGTAGAAGTACATATGCAAGATCATTGTTATCAAAAGGAAATAAAAAAATGCTGCTTATCTGAAGTAATTCACACTGCAGTGTAAACTGCCACTAGTTAATAATTGATTTGTGATTTTTCAGTACCCTTTACATTCTTTCCAGAACTTCACTAAAAGTTAATGCTTGATTTTCTATGATTTTCAGCACCCACTTTTCATCACTTTACTACCATCACTGTGAAAGTAATCCATCAATTATTATTCATTATTAATAATAATTATAATAATTATTAATCATTAAATGTCTCTCTTAAAACTAGTAGTACAAAGAAAAAAAATTTTAAACAGTACTTGCCCTCAAGGAGCTTGCATTCTAAAGAGGGAAGCAACTTGCACACAAATAGGATATACAAGATACATTTGCAGTATATTCAAATATCTTTAGATGGGAATGTACTCACAAATGAAAAGGAATAAGGAAGGGAGACTGGGAAGGTCTTCTTGCTGAAGGTGATAGAAAAGAGAAGAGAGTAGGGCACAGCACCTTCAGATATAACTTCAGTTAGTTGGACATGATGAAAATGAGTTAAATAAAATAAGACTAAGAAGGAACAGTCATACATGTAGGAAGAAAACCAGGGCAGGGCCGGCTAGGTGGCACAGTGTGAGGAGGCTAGGTGGCGCAGTGAGTAAAGTGCTGGCCCTGGAGTTGGGAGGACCCGAGTTTGGTTCCAGCCTGAGATATTTAACACCCACACAAAAATACTAGCTGTGTAACCTTGGGCAAGTTACTTAACCCCAAATTGCCCTCCAAAAGGCAAAAAAAAAAAAAGAAAAGAAAAGAAAACCAGGGGAAAGAGCAGTATGACAAAAAACCCAGAGGAATGTATATCCAAGAAATGATCCACTACATAAGATGCTTCAGAAAGGTTAAAAAAAAGATAAGCAAAAAGGGAAGGCCATTATATTTGACAATTATGAAATCATTAGTAACTTTGCAGAGAGCACATTCAGTTGAATGATGAAGCTGGATTGCAGAAGATTTATAAGAAAGCAAGAAAGGAAATGGAGGCTAAACTAAAAAGAGTTTAGCTGAGGAGGGGAAAGATATAAGATAATAAATAATGGTGATAATAGGATCAAGTGAGAAGTTTTTAAGGATGGGAGTAGAGAAATAATCATTATAAAGGTAGTGAATGAAGATCATAAAAAGAATTGAAATCATAGCAAGACAATCTGCTGAAGATAGGAGTAGATGAGATCAAAGGTACACAAAGCAAAACTGTTCTTGGCTAAGAGATGGGCCACCTCAAACAAAGAAGGAGATAATGAAAGATGACATCAAAAATATGAGATAAGCAGGAGGAGTTCTCAGTCTCAATTTTTCAGTGGAGCATGAGGCAAGGTCCTCAGATGAAAGTGTGGGATAAAGGGAGCTGTGAGAGGTTTGAGAAAAGTGAAGGTTAAGAACAGCCACTGTGGTGAGTGGGTAGAGAATAAATTAGGGAAGACCAGAAGATCTGACTTGCAGCAGTGAAGAGGTAGATGGACAGTGTGATCTCTTGAAAGGGGTCAAGACAGGGAAGAAAGTATAGAATAACTAGAGCAGAGGTGATAGCTAGGGGAAAATATTGAAGGATGAAGGGATGAGAGGTCGTGGTGGGCATGAAAAATAGGGTTGTGATAGTAAGACTCTGAGAGTGAAGGAATAATAAAAGACTGACTGGAAAACGCAATTTCAGAGTTCTCAAACTTAGAAATGCAACACTGATAGGTGATAGGAATGTTAAGGGTATAACCATCCCTGTATGTATGTAACTGAGGTTGAGTAGAAGAGCAGCTAAAGGAAGGTAAGTAGATTATGGAATTGGGAACTTAAAGTATTTGAGGAAAATCAACACATTTGTTGAAGACTGCTAGTATAAGGACAACAGCTGAGTTGGAGAAAAGAATCCTATGAGCCAAGCAGGGAACCCAATGAGAAGTGAGAGTGAAACTCCTGAGGGTTGACAGATAACAGCTGCTATTATGTGTGCTGAGTGATAGAGAAATAGCTTTACATGGTGGAAAGTATATAGTCCCAAGGATCCTAGCTTCAATTTGGATAAATATGAAATAAAATATTTTTGGAAGTGGATAAGGGATCAGAAAGGTGAATATTTTTGTTACTAAAAACAGCAAGGCAAACAATTCTACTTAACTGAGGGTTACAGTAAATTTGTTTCTAATAATTTTACTGGACTTTAAATGTCTACTTCCAGAAAAAAAGTATTAACAGCCAAAAAACAAAACAAAAACAACCCTTTTTATACTAAGAAAAAGTGTTATATTTAGTTACCTTAATGCCACAAACTATATTCAATTATATTGTTGCCCAAAAATCTTCTTCAATTAGTCCAATATCAATTGTGAAGTATGATGGAGTGTATCACTAAGACACATACATATCATCATACTCCAACCCAGTAAATGAATCTCTGAAATGTCTCATCTTTTTTTATTAGATTTTGAGTCGAGGATCTCTCACATACTATATATAAGCAGGTAGGTCACACAGTGGACAGTATTAGATTTGGAGTTAAGAAGACCTGAATTCAAATCCTACCTCAGAGACTTACTATGACCCTAGACAAGTCACTTAACCTTTGCCTCATTTGTAAAATGGTGAAAGTTATAGCACCTATCTTCATCGTTGTGAGGATTAAATATGATATTTGTAAAGCACTTTGCAAAGTTTAAAACACTATGTAAATGCTAGCCATTATCATGTATCTTTATCTACTAGAGTATCACCCATTTTTAGAATAATTTTCAGAATCAGAAGGAACCACAGAAAACAACATTCTCATTTTCATGTGAATACTTAATATAAAGAAATTTATACATATTTTAAATTTCCAAAATATGTGCTGCTCTATGTAGATACTGTCTAATGTTACATTTATATATATATAAATATATATACACATATATACATATACATGTTATATAGAGAGATGTATGCATACATATATAATGTATATGAATATTTTTTATTTTTCCCATAATTCAGTTTTGTCTTTTTACTGTATCACAGAAAGTTTGCATAGGTATGCTTGATCTAGCTACCCAAATTATTCTTTGACACCCACTGTCACACTATTATTTCAACCTCTTTTCCCTAAGATTCCAAGGATCCACAATAGTGCCAGCTTTTCCAAAGACTTTATGAGAATCATTCATCCTATGATAGAAAAATATTTTAGGCAAACTATAATTGTCATCCCCCAAAACTATCAAGACCAATATGAAGGGGAGGTCAGAGGCCAACAAGGACAAATGGATGGTTAAGGCAGGATAATCTAACAACAGAGAAGACAGAGTAACAAGGAGAAAAGAGGGAATGGTATGAAAGCCTTCACTTGGCTTGTATATCAACAGAAAATATAAAGCAGAGACTGAATCTAAATATTATAAGTAACAAAGCAAATTAAATCAGAAAATTAAAAGCAAAAAAAAAAATAAACTAACATCAAAGGGAAATACTTAGCACCTTTTCATTACTTTTACAACTACCCTTAGGTAACTATGCAAACATAGCCTTCCATTATAAAAAGGATTAGATCAGAAATTTCCAGATTTATGAATAACATCTGTGCTGTATTGAGAGGAACAGTGGGAAAAATAATTTTATTCATAATAACTGTAATGTAATGTATGGGTTTGGGGGATTTTCTAGGGGAGAGAAAATGTAATAATTTTCTGAACAGTGGTGTAGCTTTATGTAACAACACAATTGGACTACTTTGTTTTGCCATAGCAGGTAGATCTTCTGGTAGAGTCTTTTCAGGTTAATTAATACATATAAAAGTCACAGAATTTACCATGCATAATTTGTAAGAAATATGCATTTGTACTATAAGAGTATAGTTCAATTTATTAAGTCATAATTATAACCCATATATCAAAATATATTCATATCTCATTAGTAAGTTTTGAAATGCTTTGCTTTCTAATCTAGGTATGAATCAGGCTTGCAAGTATGCACTGACCCAGAATACTTAAGAATTCATGGCAAATAAATGATTTGAATTAGTTTATTTTCTTTTCTGTTTACCTCCTATGACTAAAGTGCTAAAATAGTACTAGTAATAAATTTATTCTTTACCCTAAAAAGGCATTGTATGTCAAAAGTAGTACATTATAACTTTTAAAGAAAAGCAGTAGCATATAGCCCCCCATGTTTTTTCACTATGTCAAACTAGGGTCAAATCATCAATTGTATTTCATTTGAAAATCCTGAACTTTTCAGTATCAATCTAGCCTCCTCCATCTTATGGTGATACTTTGTTAAATCCACATATTGTTCAAACAGTTCATATCTGCCTTGCACATATTTCATTGCTGAATACTCTCACTCACTAGTCTCACCTAAACCCAATATTATAAATGCTTTGGAAATAACATAAGATGGAACATACTTGCAATGCCAATCACAGCAGCACACTTGACGACTGCTGCTGTGAATAATTTCGAGGGTCTAATCACATAGTATAATGAACTTTCTACTCATGCAGCAATAAACTAAAAGATAACATTCACAACAACACAATATAACAACTTATTACTAAGGTGGCCAAATAGTCTTAAAAAAACATATCATTCAGTATATTTTATGACATTCCTCAGAATCCCCATACAGCATATATTATTGCATTCACTAACATTCTCCAAAATACTTGTTTGCACAATTGTGGGTCTAAGGCTAGGGTCTTCCCTAGCATAATACATTACACAGAATATATTCATTGCATCCCCAAAATCAGGGGATCCCAGGCTAGAATCTTCCCTAGCACAACATATCCTTAAGGGGTAGCAAAAAATACAAACACCATCCACCCCTAGGTCACAGCAAGGCACAATCTCCTCAATTGATACATAGCATTCAAGCAAAATCACCTCTCATCCTGACTTGAGGCTGACTTCCATATCCCACACCTCCTCCTTTGTGGGCTGACTGCTCCTAGCTCTTGCCTTAGTTCACACACAAGCAGCTTTCTGCTTTCAAGTCCTTGTCTCAGCTCCTGGGGACTGTTCCACTCCTGCTTCTGCCTGACAGCAGGCTCCAGGGGCTCCTGCCCACAGCTTCTGTTTCTAGGAAAACAAAGTTTAACAGGACTACAACGATATTTATGCCATTATCAGCACCATCATCTCAATTTACTTTAACAACCCTTAAAAGGGGCTTAATCTAAGCCTCCTTCCCATGAGTGGATCTCCCCTCTTCAGCTCAATTCACTTGTAAAGACCAACAGACAGGGTTTCTGTCAGAGAAATTAACACAGATTAACAGAATAGACTTCTGTCTGAGAAATTAACACATACCAACAGACAGGGCTTCTGTCTCAAAAATTAATACAGATCAACAAAGGAAGAGCCAACATCACAAACATTCTTTCTCTTAGGCCTCCTCCCAAGCAATCTCCCCTAGCCTGCTCATGCTTGCTTCTCTCTATCAGTTTTCCTTCTTTCTCTACTCTCCCCTCTCCTCCAAGCAATACAATGTATATTGTTTCCAACCAAAAACTCTTGATTCAATCAAAGATTCCTGATTCAATCAAAGGCACTTGATTGGTTAAAACTCAATCCAGAAAAACAGCAAAAAATCCTACTTTGCTTGCAATTACAATGTGCTATGTGATATAGTACACAAAGAGATTCTGTCAAAAAAGTATTGTGAACTTGTCTCAAATTTTGGACCAGTTTCCATGTTTTGGACATACACCTATACCCTGGATAATGCAAATTTCTCTGCTCCTTGAAGGGCTCTTTAGAAATCAGGGGTGATGACACCATTAGGATTGATGAATTCCATTTCTTTTTTTTTTCTCATAGCCCCAAGAGAAATTTTCTTCACTTAATAGTACTTTATTTTTTCCAACCACACGTAAAGATAGTTTTCAACATTCATTTTTGAAAGATTTTGATTTCCAAATTTTTCTCCCTTCCTCCTTACTCTCCCCCCTCCCCAAGATACTTAGTAATCTGATATGGATTATATAGCATGTCAAATATATTTCCACATTAGTCATGCTGTGAAAGAAGAATCAGAACAAAAGAAAACAAAAAGCAAAAACAATATGCTTTGATCTGCATTAAGACTGTAGTTCTTTCTCTGGATGTGGATAGCATTTTCTATCATGAGTCTTTTGGAACTGTCTTAGAGCATTGCATTGCTGAAAAGAGCCAAGTCTATTAGAGTTGATCTTTGCACAATGTTGCTATTACTATGCATAATGTTCTCCTGATTCTGCTAACTTTACTCAGCATCAGTTCATGTAAGTCTTTCCGAGTTTTTCTGAAATCTGCCTGACTCATCATTTCTTATAGAGCAATAGTATTCCATTACATTCATATACCACAACTTCTTCAGTCATTCCCCAATTGATGGGTATTCCCTCAATTTCCCATTCTTTGTCACAACAAAAGCTGCTATAAATATTTTTGTACACAAGGGTCCTTTTTCCTTTTCTATGATCTCTTTGGTATACAGACCTAGTAGTGCTATTGCTAAATCAAAAGGTATGCACTGAGAATTCCATTTGTTTACAAGCAGCACAGGTACTGATATCACACCTCATATATGTTCATGCAACATAATCCAGGCCCCATAATGTAACTGCCTTTCTGCATTACATATCTGTTGGAATGCAGTGAAGTACCAGATTAAGTGATATTCAAGTTGAATCTACAAAATAAAAACAAACACCACAGAAGGTAAAAACCTCAGGAAATAGCCATGCCCACTTTAGGGCAACAGTGCATACTCAGAAAAGCTAGAAAAAGCAACTGTGAAGATTTAAAATTCAGGGTCTGGCTATAGTGGCCCCTATTCAGTATGCCCATGTTGGTGACTCAGGATAAACTCAGCCTCTCAACCCATAAGACTTAGGAGTTCTGAACAACAAAATTATCAACCATGATTCCAGAGGACTGATGATAAATAATGCTATCCATTTACTGACAAAGAGAAGATGATCTGAATATGCAGAAAGAAACATGCACTTTTTCTTGGATGTGATCAGTATGGAAATTTGTTTTGCTTGATTATACATATTTTTAGGAGAAGTTTTTCTTTTTCCAGTGTTAGGGGGGAAAGTGGGAGAGTAAGAAAAGAAATACTTGTTAATTAAAAAATGTTTAAATTGGGGCAGTTAGTTGGCATAGGGAATAGAGCACTGATCCTAGATTCAGGAGGACCTGAGTTCAAATGTCCTTAGACACTTAACACTTACTAGCTCTGTGACCTTGGGCAATCCAATTAACCCCAATTGCCCTGCCTTCCCCCTCCAAAAAAGCAAAACAAAAAAAGTTTAAATGTTTTTTTTTTTAAGTTTAAAAATTCTACCCGGCCACCAAAAGGAAAATCTGGCAACACAGAGTTCATAGAGAGGAAAGGGTTTTTGAGCACAAAGTACTCAGAAAAAGTACAACTGAAATTTTAAAACAAAAATAAAGTCAGTGGTAAGGAAGTTTATGCAGATGTAGAAAAAATTTTCTTTTGAAAATAAGGAAAGAAAAAGATACATTAAATGGAGGGAAATACAATTACATATAGGAAATATTAAAGATGACTTACCTTAATCTGTTCAAAGTACTTGAATATCATATATACATTTAATTCAGTCACACTGCAAGTTCTAAAAGTTGGTTTCAAAGAAGACATATAAAGTACTTTTTATGATACAATATGGAGGAAAGGCAAACTAAAGTCTTATGAAAATCTGTAATATAAAATTAATAATCATACTTTTTTAGATTCTGAACATGAGAATTTTCCATACAATAAATTTCAGACTTACTGATAAGATTCTAAATAGGTGTCCTTGTAGATGCCTTATTCAATCATAAAATGTCATGTACTGTTTGGTTTTAGAGAGAACTGACCACAGACATATTAAAATACTTATACTCCCCCCAGGGCAAAACAACTACTAAGAATTATGACTATTAACATATGGATCAATCCATTAATCACATAAGTAATTTCCTTCTACTCTGAACTCATTCAGGCAGTCTAAAAATATCCCATTAAACTTTGCTATAGAATTTGTGCTCTAAATAATGTAAAAACCCAACCACTTATTTTGATTTTTACTTGTTTTATGGCACGTAATCAATATTAGTAATGATGAACTGTTTTGCATTCTCTTAAGTCAATGAAACTTTACACATTATCCAATATAAACTGAGCAGGGCAAAGTTGCCAAAAGCATAATTTTTTTTAAAAAATCACATTTATCAAAATTGACAAAGTGCTCAGACTGCTATCATTTACACATAGCCAGAATTATTCACAAAACTTTCAACATCAGAGCTGCTAAATAACTGACTACTGAGGTAGCTGTTTCTGAAAATGTTCTCCAAGCATGAGAACAAAAAAAGTGATTATTTTAACATAAAACAATCATTAAAAATTACAAGCAATATAAAGAACATTAAGAGGTAACTTAATGTGGTGATTTTGATTGATTAAAGTCAAGAGAGTTATCCAGTTTGGTGTATTAAATTATAGGATTAAACAGCAAAACGTGTGCTTAATTTGTAATCTCAATTATATAAGGTAACAATGGTACATAGATCAGTAAAGCATGCCAGTTGTTTTATCATATAATATTCAAAATAGAGAGCAAAGCAAAAAGAATGAAATGCACAAATGGAAAGTGGGTCATCCTGAGAAACTAGCTTAAAGAAAGTGAAATTAATACCATCAGAGAAAGTTTCTGAATAACTAGCCCTCAGCAGAAAAGTAGATGAATAAGCCTCTGCTGATAACAAATCAAAAGATATAGAGACAGAGAGACATCAAAATAAATCCAATTATTCCAATGATTAGAGGAGTTAAATATCTTAAGGAACTTGGGAATCAAAGTAGACAATGCTAGATATAAAAAAAATGCCAACTTTATGTGTTTTAAAATTTATTGGTTATCAAACACTTAAATAATGCCTAAATGAGGGGTGGGGAATCTGCCACCTCAAGGCCACATGTGGCCCTCTAGGTCCTCAAGTGCAGCCCTTTAACTGAATCCAAACTTCACAGAACAAATCCTCTTAATAAAGGATTTGTTCTGTAAAACTTGGACTCAGTCAAAAGGCTGTGCCCAAGGACCCAGAAGGCCACATGTGACCTTGAGGCTGCAGATTCCCTATCCCTGCTAAAAGGTTATAAATTATTAAAATCAGATTAATCTAATTTACACAAATAGGAACAACTCCAAAATGCAATGATGAGGTTATGATTAAATTGGTATTGGTAGACAAGACACCAGTGCTTCTCATCCTGTGCAATGAAATCTCAAGATGCACAGCATTTCATTTCAGTTAGTTTGAAATTATGCAATCAAGCTGCTATTAGCCATATTAATGTAGCTGTAAGCAGCTAATACCAAAAAATGTTATATTTGACTTTTAGATATTTATTCTGTATAAAGATTGGCATGTGAGAGAATCTGATGTTCTTTGAATTCATATTTCAAGAAAAATATGAAAGTTGAAATGGAGATATTGTGAAAGATCTTTAAAAAGGAAACTAAAAAAGAACAAGAAAACCACTGAAAACAAATATCTTTCCTTTCTACTAAGAATTTTCATCTGCTTCATTCAAACAACTTTACTTTGGAGGCTGATACAAAGAATCAACCCAAAGCCAAAATCAGTTCTCTCACCTTGTATTTGTTCATCATATTTCATAGACTAAGATAAAGAGGCATAATTAAATACTTTGAACTAAAAATTTTCCTGCAACACTTCTGGCTACGTGAGAGAGTGTAAGTAAATGATAAATGAATACTATTTTTAAAGGAATTACCATACATTTGTTTTACATCTGTAACCTCAAAGCTCATTGGTAACGTGGGACTCTCTGATCATACACAATGCCCCACACCTGTGTTAGGAGTGGAGTTGGTAAAAGCTCAAGAAAAGAGATTTTCTATTCCTTCTGATCTTCTACCTTCTAGCTTTGACAGTGAAGTCACACCATTTGAGACTCCTTTCAGGCTTCTGGAGGGAGAAGAACTGTGGAAAGAAATTGACATGTAGAGCAGCCAGCACTTTGATCATCCTATTCCAGTAATACACAATAGACTTCAGGGAATTTTTCCTTGGGTAAGATCTTGGACTATGTCCCTCAGTTGAGAGCTCATTCACTCCTTGTATTGTCTGGTGTATATTTTCATATGTATACATTCTCTGATTTCTGTTTGCTATCTGTTTTTATAAATGGGTTTCTTGTCTATGTGTGTTCATTGTGAAATTTAGCATTTGGTGGGAATACAGGTTAAGTCTTGGAAATATAACTTGGGGCCCTCCTTCCCTGTCAAGGAGTGCAGCTTGAACCTAAAAATTACTTCCCCTAGACTAACAATATTCAACAGAGCAGACAGATATAATTCTAGTCTCATACCTACTCTCTCTGAAGAGAGCAGACTGGCCAACCTCTGGCCCCAACCTCCTACTTTCACTCCTAGTAGGAATCAAAGACTGCTTTGGAGACAGGTAGCAGGAAGAGATTATAGAACTATCTATTCTTAACCCCCTGCAAGCCACATCTAGACAGACCCATGTGGGCATATATCCTACATGTACAAAACAGTACAGCACATACAACACACCCCCTACATGTCAATAAGAAAAAAGTAAAAACAACATTTTATTCCTGGCAATCTGATTGGCAATAATCAATAGTTAATTCGATAGCTATGTGAGGACTACCAAGTTCTCCCTTCTTACAAGACTAAAGCATCACAATTAACAAAATCACAATTCAACATCAATTCATCATCATTCATCCACCCAACATTTTTTGAGAAGTATTAGATGCTTTAGGACTTTTGAATATTAGGACATTATCCCTGCTATCAGGGAACTTAGTATCTACTACAAAAGATAATGCCTCTACAAAAATAGCTGTAATACAAGGTAGAATATAAGTGCCACAAAAGAGATATAATCATTTAAGCACCTACTATTTGTCAGACACTCTGCTAAATACTAAAGAATTAAAGACAATGATGAAACAGTACCTGCTTTCAAGAAGTTTAGAGGTAAGATGTGTATAGATTAGTATATACAAAACATGTAGAAAATAATTTGTGGAGGGAAAGGAATAAAGTGTGATTATAGAGTCAAATGAGGGGGGAAAATCACCTGATTTCTAAGTTCCTTGAGAGCAAGGGCTTTAATTTCTGCCTTTCTATCTTCAGTCTAGCAGAGCCCCTCACAGATTACAGGTGCTTAATACAGGTTTGCTTATTGATTGAGATCAAGAAAGGTTTCATAGGAGAAATGATAAATGTGATAGTGTATAGGGTACAAAAGACAGTGCTGTAAAGTAATGGGGCCAAGTTACAGAAGCTCTCAAGTGTCATACTAAAGCATCTGGATGCTAAACTTTTTAAATTTAATTTCTTTAATTCTTAATTTAATTTTAATTTTTTAATTGAATTTCTTCATTATTTTCAATAACAATTTCACTAGTCAATAGGGGAGGCTTTTATGCAACTACTTTCTATTCCATTAATAAAATATCCCCAGATTTCTATAGCAGAGAATATTATTTAATATAATCCTAAACCAAAAGGCAATCCTCAAAGTATTCATAAGTGAGACCTTACACTCAGTAAATCAAAAAGGAGTCAGGTTCAAATCTCTGAATTTGGAACAAATGGGTGATGAGAAGTATCCAGTGGAGTAATAAAATGAAATTTAGAGACTTCAGTGGGAGTCCCAGAGAAAGTTCAAGATCTATTCTTTGCAAAGGGCAGGGCATATTTTTCAACTCACTGGGAGTAGAAGAAGATATTAGCAGTAGAAGTTGACTACTCTGTCAACGTGATAACAAAATTAAAGAAATCTTCCTGAAACATATCTTTAAAAGAGCTTAGAAAAATCACAACTACCACAAAATTCTTAAGATTCACAGGGATACAAATAGCACTACAAGAAAGCACCTTAAAACTATTGCCCACAGTTATGAACTCTTGCATAAGAAACCGTAGGCCATAGGAGTATAGGCTGTGTTTTCCTCACGTTGTTTAATGAAGGTAAGAAATGAAAAAAAAAGAAAATTTAATTTGTAAAGTAAATAGTCAATTAGGGAAATAGAGTCTAACAATGGGATTTGGCGTTTGCACTATAACTTTTAATATAGGAATATGAAATTTCTGTCCAGAAATGTATCATAACCCACAATAGGTGACAAGAATTTGTCAATTGTCTGATGAATCTAATCAAAAGGCTTATTAAAACTAAAAAGCACAGGGGAATGGCCAAAACTGACATAGTTACTACACCACATCAAAATGTAATTGAAAAATGTTTAATGAGATAAAAATAAAATAAAATCTAGATAATGTGAATGTGTGGTTTTCTAAGTCAAGATGCACCTTATAGGGATTCTTGGCCCCTATTTCCATTTGAATTTGATACTATTGCTGTCGAGAGTAAGTATGACGAAGAACAGCAACAAAGATATGCAGTTCGTCAGACAAAAAATTCAAAATTCACAGAAAATACTCAGAGTTTGAGCCACAAATAAGAGGAGGTTCTAACTTTGGCGGAGGGTGGGATTGTGGTTGAGGGAGAGAGAAGGTTAGCAAAATTGACCCTAAGGGTATCATTGAGACTTTATGAGAATAAATCCATGACTGAAATATAGCTCTGAGTAAGTCCAACTTATTCAAATGGAACAGGATAGGAACAATTATGTAACAGAGGAGTTAATTGTTCTTTGAATGTGTAAATTATAACTCAATCTGGCCCTGAGGTTTTTTTCTTTAGGAGTTCATTAACGGCTTGCTCAATTTCTTTTTTGTAATACTAAGTCATTTAAATAAATTATTTCTTGTTTTGTTCATCTCGGTATTTTGTATTTTTATAAATATTCATCCATTTCATCTAATTTAATAGTTTTGTTGATATAAAATTGAGCAAAATAGTTTCTGCTGGTTACTTTTATTTCATTTTCAATTGAGTTTTCCTTGTTCATTTTTTATACAGTTTAGCTTTCTTCTCTCTTTTTAAAATCAGTGTAGCTAACTATATAAGGTTTTATAAGGTTCACCCCCTAAAAAAAGATTTCTAGTTTTATTTATCAATTCAATGGCTTTTAACCTTTCTTTGCTAGGTTCAGATGGAAAGTGACTTCAAAAAATGCCAGTTACAGTTGGGGTGGGGTGCCTGCAGCCTTCGAAGCAACATATGGCCTTCTAGGTCCTTGGATGTGGCCTTTTGACTGAGTCCAAGTTTTACAGAACAAATCCTTTTATTAAGGGGATTTGTTTTGTGGTTTGGATTCAATCAAAGGGCTGCACTTGAAGACCAAGAAGGCTACATGCAGCCTCAAAGGCTGCAAGTCCCCTACTCCTGCTTCTAATTCCTTCTCCCATGTGTGTATACTATATACTAATGCATGTACTTCTATTATAGGAAATAAGTGCCCTTCCCTTCTTCCTCCTTTCTTCCCTACAAAATTCATCTTTCCCTCCCACTTTCCTCTTCTCCAAACACCATCAAAACAGAACAAAACTGTCATACCCAAGACCCTCTGCTGCCTTTAACTTTTTCCATAACCCCTGAAGACAGAATTCTGAAAGGATACTTGTTTCTTTTTGCCTTCTTAGAAAGTAAACAAAGTACCATAATATGGGCCCTTCCAATTGTTCAGATATAATTACCTTTCTACATTTCCCTTTAAAGTGCTGGTGTTCAAAGTTTCTACTCAGTTCTAGCCATCTCCATTAGTAATGCTTTGAAGTTCCCTATTTTACTGAAGGATCATTTTTCTCCCTGTAAGAATTTATTACTTTGCCTTATAGGTTATTCTTGGTTATAAGCCTTTATTTTTTCCCTGTTGGAATATTGTATTCCAAATTTTCTGCCCTCTCCTTTGCAAAAGTGCCAGCTACCAAGACTTTTATGGTCCTGACTGAGGCTCCTTAACTCTCTCCTTCTGGGTACTCATAGTACTTTTTTATTAAAACTAGAAGTTCTGAATTTTGACTATAATGTTTCAGAGAGTTTTCATTTGGGGATACCCTTTGGGAGATGACTGATGGGTTCAATCTTATTTTCACTGCCATCTGGTTCTAAGAGATTTGGTCAGCTTTCAATTGTGATTTCTTGATTATGATACCCAGGCCTTTTTGGTCATGATTTTCAGGCAATTTAGTGATTCTTAGATTCTCTCTCCTTGACCTGTTTTCTGGATCACGTGTTTTTGATGGACTATACATTACATCTGATTATTTTTTCCAATCCTTTCTTTTTGTTTTAATATCTTTTATCTCATACAGTCACTGCTTTTTGTTTGGCTCAGTCTAATTTTCAGGGAGATTAATTCTTGGGTAGAGATAACCATGATTTGTTCTACACTATTAATTCTCCTGCCATTCTTTCTTCCCTAGCTCTGATTTCATTTAACATTAAATTTTGTATCTCTTGCTTCATTTCTTTGAAGCACTCCTGTAGTCCTTGTAGACAAGACATTATTTTCTACTTGGAAGTTTTGCAGAGTTACTCTCTTCTTGCAGGTTTTACTTCTTAGTCTCCTTTCAGTCCACAGTATTACTTTATTGTATTCTGCAGTGAGTTTTGGTCAGACTCTGCCATATCTTTTCCCTACCCCCCCCCCATATTCTTGGATGGTGTGGGTAGGCCTTGCTTGGTTCAGGATGCTGTGGCTAAGACTGGACCTGATTTTCTGAAGAAATTCCTGGGTTTGGGCTCAATCTTCTGACTCAGTTTAAGTTTAGTCCTTGCCTCCTCCTTGCACAGTCCCAAATCTAGGATTGCCTTGGTCTCTTGCTATAAATCTAACAGACATTGACCACCTCTTTGTGCTGGTAGCAGGGCACCTGCAAGACTATAGCTGCTCTGCTTCCAAAATATTTACATGGTCTTTTCTCCTCCAGTGAACCTTGCTGTCCCTCAGGTGGAACTGCATGGATACTGGGCTGCCTAGTTGCTAGTCTGACCCTGCATCCTGCTGTTCTTTGGGATGTGCAGCTAACTGGACCCTGTGCTTCCTGGGCCTAGGCACTGGTCCAAACCTGTCTTCCTCTGTAATTCAAGCAATGTTTTACCTCTGTCTTCTACCCTCTGTTCTCACTGCATGCACACTGGCTTATCTGTTCTCAGAGCTTCCATAAGATTCCAAAAGGTGGTTGGTTCTGTGTAGACCTAGCCTGACTGGAGGAATTTATAGTTCTTTCTCTTTGGATTCATTATCAATGAACTTTCTGGTATATTTTTAGAATTTTATTGGAGTGATTTGAACTCTTCTAGATCCTAACACACCATCATCTTTCCACTCTCCCACAAATTAGATTTTTTTTAAAGTCCAAAACATAGAAGAAAAGGCAGGTAACAAAAGATTAATTTAAGAGTGTACCATAGTCCTGCAAAAATAGTTAGAAGTACTAAAGCTCATGATGAATTAGGCTGATGAAGGACGCTAAGGAGAACAAAATGGGGCTTCTTAAAAGGGAGGATCACAGAAAGGACAGGACCTTGACTTGGGGTGATGGGATAATAATAACTGCCAAGAGACGAGATGGAGTTACTTAATTGCAGCCCTTGGCACAGTGCCTTGTATTATGGGAGTTACTATATGACTGACCGACTTCTCGTTTTGATTCTGTTCTATCAATAACAATGACTTTGCAGAGGAAATGAAAGTACAAAAATGACTAACAGAGAGTTGCCATCGAAGGTAAGAAAGGAGACCATAAGAAGGGCACCTAATTGCTCTTGATGAATTTGTGTCACCTGGCCAGGTGAGTCATAGCTTCAGGTACTGAATGATGTGATTACGGAGCCACTGTCGATGTTGTCTAAAAGGTAATGGAACCACAAGGTTAGAGAAAGGTAAATGTTTTCCATTTTTTCCCAGAAAATAGTCTTCAAATTATAGTCTAGTGAGCTTTCCTTGGATTCCTCACTGACAATACTCTCTCTCCCATCTTCATACTTTTTAACTAGCTATTCCACATTCTTAAAAAGCACTCCCACTTCACGTCTGCCTCTCAAAATTCTGTACTTCCTCGAAAACTCTGCTTAAGTGATATGAAACCTTTCCTAATTCTTTCATTTGCTCTCTCTCCTCCTACCCTTAATTTTTTCCCCAGCACTTTGGTTTTTTTTTTTTTTTGTACATGTCTCACAAAAACTTATTTGGATAAATGTTGTCTCCTCCTGTAGAATGTAAATTCCTTGAGGGAAGGGACTGTTTCAGTTTTATCTTCATATATCCAGTAATTAGCATAGTTCCTGGAACATAGAAGCTACTTAATAAATGCTCCTGATTGATGTTATCTGGAGCTTACAATGTCCATTGTCTTCTGAGTCTTTTTTTTCTTTTATAAAAATTTTTATTTTATTTTTTTGCTTTTTGGAGGGCAATTGGGGTTAAGTGACTTGCCCAAGGTCACATGGCTAGTTTTTGTGCTAAGTGTCTGAGACCAGATTTGAAATCAGGTTCTCCTGACTCCAGGGCTGGTGCTGTATTCACTGCACCACCTAACTGCCCCTAAAAATTTTATTATCTATCTAAACATTCTTTTCTTTTTCAATTTTGAGTTCCAAATTCTCTCACTCCCTGACCTCCTCCACTCACAGATAAGACAAGCAAAATTATATCAAGTATATGTGTGAAATAATGTGAAACATTTCTATATTAGCCATATTAGAAAAAAATCTAGAAAGTGAGAAACATACTTCAGCTGCACTAAGATTTTGTCAGTTCATTCTCTGGATGTGGACAGTATTTTTTCATCATCAGTTCTTTGGATCTTAGATCACTCTATTGATCAGAGTAACCAAATCTTTCATGGTTGAGCAGCATTGCAACACAGCTATACAGTTCCCAATGATATGTCAGTCCTTTTCACTTCACAGTGCATCAGTTCATATGGGTCTTGCCATGTTTGTTTTTTTCCTGAAATTATCTGGCTCATTATTCCTAATAGCACTATTGTACTCCATCACAATCATATGCCAAAACTTGTTCAGCCATTCTGTCAAAGATAAGTATCCCCTCAATGTCCAATTCTTTGCCACCACCAAAAGGGCTACTTGAATTATTTTTATACATATAGGTCCTTTTCCATTTCCTTTTATCTCTATGGGGTAAAGATCCAGTAGTGGTATTACTGGGTCAACAGGTATTCACACTTTTATAGAGCTCTGGGCATAGTTCCAAATTGTTCTTCAGAATGGTTGAACCAGTTCACCACTCCATCAACAATTTATTAGTGTACCTATTTTCCTTCATTTCCAGCATTTATTATTTCTGATAGTTGCAAAGTGGTACTTCAGAGTTAATTTTCATTCTCTAAACAATAGTAATTTAAGGCATCTTTTCATGTGACAATAGATAGTTTTGAGTTCTTTGGAGAACTGTCTATTTCTGTCCTTTGATTATTTTTCAATTGGGGAATGACATAATTTTTATAAATTTGGCTCAGCTTTCTATATATTTTGTAAATGAGATATTTATCAGAGAAAATTGCTATAAAAATTATATTACTTCATTGCCTGTGGTACTTTATAGCAGAAAGCAAACACAACCAAATTGTAGTTTCCCATATTATCTCTTTTAATTATATTTATTTTCTGTTTTTGCTTTGTCTGAGATCATTTCTACCTCTGCCTTTTTTTTTACTTCAGCTGAAACATAACAGATTCTACTCAAAGCCTTTTACTTTAACTCCATGTGTCTTCCTGTTTCAAATGTGTCTCTGTAAACATACTGTTGGACTGTAGTTTCTAATCCATTCTGCTGTCCTCTTCCATTTTATGAGTGAGCTCCTCACATTCATACTTAGGATTATTGTACTTTTCCTTCCTTTCTGTTTCTACTTCTCTGTCTCTTTTTAACCTGTCACTCCTCAAAAATCTCTTTTGTTTCTTGCTGCTGCCTACCTTAACCCACATTCTCTTTTATCCCTCCCAATATCTCTTGTCCCCTGTAATAGTAATGGGAATTTGAAGATCTCCCTTGCCACTTAATAAGCCTAAGGGAATTTGAATACTTTCCCTACTTTGAAGATATATCCATCCCCTAATAAGCTGAATATAATTACATGGAGCCTGTGGTGGAAGGAATTTGCTTCCAGGTGGAGCAGAGCCCACAGGAAGGTGTGAGCCAGAGCAGCTATACACAGTGGGAAGAGAGGACATATCCAAGGGAGACGGGCTTGTGAGTAAATAATGGTTTGTGGGAAGGCTAAAGGATGTTGTAGCTGTAATGGCTTATTTACTTTTTTGCTACTATGTTGGAATCAGCTTACTGGTTTTAGTATTCAGTTTTCTGGTGTCTGAATAAATGTTTTTCTTCTGTCTTATCTATGGAGAGTCTGTTATATTTTGTGATCAAGCAGTATGCTGGTATATTTATAGTGACTGTTGGTGCTGTGAATAGTGCTACCTTCCCTTATCCTCCTATTTCACTATTGGGTAGACTGAGTGTGTGTGTGTGTGTGTGTGTGTGTGTGTGTGTGTTCTTCCCTTTTTGAACCAATTCTGATGAGAGTGAGGTTCAAGCATTTTCCACCACTCTTCCCATTTTTCCCTACACTCTAAAAGCACTTCCTTACAAGCCACTTTTATGTGGAAAAAAATGTCCCCATTCTATATCTCCCTTCCCCCTCCTCCCAGTGCATATCTCTTTCTCATCCCTTCATCTTTTTTAAATCATCCCAATATAATCAACATGTACTCACGCCTTCTATCTACGTAGACTCCTTTTAACTATCCTAATAATGATGAAGTTCTTAGGAGTTACACATATCATCTTCATATAAAGGAAAGTAAGCAGCTTAACTTTATTGAGTCCCTTATGATTGATCTTTCACATTTTCCTTTTTCATTCTTCTCTTGATTCTTATGCTTGAATGTCAGATTTTCTATTTAGCTCTGATCTTTTCATCAGGAATGATTAAGAGTCCTTTCTTTCATTAAATATCCATTTGCCCCCTAAAGAATCATACTCAGTTCTCCTGGGTAGATGATTCTTGGTTGTAATTCAAGATCTTTGCCCTCTGGAATATCATTCCAAGACCTCTACTCCTTTAATGTGGAAACTGCTAAATCTTGTGTAATTCAGACTATGGCTCTATGATATTTGAATTGTTTCTTTACGGCTGCTTGCAATATTTTCTCCTTGATATGGGAGCTCTAGAATTTGGCTATAATATTCCTGGGAGTTTTCATTTTGGGATCTCTTTTAGGAGGCAACTGGTGGATTCTTTCCATTTCTATTTTACTCTCTGGTTCTAGGATATTGGGGCAGTTTTCTTAATAATTTCTTGAAAATTTTTAAGGCTCTTTTTTCATTATGGCTTTAAGATAGTCCAATAATTCTTAAATTATCTCTCCTCAATCTGTTTTCCAGGTCAGTTGATTTTCCTATGAGAAATTCCCGGTTCTCTTCTTTTTTCATTCTTTTGACTTTGTTTTATTGTTTCTTGATGTTTCATGGAGTCATTAGCTTCTACTTGCCCAATTCTAATTTTATGGAATTATTTTCTTCAGTGAGCTTTTGTACCTCTATTCCATCTGACTAATTTTGATTTTTAGGAGTTCTTTTCTTCCATTAATTTTTGTGCCTCTCTTGCCATTAAGTAAATACTATTTTTAAGGTGTCATTTTCTTCAGTATTTTTGTCTCTCTTACCAAGCTATTAATTCTCTTTTTATAATTGTTTTCCATCACTTTTGTTTCTTTTCCCAATTTTTCCTCCACCACTCTTATCTCTTTCTTTAACTCTTCCAGGAATTCTCATTTGGCTTGAGTCCAATTATCATTTTTCTTTTACGCTGCTTTCTTGTAGCTGTTTTCACATTGCTATCTTCTTCTGAGTTCGTGTCTTGGTCTTCCCTGCCACAATGGTAGCTTTTTTATGGCCAAGTTCTTTTGGGTTGGTGTGTGTCTGTGGATGGGTGGTTTGCTCATTTTTTCAGTCTGTTCTTAACTTTCAACTTTATGTGAAAGCTGGGATCTGCTCACCTGGGGATGAGGTGGCACTGTTACAAGTTTTAGTCTTTTTCATGCTGCTATTTTCAGAGCTAATATCTAGGGTGTACAAGTTTTTGGTGTTTCCATGGTGGTGTGATCCAGGGAGAGGGGTAGTCACTACTCTCTTGGCCTAAGCTCTAGTCTTTACCCAGGAAGGGCCCTGCTCCCCTGTAGCAGCAAATGCTAACACTCTTCTTGGCCCTGGAACTGTGACCAGGTTGGTCCCCTGGTCTCCCATAACTTCAAGCACTATTACTCCTTTCTGCCTTGAAACTACAACCAGGGTCTCTGTTCCCTTGTGACAGAACACAAGTGCTCCTCTCTGTCCTGAAACTTTGACCCAAAACTACATATAGGTAAAAGAGTTGCCAATCAGTGTCAACTACACCCAGTCCCAGAAAAGTTTAGACTGTAACCTCTTTTTAACCAGTTGTCTGATCCCTTTTATTATTTCTAGGCTGAGAGCTCCCAAAGCTGCTACTGCTGCTGTCACTACCACCTCCAAGGTCCCATTCATGCTACAGTCAAGCACTCTTCAGGCTCCCCCTACCCCAGTGTCACAGAACTCTCCTCCAACCCTGTAAATTGTCTTAAGCTGGAAAAAATATTTCATTCTGACATTTTATTGGTTCTGCTAATACAAATTTAATTTCAGGAGTTATTTTAAAGTTGTTTAGAAGGGATATTGGGAGAATTCAACTGGGTTGGTACCTCTAATCTGTTATCTTGTCTCTACCCTTCTAATTCTTTTCTTTAAAAAAAAGCATTGATAGGGGCTGCTAGATGGCACAGTGAATAGAGCACCGGATCTGGAGTCAGGAGAACATGAGTTCAAATCCAGCCTCAGACACTTAACACTTACTAGCCGTGTGACCTTGTGCAAGTCACTTAACCCCAAATGCCCTGCCCTCTCCCCTCCAAAAAGCAAAAAAACAAAAATTTTTTAAAAAGCACTGATTATGTTTAAGTGTAAGACATCTGTGTGGTCTACCATTTTGTGGCATAATTCCTCAATCATAGAACCTTATTTTCCAAAAAATTTTTCCCATCCTTACCCATGCCAACTTTTGCATTAAGGTTGCCAAGTATCAAACCATAAGATAATTTAATTTGAAAAATCATATTGAATTCTTCATGGAATTTCTCTAACATTTCATCTAACATCTCTAGAACATTTTATCAACAAATAAAAGTAGTTAATAATGGTAGTGCTTTCAGCAATACTTATCATTACTCTGTAATACAACATGAAATGATGTTTTGTATTGTCTTTGGAGACACAAAAAACCTAATTACTCTTCCAACTCCTTTATTCTACCGAATAACTGAAAAAGTATTTATTTAGCCTTCACAATACACCATAAATATAAACAAGCAAAATAATCTCTGACCTCAATGTGCTTATATCCTAATGGTAAAGGACAACACATGGGAGAAGGAGAAAACACAGATAGCAGCAAGTTTTAGAAATATCCAGGAAGTATCATGATGGCCTGGTTCTGGTCACCACTCTTAAGAATTAAGATTAATATGATTCATTTTCTTTGGTAGTGTACACACTGGCTGTTCAGTGGACAATGGTACTATATTTAGAGTACCAACAATAATATTTATAAATGATTTAAAAATTATGATTCTAAGTATCCCTTTAACAAGTCCACCATCTCCATCTACAGATGAAGAAAGGAGCCTCACAGGACTAGAGATTATTTTATATTTTTCTACATTTTAGGAGTTGCCAAGCCCAAAAAATTGGTCACCAAGTGGTAAGTCTACTGGTGACAAACTTCTCAACTAAGCTACTCTCCAGAAAGCAGACACAGTCTACTGCTTTACTCAAAGGTCTTCATCATAGTAAGGCAATCTGTAGATACAGACTTCAAGAATCCTGAGTTGCTTCCACATCATAACGAAGATATATCCCTAAAATATCTGAACTCACACACTCAATGAATAGCTTGTAGACTTGAATTTAATCATACATGCCAGGATATGCTAAGGAAAGAGCATTCAATGTGGAGACAGAGGATTTGGGCTCAATTCCCAGCTCTATCATTTCCTGTTAGACTCTTAAAAGTTATATAATCTCTCTGGCCTCAATTTCCACTGCTGTAAAACATGAGGATTGGATTAGATGACCTTACATGTCCTTCCAACTCTAAATATATCATCCTAGCATCCTTTGAAATTTACCAGCAGTATCTTTCCATCTTGAAGGTTAGAAAATACAGAACAAAAAAACAAGTGCTCTTCCAAACATATGGCCGACACTGAAAATTTTCTTCCTAGTTCTACCACCCACACATGATATGGCATTAGGCAAGTCACTTAAGATTTCAGAATCCAAGTTTCTTCTTTTGTCTACTAGATAGAAGACTTAGCACAATACATGTTTAGATCCTCTGAAACATATACATGTTCCAATTACTACTTAAAGTTTAAAATCTGATCCTAATTTTATATAATTCAAAATTAATTCTGGCACTTAAAATATCCTAAACATAATAAATTGGTATAAAATCCTGCCCAAATATATTATTTTCTAAAACACAAAGATTGCTTTTCTTTCCTGGTAGTGCAGTTAAAAGTTTTCTGTTTCCTAGCCTCCTCAAAAGAGTCACCCAATCCCAAATACTGGTTAGAAAATACAAAGAATATAAATTTATATTTATACTTTTGTCTCACTCAGAACTCTGTGAAAAAAAAAAACATTTAACTTAGAAAAAGACTAAGAAAAATCTCAATGCTGATTACCACTGAGATGGACAGAAAATAATTCCTGACTGATTAACATTTATCATGTCAGTCACCCTAATCAACATTTAAACTTCTAAAATTGTCTTGATTTATGATTTTTTAAAAAAGACTCAAATGCACATTAATTGATACCATGGTTACATCTGTCTTATTTTCTCATGTCAATACAGTACTCTACCCAAGCTGTTAGCATTTAATCCTATTCACATTAATATCTATCAATGCAATTAGAAGGCAATTAAGAGATATTCAGATTTATTTTAATCATATTTTTAAAAAGTGATAGGACTAAAATAAGAGGCATAAAAAATTCACATCTACAAATGTCAAGCCATTAAATGGCCCCAAAGATGTTTGTACTTCAGAAATACTTCAAGCTTAATAAAATGCCAACTATATACTCACACATATATTTTCTTAAACAGCACACACAGATAAATCATATTATTGAAATGAAGCTTTAGCCTCATTTACAATATCCACTGACTTCCCCCTCCAGTGGCCTGTTGTGTCCATAATGACTGCAATGTAAACCCCCCCCCCAATCATTGCCAACTAAAATTTATTTCACTCTTCTAAAAAAAGTATTTTGAAGCGAAAAAGTTGAACCTAATCCATATTGAAGTCTTTGTTCAAATCCATATCTGAAGTCTCTTGAAGAATCTTGAATATTATTGCTAATAGAGTGTGAGCTCTAGAAAAAAATCAAGTGTGGACCCAAATATAACTTGCCTATCTGTTGCCTGAATAGCAGCCTAGCAGAGTTGGGAGAAGTTCATCGCCAAATTTGGCCAAATGGTAATGAATTTTTGCCACAATTAATAAAGACTTTTAAGGCCATAACAAAACTGTGGATTCTGTTAGTAGAGAAAGTATTTACAGTGATCAAATCATAAAGCTTCAACATAATGAAGTATTGTTCATTCATTTCAGTCATGTCTACTTTTGGTGACCCATTTAGGGTATTTTTGGCAAAGATATTGGAGTGGTTTGCCATCTCCTTTGCCAGGTCATTTTACAGATGAAGAAACTGAGGCAACCAGGACTAAGTGACTTGTCCAGGGTTACATAGCTGATTAATGTCTGAGGTTAGATTTGGACTCAGGAATATTAGTCTTCTTGACTCCAGGACCTCTCTCCACTGCACCTCTTAGCTACCCAATGAAGTAGTAGGAATATATTAATAACTATATGTTACCATGTGATTATTCTTTCAAAAACCACTGCAAATTGGATCACAAGAGGGAATCCTATCTCCACCTGTGTAGAGGGCCAGTATTGAGACAGTCCAGGCATGGGAAGAGCCTGGGCCAGGTTTTCCCTAGATTCTGCTTCCCATGAGGACTACATTGTTTCTCAAGATATAGTTCACCATCCTCCCATGACTTGCAAGAGTACACAATGTGATGACTGAGAACTGACCCCACACTGCATATGCACAAGGAAACAAAGTACAAGGAAGTTATGCTAGCACTTAGTATATAAACCTTGACCCTCAGACAAATAAACAGACTGCTTGGACAGATCCTGCCTGGCTCGTGTCTTTTCATATCATACTCTCCCGCTCATGCGGCGCCTCGTTGCTGCAGGCATCACACCTGGGCAACCAAAAAAAAAGATGATCGAGTTGTAATCAGATGAAATAGTCTCAAAAGATCTTCACTTTGTAACTTAGTAAGGAATGGAGACTGCTGAAAGAGCTAATTACTACCAAAAGCAAGCATGTGGCCAGGTCCTAATGCTTCCTATAAATACCAAGCAGTATACCTACAAGACAGTATGGAGAAGAGAAGATTAAGGAGTGAAATGGCGGTTGCCTTTAAATTTATGAAGAACTGTTATATTGGGGCAGGGGGCAAACTTGTTTTACTTGATCCTAGAGAGTAGGGCTAGATGCAATGGGGGGAGAGTGGGAGGGGAGGGAAGGGAAGGGACTGTCTCTTTACTGCAGGAATACATGCAGACAGAAAAATTGAAAATACATTCCAAGTAATTCATCAGAGGAGGTACTAAGAGAAATTATGCAAGGTCTCTTCAAGGAGATAGGGCAGCTAGGTGGCACTGACCCTGGAGTTAGAAGGACTTGAGTTCAAATCTGTCCTCAGAAACTTACTAGCTATATAACCATGGGCAAATCACTTAACCCTATTTGCCTCAGTTTCCCCATACGTGAAGTGAGTCAGAGAAAGAAATGGCAAACCACTCGAATATATTTGCCAAGAAAATCCCAAATGGATCACAAAGAGTTGGATACAATTGAAAAATGACTGGAAAAAAAACTTAAAGGAGGCAGTATTTGAACTGCACCTTGAAAGCAGCTAGGTAGTATATAATGTATAGGTGAAATGAAAATACATTTATTGGAATGTTGTGTATGTGAGGGGAAATAAAGTATAATCAGTCTGAAAAGATAATCTGGATTATTACAAACTATATTGTAAAAGGCTTTGCATTCTAAGTAAGAGTTTATATTTTATTCTACAGGCAATAGGGAAACAGTGAATCTTCTTGATCAGGAGAGTGAAACGGTCAGACCTGGGCTTTAGGAAAATCAGTTTGACGGCTTCTGTGGAAGATGGACTGAGAAGGGGAGAAATTGGCTACCAAGGGATCAATTTGGAGATTTATTACAAAGTCCTTGTCACCATGAAATTATTCAATGAATATGGCTTTGTCAATGGAAATAACATTTAAAAAAAAGATGCATCTAACTGCTGTACATTACATATGACCAGGGGCATTTCCATTTGACTTGCAGCTGAAACCTCCAATGTGTTTTATCTCCACTACCAGACCTCCTCTAAATCAAGGGCTGTGTTATTTTTCTATTTGTATTCCCATCACTTAGTACAATGCATTGCATATATTAAGTACTAAACCAATGATTTTTCAACCATACAACAGACTAGATGAGAGGGCCTGAACTAAAGTGATTGCCATCTAAGTAGAGAGAAGGGGAAGGATACCAGATACATTGTGCAAGTAGAAACCTCAAGATTTGGCAATTGAATGAATATAAGTGGGATGTGTGAAAGTGAAGAGTCTGTGATGGCTCTGAGTTTGTAAATCTGGATGAGTAGAAGTTGGTGCCCTCAAAAGAAACAGGTTATTAGGATGATTAAATGAGGCATTAGGTGTACCAATACATTCAGTTCAGTACACATCGAGTTTGAATTGCCCATACAACATTTAGGTGGAGCTATACAACAGGCGATTAGATATGAAGGACTACAGCTCAGGAGAGAGGTGGGGGTTAAATATGATAATTTTTGAAGTAATCTGCATAGAAATGATAGCTGAACTCATGGGAGCTGATGAGGTCCTCAAGGAGAGACCCCCAAATCTGGAAGAGTTCAAGCAAAGGTTGGATGGCCACTTGTTAGGTATGATATACAGGATATTCTTATTCAAATATAGGGGAGAATAAATCATCTGTGAGTTCAAAGGATTGTGGATTTTGAGATGCAAAAGTAATTTAGAGGTCATTGAACCTCTCACTTTACCCATGAGGGAACTGAAGCCCAGAAACAAGTCTTACTGAACATCATAAAGGTAGAGACAGAGATCAGCTGTGAAGGTCCTCTAACTTCAATCCAATACTCTTTCCCCTATATCACAAAACCTCATGCTGGTCTTTTATATGACTGAAACTCTGTGATTCTGAAGCTTTACTACACTAGGAGACAGGAATGAACTAGGAAAAGACCCATATTTGGAGACCTAGCATCCATAGACAGGTTTTCTGCCAGCAGACAGCAATGTGGTAGACATCACTATGGCAGCTCTACTTGACTAAATATTAATCAGCAAAAAGCAGCAAAGTGAGTTTTGCTAAAATTGCTTGCACTGTCCCAGAGCTAGATGATATATGATAGAATCTCTAATAAATCAAACCTTCCTGAGAACCTGTGACATTAGGGAATGATCATTTGGGAGCTCTTTGCCATTGAGAATTTTTCTTTTTTATAATACCTGTTACTGATTTTTTTAAAATAAAATTTCCTTTCATTACTGAAATAAAATATAGCCCCTTGAAGACAGGTGCTTCAAGCCAGACTCAATCCACATGGAGGCTTTGCCAGTCCAACTAGAGTAGTCTCTTTTGTTTAGACCTCCTTTGGAATGCAAACTAAAGAGTCATGTGGGTCACACAAGTAGTTGTTAAAAATAAGGGAATTCTACTGATAAGATTTAGACAGAGATCCATACTACAGCTAGAACTAAAACAGATCCTTTGCTCAACCTGTCTTTCTATATAAAGTCTTTCACAAATTCTGTCTCCTATAAATGGTCAAGTTTTTCTTTCTGTGGGTCAAGGAAGAATATCCCATTTAAGGAATGTCAGTGTATTAGTATATTGTCTGGGACAAGATGCCTTCCTCTATGTGCCATTTAGCAAAGCTGAGAAGACTTGCACTCAACAAAGTGGATTTGCCAGAAAAGAGAAAAAAGGGTTCAGGAAGTCAGATCAGTTGGGAGAATACAAAGTATATTATTCTGTGACTAAGAAAGGAAAAGACTGTGCATAAGAATAAGAAAGGCAGAGAAAGAATGTCCTTAAGTCTTAATAAAGGGGAAATCAATTCAATAGTTAGTTTGCAATGCTCAGTATGACTATTTGCCCTTCCTTCAACATAAAGATACACATTCAAAATATAGATAGACATAAAAATTGAAATAAAGAAGACATAGTGGAATTTTAGAGAACTGGGCTCTAATCTAGAGCTTCTACCACTCTCTAGCAAGTAACCATGCAGAGTCAAGTTGACAAGCATTTATTAAGCACTTACTATATATCAGGTAAAGCAGATATATGGTGCCCTGGATGTAGCCCTGGGCCGGGAGTCAGGAAGACTCCTCTTCCTGAGTTCAAATCTGATTTCAGACTCTTACTATGTGACCCAGGACAAGTCACTTAATCCTGTTTGCCTCAGTTTTCTCATCCATAAAATAAGCCAGAGAAGGCAATGGCAAACCACTCCTGTATCTTTGCCAAGAAAACCCAAATGGGATCATTCAAACACAACTCAAAACGACTGAACATATATGTCAGGTTCCTTGGTAAACGCTGGGGATATAAAGAAGGCAAAAACAGTCGCTGCTCTCAAGGAACTCATATGACTCCAGGGAAGAAAGTGAGGCCGGTGTCTTTGCATAGTCCTCCCTCACTTAAATCCATTTCACTTGCTTGTCATGGGATCGCCTCCTTGAAGTCATGGTCCTCTTTGAGAAAAAAAGGATAAAAAGCAGTAGCAATCTTATGAGGGAAACAACATGCAAACAAATGTCTTCTATTATTCAATTGCCTTACTATTATATAGGGATGATCCTGGGCTTTCAAGGGTACATCTACAAAGCACAAATACTGATAGGCACTACCATCTAGACATCTGGAGGTTCCAGACATGTGCATTCCTATAGATGATACTGGACATAAAACAGCATCAATCAAATAACAGAGTATAGGTACTGAACCTGTGATTTCATTGATACAGAGAACTAACTCCCAGTTGAGAAAACTTTCTACCAATGTAGATGAGTACCTTTGCTGTCACTTATAGTCTTGGAGAGATTCCTAGAGCACTGAGAGGTGACTTGCTTGAGGTAACATAGTTAGTATATGTCTGATGTAGAATCTGAACCTAGGCCTTCCTAGTTTGGGCAGCTCTCTAGCCATTATACCATACTACCTCAATATCAATGAAACTTCTAAAGTTTCAGATCTCTTCACCATTTCATTATTTTTAAACCAACTTTACATTGCAAGAGCCCTTTAGAATTTAAGTATATTTCTTGTATCAATAATGTACATCTTTTTAAAAAGTCTAAAAACTGATTATAACCCTCAACTAAAAATTCATTTGAGGCCTTAATTTAACCTTATATTAAACTAACTACTCTGTGAGAGAATTTCCAAAGAAATTTCCTTCCCTATAGAAACAAACAATATTGCAAAAACAATACTTGTAGGCATAATATATACAAAATGAGTATATTAAGTCCATTTAAAATGGAAAGTAAATATTTACACCATAAGGAGGTCAGTGCATTCTAGGGATAGGAAATAAAAGTAATCATTTTCTAAGTTACATTACTTAATACTAGAAAAGTATTTACTGTCAAAATTATTTCTAAAGTATTTTCATTTAAGCAGTGATTGAGTCATGTGGTTGTTCATACACACTAATAATCATCATCTTTATTGATTTGGCACATAAAGAGAACACATAAAATTTCCTTTTTTAAGAAATTTATTCACTATTAGTTTACAATATTCAATTGCACAAGTTATTGAGTTCAAAATTCTCTCCCCTCCTTTCCCCCCCATTCCCCTCACATAAAATTTCAAGCAGGAAAGACCTTAAGTCCTTTAGTCCAGTGTGGCCCAAACAGTTTGGATTCAGTCAAAGAGTTGCACTTGAGGACCTAGAGGGCCACATATGACCTCAAGGCTGCAGGTTCCCCACCCCTTGAGTAATCTAAGCACCCCTTTTATTATTTTTGGAGCGGGGAAGGCAGGACAATTCAGGTTAAGTCACTTGCCCAGTGACTACTCAGATCAGAAGGCATGAACAACTAGAAGGACCAGGAAAGAATTCCTGCAGAAGGTGGAATATGAACTGAGATATGGAAAAAGTCATGGAAACCAAAAAGTAAAGTTGAAGATATGAAGCATTTCAGGCATGGAGGACAGTCAATTCAAAGGCATGGAGACAGGAGTGGCATATACCAGGAATAGCAAGAATGCCAGTGAAGATAGATCAGAGTGGATGAAAAAGACATTTTGTACTATAGAAATGTGCAAAGGAGTTATAAATGCCAAACAGATGACTTCATATTTAATATGGGAGGTTATGGGCAGCCACTGAAGTTTATTAAGTAAGGGCAGAGGGGTGACATGGATTAAAATATGCTTCAGGAAAATCACTCTGGCAACTTAATGGAGGATGTATTGGAGTGGGGGAAAGTCAGGGAGATCAAGTGGAAGGCTATTGCAATAGACTGGGAGAGAAGTGATAAGAGTCTGAGCTATGATCATATGAGAAGAGAGAAAGGGATGTAGAGTAGAAATGTTGTGAAAGTAGAGACAAGAAGTGGCAAGAT
Organism: Petaurus breviceps papuanus; assembly: GCF_028583685.1. NCBI lineage: Eukaryota > Metazoa > Chordata > Mammalia > Diprotodontia > Petauridae > Petaurus > Petaurus breviceps. Next base: position 48,176,464 of record NW_027186296.1, read on the forward strand.
ACTGGATATATGGGGTGAGTGAAAGTGACTAGTAAAGGCAAAACCAACTTTGTGAGTCTTGGTGACTTGGAGGACAGTAGAATCCTTGATAGTAATAGGGAAGTTAAAAAGAGGAAAAGGTTTGGCAAGGAATGAGGGAAAGGGGAAGGAAAAAGAGATAATGAGTTGTTTTGAACATGCTGAATTTGAAACAGTTCCATGATATCCAGTTCAAGGTCTCCAAAAGGCAACTGGTAACATAGGAGTACAACTGAAAAAGGCTGAAGCTGGATACATCATGAGAGAATTATCATATATATGTTTATACATACATATATGTGTGTGTGTGTGTGTGTGTGTGTGTGTGTGTGTGTGTGTGTGTGTGGAAAAAGAAAAGGGGACTCAGGAGAAAGCCTAGGAAGATAGCCACGGTTAGTAAGAGCGGCAGGGATAAAGAATTAGCAAAAGAAACAGAAGCAGTCAGATAGCTATGGAGAAATATAACATTATAACCTGGACACACAATGTAATAAAGTATATGATATCACACATAAAAGTTTTTGTGCTATAATTACATCCTTAAAATTTACTTACCTCTATCAGGACCATGAAATTACATTAAACTCTTTATTTAAGTATAAACCATACTTAGAGATCAAAGACTTAGCAAGAAGCTATATATGCCTTTGGCAAAAAGATCTTCCTATGTCGAACCAGCTATTATTCTTGAGTACATCATTGCTACTTTCTTATATTGGCTCCTAAGGAGATAGGTCAGAAAAACTAAACTATTAAAAAATAAACCATTTGATAGTATCATGGTAGCCTGGTATTCCAAGTAGAGTTAGAAAAAAAGTTACATTTATGAAGCTTTAAAAAAAACTATAGGGCAGCTAGGTGGCACAGTGAATAAATAGAGCACCAGCCCTGGAGTCAGGAGGACCTGAGTTCAAATCCGGCCTCAGACACTTAATACTTATTGTGTGACCTTGGACAAGTCACTTACCCCCAATTGCCCTACCTTCCCCCCTCCAAAAAGCAAAAAACAAACAAACTATAATACAAAAAAATTGTTAGTTGTCATCTCAATTTCCACAAACACACAAGGATGATTTCAGGAAAATCTAAGAGGACCTATGTGAAATGATATGAAGTGAAGCAAGAACAATCTACATAGTAACAGCAATATTGTAAAGATAATCAACTGTGAAAGATTGAATGTGATCAACACAATGATCCACCACAATTTGAAAAGATTCATAATGAAAAATTCTATTCATATTCAGCTCCAAATTGAGATGGACTAAGATTAGGGCATATTTTTCCTCCTTTTTCTTGTTGGTTTTTTGGGGGGATGGAAGGGGAGGAAACAAAACTTATGCAGAAATGTGTTTTGCATGATTTTATATATGTAATAGGTTTCATATTTCTTGCCTTCTCTATGAGTGGAGGAGGAGAGGAAAGTGGGAGACAATCCTGACTTGAAAATATACTAAAATTGAATTTTAAAAAACCAAACACACACATATACTTTGGATTTGGTTGAATTTGTTTTGTTTTCCTTACTCTGTGATTCTAGTGACAACCTTTTTCATAAGGTATGGGGATAAAAGTAATTCTTGGGGTTTAAGGCTATTTCAAAACTCATCTAGAAGTGAATGTACCTTTGCAGCAAAAGGCTGGACCAGGATTTTTTAAGTGTTCTATGAGTCTACAATATAAAATTCCATTCTATTCCACTTAAATTATAATTTATCTTCTAAGATATCACATTATAACTTTTAAGAATTTTCTATGCCATAATTTTAAATCCATGAACAGATTATATTATTGTCTACATTAGTATAGGCAACAAAATAATGTTCTACATTTTCAAGTTTAGTTAACTGCTCTATAAGATGGAAACATTTATTTTAAAATGTGTGACATTTGATGACCCAAAAGGGGCTAGGCTAATGTCTGGAAGAGCAAAGAACACAAAGCAAATACTCCTATCACTTCGAGGAGTTTGATCTATTACTCTCAGCAAAGCATCCTTTGAGGCAGTTTGGGCATAAAAACATTTAAGGAGTACAACCTGACCTCAAAAATCTTACAATAGGGGTAGCTAGGTGGTGCAGTGAATACAGTACCGGCCCTGGAGTCAGGAGGACCTGAGTTCAAATCCGCTCTCAGTCACTTGATACACTTACTAGCTGTGTGACCTTGGACAAGTCACTTAACCCCAATTGCCTTGCCTTCCCCCCTTCAAAAAAAATCTTACAATATAGTAGTATAGACACAGAAACCCCAGAGGAACTTTGAATGGCAATCACTTCTTAGCCAAAGAACACATGCCTTTATTTGTGAGTGTCAATATATAAAATTCATCAGACGTTAAGAGTTTTTGAGCTGGAAAACAATTCAACAACCACCTATCTAATCCCTCCCTTTTAAAGATGAGGAAACTGGAGTTCTGAAACATAAGGTGACCTGCCAAAGGTCAAAGATGTAGAAGTGGCAGAGGGAGAATTCAAAACTGCATTTGGGACTTCCAAAACAATGCTGTTTCCATTATATTAGTCAAGGAAATGTGCCAGGTTATATAAGATGTGCACATTATTTGGCAAATTCAAATATTATATTCTACTAAGATAGCAATATAAGGAAAACAGATTTTTAGCTCAAATAAAGTTGACAATAAATGTGTGAACAGAACTCTAATTAATGAATTTGCTAATTGGTCTATAACACTAACAGACATACACAGAAGTTCAATAACATATGGAGAACTTTTAGTAGCAAAACTACAGATTCACATCTGACTTTAATAATAAAATGAGTTATTCAACACTCAATTCACAGTCACTTTGCCAGACTATTGTGGTCACAAGTGTGGTCCTTGCCGGAATTAATGAATAGGTTAAAATATTACCTTCTATCTATGACTGACCTGAATCAGAAGCTAAATCCACACACTTTCTTTAGAGTTTCGAGAATTCTTTAGAGTTCTTTAGAATTCTAATTGTAATTTCACTAAAAACTACTTACATAACTAATGTCTTGGTATAATGTTTTATCCACATATATTCTTGCCAGAAAATTAAATCAGATTAAATGAACGTGTATGTTTGTGTGTATATATTAAAGGCCTAATATGAAGCACAACTTTGTTAAGTATGTGGGAATACAAAATAACTTTTATGATCCCTCTCCTCAAAAAGTTCATAATCATGTTGAAGATATAAAAACGCAGATTATCATGATTTTAGAAAAAAATAATTTATAATCTTCACACTTCCATAATTTAAAGTTTTTTTTCAAATTTCTTACCCAACTTAAGTTTTCTATCCTATGCCTTATGTCACAATTCATCTTCCCCACCACAACACATCTGTAGATCTCATTTCATTTCCTTCCATTAGTTTACTGCTAAAATTTTTATACATGCAACTATCAAAACTAGTATTATTAAGTATATACACACACACATTCCCACTCAAAGAAATTTCTTCCATTTTTCCCAACATTCTTTGAAAATACCCTTCTCATTTGTCAATGAGATTTTTCTATTCAAATACTTTTTTTGTCTGTTATAGATGATCTCTGTCTTATCTACAAGCTTGGGAAATAAAAATGAAATCATCTTTCAGCAAATGCCTTAAGTTTCAAAAATGTATCCTTGGGCCTTTTTTGCAAATCACAAAATGAACAGATCTACAGCAGGAGGGCCATCTCTATTTGTGACTTCTGCAATAAAGACCTACAACAATCTTTTGAATATTCCAACACCATTTTCATGTCCCTCACCCAAAGTCTTTTCTTCAGGTTAAACAGCCCCGATTTCTTCAACTAATCTTCAAGTGTCAGAATCTTCAATCCCTTCACTACTCTGTTTACTCTCCTTTGGATATATTCTAGTTCATCAACATCCTTCCTAAAATGTGATGCCTCAATGTGAATATAATGTTCTATATTTGACATAACTATGGTCCCATTGCCACCTTCATTCTGGTCACCATTCTCCTGTTAATGTAGGTCTAGCATTGCATCAACTTTTGGGGCACTATATATAGCATATTATTGACATGCTGAGTTTGCAGTCCAATAAAACCCCCTATCATTTTTTTTTATTTTTAAATGTTTTAGTTTTTAAAGTCTTTTTAAAAGGACTGTCACTTCTCAACATATTTCTCATTCCCATCTGTGCCCATACAAATAGAACAGTCCTCTGTAACTAAGAGATGTAAAACAAATTAACACATTTTCCATGTCTCAACGTGTATCATTATTAGTCTAACCCCTCTCTGCTGAGGGGAAGAAGATATGCTTTACTACCATTCTTCTGAATTCATGACTAGACACTGCATTGATTGGTGTTTGAAGATCTTTCAAAGCTATTTTCCTTTACATATTGTGGACATGATAAAGATAGGTCTCCTAGTTCAACTTCACTCTTCATAAGTTCATAAAAGTCTTCTCATGTTTCTATGAATTCTTTATATTTGTCTTCCTCATAATAGAATTATATTCCAGTATATTCAGATAGCACAGTTTGTTCAACCATTCCCCAATCCATGGTCAACTGGTCCTATTTCCAGTTCTTTGCTACTAATACTATGAAAAAAAATTCTGATACACATATTTTCATATACATGGGACTTGTTTCTCTATTTTTAAACTGATTCAAGAATAAGCCTAGTAGTGGTATTACTCATCAAAAGGTAAGTACAGTTGAACGAGGTTTTTTTTAATTCTATTTCCAAATTGGAATAATTGACAGTTCCACCAACAGTGACTTAGTGTGTATTATCTTTCCACATTCCTTATAACATTTACCAGTTTAACTCTTTGTCATTTTGTCATTCTAAGGGATGTGAAATAAAAATGCAGCATTTTAATTTTCCCAGATATTTTTTACAGGAATCGTCATGTGGACACATTTTCCTCAACCTGCACATATGCAGTTAATTTTTTAAATAAAGAACAGAACTTTAAATTTATCCCTAGAAGCCTGGAACAAATGATCTTTAAAGGTAACTTCCACCTATAAGATTCTACATTTCTATGAATTAATTATAGTACTAAACAATATTCATGAAGGTATAGCCCTAATAGTTTATTAGTCACATATTAATCACAGAGCATGGCCATATGAATATAAATTAAATTAGAGAGAATATTGCTAGTAATTTTTTCCCGTTGTAAAACTGTTTTTCATTCTAGTTTCTAAACCAGATTTTATTTTACCATTTTAGCAAAACATTTCTAAAATTTCTCCACATTCCTATTCTACTACTAAAATATGTCCAATTACAAGTGAAACACAATTTTCACAAGTATAACCCTTCTTCTAAGAGGCAGCTACATGATGCAGAAAGGCAGTTAGGAGATACAGAGAATAGAACGTTGAGCCTGGAGTTAAAATCTATCATCAGACTCATATGTGGTCTTGCACAAGTCACTTAAAATTCTATCTGTCTCAGTTTTCTTAGCTATAAAATATGAAAAATAAGAGCATTTACATTTCTGGGTTTTGTGAGGATCAAGTCAGATCATATTTGTAAAGCATTTACACAGTACCTGCCACATAGTAGATAGTCAATAAATACTTGTTTCCTTCCTGCCTACCTATCGGAAAGGCAATTTCTTCCTTGCTCCTGCAATTTGTTTATGATGTAAAATTTTATATCGCTGTCATATATCTATTTGGACCTTATCTTAGTATATGGTATGAGGTATATAAAGAAAGTAATTTCTTTCAGAACACTTTACAATTTTTCTAGCAGTTTTGTCAAATAGTGACTCCTTCCCTGAGTAGCTAGTGTCTTTGGGTTTACTGAATACCAGTCTACTAGGTTTGCTTGATTTGATATATTAATGTACCTAATCTGTTCCAGTGATCACTCTCTCAACGTTTTAACCAGCATCAAACTTTTTTGATGATTGCAGCATATTTTGAAATACGGTCATACTATTCCTCCTCCCTTCTCATTGTTTTTTCCCAATTATTTTCCCTGAGATTCTTGACATTTTATTCATTTGTTTGAATTTCAGTGTTTTTGGTTTTTCTAGCTCTATAAAGTAATCATTTGGTAGTTTGATTGGTATGGCATTGAATAAGTAAATTTATTTTGATAGCATTGTCCTTACTACTATAATAGATGAGACCTGCCAATGAGCAATTAATATTTATCTAATTATTTAAATCTACCTGTATTCTTCTAAAGAATGTTTTCTAGTTGTATTTATATAGTAGTGCTCTTGTGTGTATCTTGGAAAGGTAGTCTTCCAAGTATTTTATACATTCTAGAGTCATTTCAAATAGAATTTCTCTTTCTATTTATTCCAAATGGGTTTTTTTTATGATCCACAGACATGCTGATGATACATGGATTTATTTTAAACTCTGCAACTCTACTGAAGTTATTTGTTTCAACTAATTTTTATTTGACTCTTATCAAATCATCTGGGAAAATGATAGCTTTATTGCTTCTCTGTCTATATTTATTCCCCCAAATTATTTTTCTTATCTTATTGTTATAGATGTTATTTCTAGCACTATATCAAATGGTAGTGATGACACTAGAAAGTCTTGTTTTACCCTAATTTTATTGGGAAAACCTCTAGTTTACCTCATTGTGTAAATGTTGGTTCTTAGTTTTAGGTATATAATGCTTACCATGTTATACAAAATATAATTTGTTTCCTATTCCCTATTTCCTTTCTTTTTAACAGAAATAAGTATTGTATTTTGTCAATGTCAACTGCCAGTATTTTGTCAACATACCTTGTTGATTTGACATGATTTGTGTCATTCTTGTTATAAATAAGGTCTATTATGTTTATAGTCTCCTTAATACTGAAGTAACATTGCATTTCTGACATAAATTTAAGTTGGTCATAGTTTTTATATAATCTTTTAAAATATTGCTGAAGCATCTTTACTAATATTTTATTTAAATTTTTGATTCAATATTGTGTCATGTACTCCTTTTGAAATCTATAGACTCCTTTGGTTATTTTAGATGCAAAAATACATAGAATTAGAAAAGAAATTAATTAAATTGAAATATTTTTGTCTAAATATTGTAAAATAAGTTCATGAACCTCAGGTTAAAAAATCTCTCATGTCTAGTTTTCCTTTCTCCATTTCACCTCCACTCAGTATAAGCATAAAAGCTATATTTGTATCAGAAAATAAATTTGGTAGTATCTTTTCTTTTCTAATTTTTAAAAATAATTTATTTTATATTGGAATTATGTGAACATTTATTAAAATCTATTTGTGAATATAGTTGCTGCTTTTTTCTCGATACTGAGTGTTTTGTACTCCAAGGATCTCACAAACTGCAAACTTTCAGTGTGCCCTAAGTGGTCTGATCTATGATAAAGTCTGATTTCTGTCCTTTTAGTCTGAGCTTCTCAAGTTTCCAAATGTGGTAAGAAAGTGAGAAAGTAACAAGACCTCCCCTGGTCTTAATCCTAGTCCTGGTCATCCAGCTATAAGTTTCAGCATGGGTTGTGCTCAGGGGTTAGTCATACAACTATTGCTCACTTTTTTACCTGCTTCTTTTTCTTTTCACAGAGTCAAGTCAGGTCAGCTACCACTCCTGGACATGGTACACAGCTACAGGTCTGATCTGTGACCCCATTTCTTGTTGAAAGTCCCCTACATACACAGTGTGCAGTCCACAATGCATCTATAACCCAACCACAGGGTCTGAAGGACACAACTGGTCTTTTATTTTCCCTCAATTATATGTTTAAAAATTAACATTTGGCTTTTTTTTTTAAATTTTGAGTTTCAAATTATATCTCTCCCTCCCTGTCTCTCCCCTCACTTCCTCTTCCCTGAGATGGTGAGCAGTTGAATACAGGTTAGACATGTGCAATCATGTAAAACATTTTCACATTAGTCATTTTGTACAGGAAGGAAAGAAGGAAGGAAGGAAGGAAGGAAGGAAGGAAGGAAGGAAGGAAGGAAGGAAGGAAGGAAGGAAGGAAGGAAGGAAGGAAGGAAGGAGTGGAGGAGGGAGGGAGGGAGGGAAGGAGGGAGGGAGGAAGGGATAGAATATTTTATCATGAGTCCTTTGGGATTATTTTGGATTATTATATTGTTGAGAATATCTATAAATCATTCAGAGTTTTTCACTGTACAACATTGCTGTTACTGTGTACAATGTTCTCCTGGTTCTGTTCACTTCACTTTGCATCAGTTCATGTAAGTCTTTCCAGGTATTTCTGAAATCATCCTGCTTGTCATTTCTTATAGCACTATAATATTAAATCACAATCGTATACCTCAACTTATTCAGTCATTCCCCAATTAAAAGGCATCCCCTCAATTTCCAAATCTTAGCCATCACAAAAAAAGAGCTAATATAAATATTTTTGTGCAAATAAATCCTTTTCCTTTTTAAAAAAATCTCTTTTGGATATAGATCTAGCAGTAATATTGCTGGATCAAAGCATATATAATTTTATAGCCCTTTGGGCATAGTTCCAAATTGCTCTCCAGAATATTTGGAGCAGTTCACAACTCCACCAACAGTACACTAGTGACCCAGTTTTCCCACATCCCCTCCAACATTCATTGTTTTCCCTTTGTTGTCTTATTAGCTAATCTGATAGTTGTGAAGTGGTACCTAAGAGTCATTTTAATTTGCATTTCTCTAATCAATAGTAATTTGGAACATTTTTCATGACTATAGAGAGCTTTTGTTTCTTTGTCTGAAAACTGCCTGTTCATTATCTTTTGATCATTTATCAATTGGGGAATGACTTTATTCTGATAAATTTGACTCAGTTCTCTATATATTTGAGAAATGAGCCGTTTATTAGAAATGCTTGCTATAAAAAATCGAGGGACAAAACTGGTGACTGACTTCTTACTCCTTGCAAAGTATGAAGCATCAAACTCCATCCCTGCATCTGCTACTTATTTTTACTCTGGCACACAGCTATAGGTTGCATTGTTTCTTCCTACTCTGGATCTTTGCAAATTTCCCAAAGGTTTAGACTTAAACATCACAATATGATGTAGTTTGCAGGACTGCTGAATTGGCATTTCACATGTCACCTTGACCAAGCAATTCTCTCCTGGTATACATCTTCCAAACCACACTGAGGATTAGGTTCATCCTCCTGAAATGGTCTTCATCTCCACTGCAGAAACTCCTGCTCCAAGTCAACTCTTACTGAGAGACCCAGGAACTTCAACCTCTCAAACTCAAGAGGTTGCTTCCAAGGCTAGAAATATCTATCTCAGTACCACCATTTGGTTACTTACGCTCAGGAAAGAAATTAAAAGCAAAAAGACAGATAGGTCCATAGGCTAAAGCTCAGCTCCCCTTGCTGAGCCCTGACTTTAGCAATCATATCCCCACAGGTGCCATGTTGCTGGACTGGAAGAAAGAGTGCTATCCCTACCATACTCAGAGGAAGTTTAGCAAATTTCTTGCCACACAAAATAGTCAAAGGAAAGGACAGAACAAGAGACTGTCTGCACTTTTTAACTGACACTCCACCATATCTTCTTACTACTCTTATGGAGAACCAAGAGAAAATACAGAGTTTTCTGTATCATACTAAAGCACCAAAACCTTTCAGCATTAAGTCATATATCCCTGAAGTGGCTAGGTTCTAGCTCAGCACTCCATGGGATGTTACCTAAGTGGAGCAGACAGGAGTGGGAGGTGTTGTTTACCCCCTTCATTTCATAAGGATCAAAAAAAAGCTCACAGAAGAACAACTTAATTTTACGTTCTCATTTCCAAGGTTTTAGGGAGTTCTGTAAAGAATTTCTTCCTCAGCTGAAAGTGAAGTAAAATATTTGGTTCTCTTAGGCAGTGGGTGAATTCACTAACAGTCTGGGTCCTTTTGAGAATACATAGTTCAATTCCAATTGGGATGAGTAGGTTTAATTCATTGTCACATAATATAAGGTTTAAAGGGGATAAAGCTCTAGGTAGGGGAGAGGGGGAGAGAGACAGAGAGACATTAGAATAGTTGTGCATACATCCAGCACTAGTCTCCCCCTTAGCTCCAGTCCAACTATCTATTAGACATTTCAAACTGGACATCCCATCACATGAGTATCTGAAACTCAACATGCAGAAACCTGTGAACTCACTACTTTCTCCCCTATGCCCCCAAACCTTCCCTCTTCCAAAATTCCCTTTTTCTCTCAAAGGCACCACCATTCTTTCTTGTCCCCATTCATAACTTCAGCATTACCCTCAATTGCTCTTCCTCATCCCACCTTTCCACAGCATTGCCATTTCTTGTTGTTTCTTTCTCCATAACATCTGTTGCATCCAACCTCATTATCTACTCTATCTATAACCATTACCTCAGAACCTCATCACCTTTCACCCAAATTATTGGAACAGCCAATGGACTGGTCTCCTTGCCTCAAGTCTTTGGATACTCTAGTCCACTCTATATACTACTAATTTTCCTTAAGCACAGATCTAACCAGGTGATTCACCAATCAATTAACTTCAGTGGCTCCCTATTATCTCTCTTTAAAATATAAGTTCTTCTGTTCAGCTGAAAGTCCTTCACAGTAACACCCCAAACTATCTTTCAAGGTAAATTTGCCATTAGTTCCATTCCAAACACACTCCAGTCAAACTGGCTTTCCATCTCTTCTTTACATAAGACTCTTCACCCCTCTCTTGGCACTTTTGCACTAGCCATCCTCTATATCTGGTATGTACTTCCTGCTTACTTCTATCTCATAGGGCCTCTCTCTTTAAGAGGGTCTTTAAGATGACTCTCAAGTACCATCTACATGAAGTCTTCCCTGATACCCTAGAATGCTATTATTCTTCCTTTCCAAACTACCTGATACTTATTTGCATGCATTCACTATATCTTTATGCTCTATATACTTACATATTTATTCATTGTCTCTCTCATTAAAATGTGAACTCCTAGCAAGTAGAGATGCTTTATTCTTTGTACAGGTATGCCCAACACCTATCACAGTACCTGGCACATAGTAGGTGGTTACTAAATGCTCATTGACTAATTGATAACATATAGCTAAATAAAATGTAAAAACATATTTCATATTTCATTATTTTTAGTATTCACATTTTATTTCAGTGAAAATCCCTTCATAGTTTTAAAAGCACTTTGAAGTCCTTTATGATCATCAGATCACAAGATTTAGAGGTAGAAGAGATCTCAGAAATTATTTAGTCTAAGTAAATATGTCAATCAATGGAAAGTGCTAGTGGGGGCAGGCAGGGATCTACTCGGAAGTCAATAGCACATTCTTTTTAACAAATGAATTGAAACTCCCATTCCCACACCACTATTCCTAAACAGGAACTTGGTCTCTCACACTTATACTAAATTCATACCCCTTTCTGGCATGCCTGTATCCAACACCATCTGTCATAGTGGCCTTATGCCTACTTATATGATGGTAAGCCACTTTTAACTAGGCATCAAAATGCAAAAATAAAATAAGTTTAGAAAAATAGCATATAAAATTGATGAATTTCCTCTACTATCTCATCTTTTGAGGGCACAACAAACCCATTTTAAAATAAAGCCCCAACATTTCACTTACAAATTATGACTATTAATTGGGGGTGGGGGTGGGGAGGAGGTCTTTAGGGAGGTCAAACTAATGCCTTCACCATTACAGAAAGGCTTTCCAGCCAAAGTAGAAGAGCAATTTAGAAGCTCAAAAGAGTTGCCCAGAATACATAAAGTGGCTTGCCCATGGTCATAAACCAGTAATTATCAGGGCAATATCTGAATATAGGTCTTCCTGACTCAAGGTCAGCCTTCTATCCAGGACAACACAATGCTTCTTTTTTTATTCACAGGATTAATAAGTGCAGCAATATTAAGGAGAAAAATAAGCAGATATTTATTGAAAAGGGGGTTGTTTGTACTGAAGAAAATATGCAGTTTAAATTAGATAAATCATGGTCCTAAGGGAGTGTAGGGAGAAGAGATATAGCAAATTGAAACAAAGTAACACATAAAATACATTAGACGTGCAAAAAGACAAGAAAAAAATCATTTAAATAACACTGTGGGAGGTCTGGGAGAAAAACATAATTATCAACTGAGATGGCCAGAAATACTTGATCAATCAACATGCTTTTATTAAGTAACTACAATCTGCTATACATTGTACTAAGCATAAAATGACAAAAAGGCTGGGGGGTGGGGTGGGAAGGGCACAGGGAGAGGGGTACAACCTACCCTCAAGAAGTTTATATTCAATTAGGAAGAACTAACATGTACACATATAAGTAAACACTGAGATAAACACAAGGTAATTTCAGGAGGGAAGTATTAGTACATCAGAGAATCAAGAAAAGGTTTATAAAACAAGTAGCACTTGGATCTGATGACTTAAGAAAACTATGGTTTCCTAAGAGGTAGAGGTGAAAAAAAGAGGAGTTTGTGCAAGGCGTGGGGCACAGACTATACAAATACACAAATGTAGGAGATAGAATGTCATGCATGAGCTGATAAATAAGATATACAGGTATTGGGGTATAGAGATCCATCTTGCCCTGCTGGAAAGTTGGAGGGGGCACAGGGTAGGATATAGGAGAGAGCAGATTGGGGGAGGGGGTATACAGTGGAATCACTGTTTTGTGGTGGTGGGTAGGGCAAAGATGGGGAGAAAATTTGTAACTCAAAATCTTGTGGAAATGAATGATATAAAAAGAAAACCCCATGAAGAGTCACAAAGAGTCAGAGGACTGAAACTATTGAACAGCAGCATCAAGATTATGAAGGATTTTATGCCAGAGGCATTTCATGAAGGAAATGGCATTGGAGTTTGGTTTCAAAGAATCACTAGAAATTCAATAAGTAAAGCAGGGCAGACAAGCCATACCAGGTATGAGAAACCACATAACTAAAGGTATAGAGATGGGTGGAACATCAAATAAAGTCCATATTCTACAACTATTTTATATAATCTGATTAAGTTTGGATTTATGCCTTTGAAAGGTATACATTTAGATTTTCTCAAATTCAGGGCATCTGAGGCCAGTCACATAAACATAATAAAATCATATGTTTAAAAAAAAGAACTGAAGGGAAGATCAGTTATTCCAGGTGGCTCTAGAGAATTTTCCTTATTTGCTTTTCCCCCTCTTTTCATTTGAGTAGGAGACCAAAAAGAATCTGAATCTTGGGGTAGAGAGACTAAAGGGAGAAAGTTCGGGAGGACTGGTGGAAAGGTTGCCCCTAAGACGTTGCTAAAAGGGTACGGTGTACCAACTGGAAATTAGGAAGGAATTTATAAGGACTTTATAAAACTAAGTCAGAAAGATGCTGTAAACATAGATACTGGACTAAATGAACAGTGAACACAGGATTTAAAAGATGTAGGGCTTGCAGGAACTATTTAGCTGGATAGTTGCTCTATGTTTTTAGGCTTTGGCCCCTAGAATGAGGATTCTGCTTCTGGAGAGAATAAACACATCATGACCACAGTTTTGAGGACGGACAGAGTTCCTTATAGGAAAGAAAAACAAATAATTTTCTCTGGTTCGATGACTGGCTGTGTTGGAGCCCCAGCTTTACTTAAATTCCTCAGTTCTAAGGTAAAAAAAAAAAAAGATTGCAGAGCCTACTCTTGTAAGATATAATACCATACCAGGGACTCAAGTTAAAGCCAGAAGTTGGAAGCAGAAAAGTTCCCCAAACACTTGCCCAGCAGAGCACCATCAAGCAGCAGCCACATAAGATTGTGCAGGATATTTTTTCTATAACTTCAGATTACACAAAACAAACAAGTAACAGGCCCAACAGGAACAACTGAATGATATTACAAGAAACCACTGGTGGCCTGAATGTATTAGAGGTGTCAACTGTCCTACAAGTGTACCCTGACCACACATGTACATCCCTCCATATGTGTGCCCCAGATATATGTTCCCTCTTGTGCATCCCTCTACACCCGTACTCTGGCCCAACATGATCCATATGTATATATCCTATACATATGGCTACACATTCCCTATATATGTGATAGACATGTTTTTCTTAGGTATGTCTACTCTTCCCAATGATGGTATATGTATTTATGGGGAACGTGACCCATTTTTATGCAGAAATATTCCATTACCATTTTTTTTATTAGCTTTGAATTATGTCTTCAAGCTGTCTACTGGTAAAAATATCAGGGGTCAACTGGTTCATAAAATTATAAGAATGATTTCCAATATGGTAGGTGTAGCAGCAAGCACCCCAGCATCACCAGGGTGACTGCCAACACAGGTTCTTAGATCTGTTTTTCTAAAGGAAAGCAACTCAAAATGGGTTAACATCTTGCTTTAATCAATTAAACAGATCATTTACCTAGTTCAGGGAGAAAAGATCAGCACCCCAAACTTCAGAGTATACAGACATAAACATTTCAAGCAAACAGGCCTCTAACTGTCCAACCATTACATCCATACCAAATCACAGTTACCAGAGAGGGAAGCATCAACATCTGGGTTTTTCAAAGCCGGGAATTCGACCAGGACTGCCCAGAGTCTCATCTGGTCATGTCATACAACACTTCTCAAAAGTGAGCACCAAAACAAATTCTCACATCAGTGCTTATATAGCCTTCTCCTGGCTCAGAGAATGTAACAACCATCTTGACCCACTGTCCAGTCACAAAGTATCTCCTGAGAAACAAGCCTACTACCACAGGCTCCAGGTGCACTTAAGCCTAGGGACAGGGAAGATTTTAAAAATTTACATTCTTATAACAGTAGGTTACAATGAACCAGTCAATAGAAGGAGAATTGTGTTTGCCTGAGTACAAAGTATCAAAAAGAAATGGTCAGAAATCTTGTAGGATACTCACTCATTCTTCCATGGTAGTTTGTTGTTAGAGACAACATACACACACAAAAAAAAAAAATAGTAATTTTTGCCAGAATCTCTTTTAAATGTTATTATTTGATATCTACATTTTAACATAATAAAATCACTTTTAAAGTTTCATGTAGTTATTTCATGACATGTATTGTTATTCCTGTAGTTATTACAGGATATTTAGTATAAAGGTCTTATTAAAATCATTATTTAATGGAGTACTTTAAGTCCTATATTGTGCTTTATATGGAGAATTCATAGTAACATATACTTTGATACACACATTCATTTTAAAGAAACCTAACAGAAGGCAAATATACTAACAATTTGGGGAAAAGTTTTGGGGAAAGCTTTATTTTTTACATTATTACCAAAATCAAACCACTAATATATTTGCTTTTTGTAACACGTAGAACAAACCAGTTACAAAGTATCTGTGCTATATAAACTCAAATGAAATCATTCATTTTAACCTTCATAATTTAGGAGAGCTAGTTTTTACTTTCAGTTCTTTCATAACAATTTTTTTCATGTACAATAGTGAATCAAATAAAAACAGCATAAACCTCCAATAGCTAATAACTAAACCTTTTTCACTCTTTCCTCCACATTGAGTAGAATAATTTATCACAAGACAGATCAATGTAACATAACTAGCAGACAGAAATTGAACTGAATATTCCTGTTAGCTGTTTGCAAAAGTACTCTTGTAATCAGCTCCATGGGGCTTCTGATACTCCCTTCTCTCATCCCTGGCACTGGGGGACGTGGTGGAGGGTATATAGGGGGATAGGCATGATGGACAAAATATCACAACAGCAACATGACAAGAAGTTCTCAGTCTGTACTGCAGGGTTTTCAGGTTTTCAAGGATGTGGCATATAGCACCGGGGAAGATGGAGATCAGAGAAAAGCTATATAAATGAAACCAGAATTTTGTTCCAGAAACATAAAAAATTTTATGGATTCATAACTAATTAAACAATGTATAAATGAATACACAGCAAGAATTGAAATAGGTTTGCATCATCAGATCCCATACTCAAGGCAATTCACCTTCCTCCAATGACCCTCACTCCCCTAGAAAGTTGTGGACTTCAAACCCAGGAGAACCTAAGTAAATTTTCCAAACTATTATGTCTCAAGGCTCACAATGAAGTTTCTCAATCCAAAAATAGGTTCTCTCTCTGAGTTGTGAGCCAGGCAGGACCTCAGCACAGACTAGATGATGAATCTTTTCTCTTTGAATTAAGTTGTCAGAGAAAAGAAGGACAAAAGCATAGAGTCATTGCTATACTTTCTCTTAAACACTCAAAGATTTGGGTCCTTAATCTTATATGTCATTGAATTTGTCAGTACCAATGTGTAACTACTAGACAGGAATATACTAACTCCCAAAGATCATTCCTAATTATGATCTTAATGACATCTTAGATGAAAATCTGAACATAGTAAGAACTGGGTTTACATTTAAATTTTAAAAATTAAAATGTTGTGGAAATAATATAGTTTTATACACATAAAGCTGCAGAGCAGAGAAATGTGTAGCAGCAAGCACCCTAGCATCCCCAGGGTGGCTACCAACACAGGTTCTTAGATCTGTTTTTCTAAAGGAAAGCAACTCAAAATGGGTTAACAATCTTGCTTTAATCAAACATATGTCATTTACCTAGTTCAGGGGGGAAAGGTCAATACACCGAACTTTAGAGAATACAAACAAGTTACAAGCAGAAGTTACAAGAAGACAGAGAAAAAGATCAAGCATAAAGGCTTCCAGCTGTCTTACCATTACATCGATACCTAGTCAGTTACCGGAGAGGGAAGCACCAACATCTGGGTTTTCAAAGCCAGGGGGCTCAACAGCTGCCGAGAGTTTCGTCTGGTCAAATCACATATCCCACTTCTCAAAGTGGACCCCAAAACAAAATCTCACATCAGGGTATATATAGCCTTCTCCTGGCTCAGAAAATGTCACAACCCTCCTGACCCACTGCCCAATCACAAAGCATCAAGGTGTGGGCATTCCCGAAAGACAAGCCTCCCACCATAGGCTCCATGTGACCACATTCTGCCTATTAGGGGGCAGAGTATATTTTTAAATCAAGGAAGGTTGTCTTAAGCCTATCCCAGGGCCTAGGGGCAGGGGAGATCTTAAATTCCCATTCCCATAACAACATGGTGGTACCTGTTAGCAACTTCTCTTGGAAGTTCTTAAAATTATTATGACAGTCAGATACTAGCCTCAGTCTTGTGAATCTCTGTGTGCTTTACTTTGTTGTGTTTAAATTATGGATATATTTAAAATAAGACCTTTTATGTTGTAGTAGTTCTACTGATATCATTTTTGGCTCTCTTGATTCAAAGATAAACTTTTCATTCATATTCAAGTAAGCTAGTTTTCTCCTTTACTACACCAGCAGAGTTCATCAGATACACTCTAATCCCATCACCCCCTTAGCTGCTAGTGGAAGATATAGTATCTAGGGAAATTTTAGGGAGGAGGGAAATATCCTAAGTTTTCATGAACTGATATAGTGTATTTGATTCTGTCCATTAAATGCATTAAATGTACAAATAAATTCTTTGAACATGTGACTTGTAATTCTGTCCTCAAAGCCTTACTGTAAACTCATACTACAATAAGGTAAAAGTAATCACTATTTCTAATTGATAACAAAACTAGAATCTCACAAGCAGAAGAATATGCAGTATAAACTACAAGGCTAGGCTTATTTTAAAATTATTTACTACTAGGAAAATTAAAATCTAGATCAAATGGAGAAAGGACTATGCCTTTGTGATAAACCAAGGGAAAACCCCACTGCACATCACTGTTTTCTTTTGTTTTCAAAGATTATTAAAATCCTCAATAAAAATTGTTCATAAAAACTACTCTTGCAGTTTAAGCAAACTAGACCCCTAGATTATAAAGTATTCAAGGGCAAGGATAATATATCCCCCAAATCATAAGAAACAGAAGAGATCTCAAAAGTCGCTGAGTCTGATATCTGCCCAGACACAATCTACAACATCCCCCTTAATTAGTCATTTAACCTCTACTTGAAAGTTTCTATGATGTGGTACTCACCACCCATTAAGGCAACCTAATCCACTTTTGAATACATACAATTGGAAAGAAGTTTTTCTTTATGTTCAGCCAACATATCCCTCTCTGTAACTTCTACCCACTACTCCCAGTTCTGTTACTTGGTAACAAGTCATTACAGAATGGTGGAAGAGCACTGCTCTTTCAGGCAAAAAAAACCCAAGTTTGAGTCATGGCTCTGAAGTTTCCTAGCTATGTGATCTTGGACTAGTCTTCTGACATCTCTGTGCCTCATTCTTCTCATTTGTAAAATGAAGTTATTGATGTATTACTTACCTTACAGGACTACTGTAAGGAAAGCGCTTTACAAACTTTAAACTACTATATTACAGTGAGTTGTTATAATTAGTGTTATCTTTAGATTTAGTCAGTTTGAGCCAGGTGATTCAAACATTGATGACAGATAGGAACTATCTTATCATTTTCTTATTTATCTTGAAATTCAATTTCTGTTTACCATTTTTGTTCTATAATTCATGCCTGAAAATCAATATTCTTTATAAATCAATACTCTTCAAAATTAGGAGCTGGGTTCTGCCATCTCCCCACTGTCCACTATAGTGTCACATGTCATTGTTTTGGAAAAGTTGGAGGAATGATGATAGTAGAGTTCAATGAATTTGAAACAAATGACTAGTCTAAATGACTAGACCCAGTAAGCAGTGCAGTTGACAAATATTTCAACATCAATTTGGAAGAAAGTTTTCTGGTGCAAGGCTTGAGGACTCTGCACCATTTAATATGGATCAATGACTTGTATAAAGGCAAGGATGATGGCATGCTTACCAAATATATCAATGGCAGAAAGATAATCCAAAATGTGCTAAACTGAGATGAAAATAACATTTGATAGGGATAAATGAAAATCATACATAGATTATTCCCAAAATTCAACTACATCAAAGAGATCGTTAGATAGTGCTTGTCACTATCTTTATATAAGGCAACCAGATCATGATGCCTTAGTCCCAAATGGCAAAATCACTATAAGCCACTTTACAGCAACTACCCAATAATATACTCGTATACTTCTTTATAGAGAAATTATATAATATCATGTATTAAGGGGATGACAATCCTATTACACTCTTCTCTAGTCATCCCACATCTGGAAAATTATGTTCAATTCTTGGCAGCACATTATAGGAGAAATAGATACAATGTCTAAAGTCAAAAATTCTAAAACGCTGGACCTGCAGGGAATGGTCTAGTATTCCAAGACTGGGGTCTCAGGTTCCAAACAAAACACCAAAGAATAAAGGCATTGAACACTAGACTTTCCATAGATCTGAGTGCATACTTCATGTATAACATACCTTTTTGGTGTCTAATCTCCTACCATTCTGGGAAATAATTCCTGAACTAGTGTCATGAGTCAGTTCAGATCAATCCTTGGAGAGCAAGACCTTGAACCCAAACTCTGCCACTACTACCCTTGAATCCCCAGGACTTGGAGAGTAAACACTTTATCAATGCTACCTTCTACCATCATGGAATCATGGAAGATAAAGGAACCAACAAAGTGTTATTTGGGTTAGCAATTTTCTATCTCCTTTTTCCTCCAAACCCAGTTTTTCTGTTTCTTTTTTCTAGAAGGAAAACGCCCTCCCCTTTCTCACCTTCTCCTTGTATACCTGTCCCCATACAGCTCAGTCCTACCACACACTATCTTTTTCCTCTGCCCTCCGAATGTGTCCTCTAGAAACCCAAATAAATCATTAACAAATTCAACATCTTTCCACATTCAACTCATCTTCTTGGGTTTATAGAAACTGAACTCCAGCCTTACTATACTGCATTACTATATACCCTAACTAATGCTGACTGTTAGCAGGTCTTTCTCAAACCCCATACCTGATCTCATACTTGAACTTCAACATATGACACTGCTTTCTTTCTTAAATTTAGTTTTTCCAATTACTCATCATTTATTTTCTTTCTCTCCCACTACCCCTGGGGAAGATAAAACCTTTTTAAGAAACATATAAAATCATGTAAAACAAATTTTCATGGGGCAGCTAGGTGGCACAGTGGATAGAACACTAGCTCTGGAGCCAGGAAGACCTGAGTTCAAACCAGACCTCAGACACTGTGTGACCCTGGACAGGTCACTTAACCTTGATTGCTTCCAAGAGCAAAACTAAACAAAAGCAAATTTACATATTGGCCATGATCAAAAATGTATTTCTCATTCTGTATATTTAGTCTGTCACTTCTCTTTCATGAAATGAGTAGCATTCTTCATCATTAGTCCTCTGAAATTACAGTTGATCATTGTATTGATCAGAGTTCTTAAGATCTTTGAATTTTTTACAATGTTAATTTTTAAATTATTCTCCTGATTCTGTTCAATTTACTCTGCATCCATTTATACAAGTCTTTCCATTATCTCTGAAATCTTTCCTTTCACCATTTCTTACAGCACAATAGTCAAGCCATTGACTTGGGTTATCTTCAATCTTATCCTATATATGTATTATCTTACATAATTGTTTGCATGTTGTCCCTCCATCACACTGTGAGCATCCTGCGAGCAAGGGTCTATCTTTTACCTTCCTTTGTATCCCTAGCATATTGTATGGAATATAGCAGGCCCTTTATAAATGTTTTTTGACTTGCCTTGTTCACTTGAGGTGTAGGCCTACTAGTGCTACCACTGAGTCAAAGGACATGCATGGTTTCATCTTTAGTTCCAAACTGCTTTCCAAAATAGCTTAACCAATTCAGTTTCACCAAGGGGGCATCAATGTGCCTATTTTCCTGCAGCCTCTCCAATATTTGTCATTTTCTTTTTTCTATTAACTTTGTCTATCTGATGTTTATGAGGTATAACTTTAGAGTTCCTTTCTCTAATTATTATTGATTTGAGGCATCTTTCATATGGCTATAAATATCTTGGATTTTTTCCCTTGAGAACTTGCTTTTTGATAACCTATGATGGATCTTATTCTAAAAAATGAATCGGTTCTTTATATGGCTCGGAAGTGACAATTTTATCAGAAAAACTTGCTATAAAGACTCTTCCCAGTAAATTGTCTCCATTCTAATCTTAGCTGCATTTGGACTTACAGCATAGATTTCTAAAGACTTTTTTGTCTTTGGATGTTAAAATTATGTATCTTTTACTAATAACTTGGTGTCCACTTCTACTCAGAAAGAACAATTAATAAGGAGAATAATGATGATGTCAGTGGCAAGACAGGCTGAAGTAATTTTGGAGAAAGCTGGAGTACAGGAATAGCCAAGCACATTCAAGCATAAAAACACACTAGACCAACTCCCTCTTGCTCAAAATGTTTTAGTGGCCTCCTGCTGATCTAGGATGAAATTTAAAATTCTCTGAATGACATTTAAAACCCTTTATAGTCTGTCTGTAGCCTATTTTTTCAGGCTGATTCCACATTACTCCCATTCATGCATACCTCATCCAGCCCACATAACCAACATGATGTTTCTTATGTGCAACAGTCTATCTCCTACCTTTGTGCCTGTGTACAGGCCATCTTCCATGCCTGGAATGCTTTCCTTCTTCATCCTGGCCTCTTAGAATCCTTAACTCCTTTCAGGGTTCAGCTCAATTGCCACCTCCTTTTGTTTTTGTACATAGCTTATATTTAGTTATCTATGAATATGATGTATTTTCCCAGTAGAATATGAGATCCTTGAGGGCAAGGATCCTGTCATCTTTGTCTCTCAGTCTTCAGTGCCTAAGCAAAGTACCCGGCTTTTTTTTAAATGATTACAACAAACAGAGAAACCCCTTTGCCAATTTCAGCCTCCTTTTATTTGCTTTAGCCTCAAAGCTTGAAAGGTCACTGGACCTCATTTCTCACTATCTCACCTGAGATTTTGTCAATCCTAAATTTTGTTTATCCTACAGCATGACTGAAGCAACTTGTAGGATACAGCATGATGTGGCAGTACAAAGAATGTTGGGTTCAGAGTCACAGGAACTGGTTTTACCTGTGTCACTTATGACCTATGCCATTTAGCATAGTGCCTGGCATAAAGTAGATGCTTAACAAATGTTTATTGACTAACTGACTGACCTTACTACCCTCCATGTACTCAGTGATACAATGACACTGGCTTCCTTGCCATTCGTCACACAAAACTCTCAGAACTCCGTACTTTTTCACTGCCCATCCCCCATGCCTAGAATTCTCTCCCTTTTCACCTCTGCCTCCTGACTACATAGATAAAATCCCACTTTCTATAAGAGGCCTTTCCAGATCCCCTTAGTACCTTCTCTCTGAGATCATCTTTAATTTATACTGTACATATCATGTTAGTACATAGTTTTTTCCATGTTGTTTCTCCATTATATTGTGTACTCCTGATAGACTTGGGGTTTTTTTTGGAAGGATTGCCTTTCTTTGTATCGTTTGTTCTTAGCTTAGTGCCTGGTAGGTAGTAGGTATTTAATAAATCATTGCTGAACTGTGGACAATTGATGGTCAGATCAATACTTCACAAAAATCATTTTGGCAACTATATACATGCAATTGTGCAGGTATTTTTAAGCTAAGGCTCAGAAATGTGCCTATGGTTATCTAGCTAATGAATGCCATATTCTGGGTAGAATAAAGGAATATCCTTCTCAACTTTCCAGAAGACAGTCATACTGACTAATTATATAAAGTAAGTACAGTTAAATGCCTTTGATTTCAGTTTACAAAATCATCCCTAATGTGAAAGAGATGATATAAATATCATGATGTAGTAAAAAAAAACAAAAACAAAAACAAAACACTAGTGGACTACTTGTCAAGAGACATGGGTTCTAGTCCAGACTCTGCAATGAATGAGCTTGGAGAAATCACTTAACAACAATGGTAATAACACACCTACCATTTACATAGTAAAGTTTCTAAAGCTCTTTGACTTACCCACCTTCTTATCTTTTTTTGATGATTCTTAGAATAATCACCTCTGATTGACAAAGCAATATGATCCAGATTAGAAAACTGAGATTCGCCACAGTTAACTAATTTGTTCAAGGACACAGACATACATAACAGACTACAACTAAATCCAATTTCACTGCTTTTTAAACTACTCTACTTCTAATACCGCTGCCTCCATTGTTTCATCTAAAGGGAGTTGTAATTAATCACCTAGAATCCTTCCATCTTTAAATTCTATGAAACTAGCCTTCGACCCCAATAATCCTAAATGAAAGCTACCAATGTGGTGGAAATGGTACTGAACATGAAATCATGAGAAATGTAAAATGTATGATCATTAGTTTTATGGCCATGACAATTTCCAACCTCTTTGGACATTAGTTTCTTCATCTATTAATAAGGATAAAAAATACCTATAACAAAGCTCAAATGAAACAATGTCTGTGTATTGTAAACCATGAATTATTATGTAATTATTATTAAAATAAATGAAATTCATTCTCTTACCACAGCAGCTTCAAGAATTTAGAAAGCAAATTATTATGAAGCAGCCTCCATCTTTTATGTAATAGACACAGTCAAGTGTTAAGGGTACAATGTGGAAAAAGAAGATCCTATATGTCTTGGGTTAAAAAAAAAACCCAAAGCTGCCCTAATAATCACAATCACTAATTAGTTTTTAATTAAACATAATTTGAAACCTATTTCCAAACTTACACATTTAGTTCACTGCTATAATGCCATCAGAGAAATATTCACTTGGAAAACACTGTTGATAAAGTGTTTAAGAAGTGAAGTATATTTACCACAACCTTCCAAGGCAATTGTTACAATACAATGGGACATAGAAAAATTTAGCTCACTCATGGAGGGAAACAATCCTTTCAAATATATGATTTGTAATGGTCATAACTAAAATGTGGCTTTCACCAAAGTCCTAATGAAAACCAAAAGTTCATCTCTTTAAATGCAGGCATCTGCTCAGAATTGTAGGTGGAAGACATGAGTAGTGCTTCCTACTAGCAAATATACAAATATGTTCCATTCTACACATTTGTTTTTAGTAAATCTAACAATTGCTATTACACCTATTACTGAGAAATTTCAGTCACAGAACTTTAGATTTTGAGATACTCAACAGCACCATTTTCTGACCCAAACTATGAATACTTCAATAAATGAGTGTTCAAATAATTTATTTATATGGAGGTCTGAATCCATGGATATTTTTGCCTTTTTAAAATTAATTATTAAAAAACCCTTCACATGTGCTTTTTGAAATAAAATTAATTTATCATATTTTATCTAATGAATAGAAGCTGCCAGTAGATTTTTCTCACATAATAAAATGCTACCAATAAATTCTGGCAAAACGTTTAAACCTAAATTTTCCCAAAGGTCTCAAAATACTATCCTAACATTAACTGAAGATTCTTAGTATCCTTATCTTGAAGAACTACCAACACAATTTTAAAGATGGAAAAACAGGCATAAATAACAAAAATTTATTTAGGTCATAAATAGACATAAATAACAAAGTGGACTGAGCAGATAGATACAATCAAGACTATAGGTTTAGAGCTAGATGGAGTCTTAGAGATTATCTAGTCCAAGAGTTTTTAAACTAAGGATTTTGATAGATTTTGGATGGAAAAAAATACATCTTTATTTCAATGTAATTGATAGTTTTTGGAATGTCAAGTGTTTTATTTTGTGCCATTTTTAAACATTTTTCTGAGAAGGGGTCCATAGGCTTCATCAAAATGCCAAAAGTCCCACGACATAAAAAAGTCTAAGAATTTAGGATGCAATTCAACACCTTCTATTAAATTCAACTCGACAAGTTTTTATTGAGCATCTATTAGTACATGTTGGGCTAGGGGTAGGGAATCTGCCACCTCAAGGCCACATGTGGCCTTCTAGGTCCTCAAGTACATCCCTTTGACTGAATCCAAACTTCACAGAACAAATTCCCTTAATAAAAGGATTTGTTCTGTAAAACTTGGATTCAGTCAAAAGGCCGCACCCAAGGATCTAGAAGGCCACCTGTGAGCTCAAGGCTGGAGGTACCCCACCCCTGTGTCAGGCATTGGGGAAACAACATAACATGAAATGGTCCTTGACTTTAAGGACTTGACATTCTACTAGGAGCATACAACATGAATACAGATAAGGAAATGCATACATACATGCATATGCATACATACAGATGTGTATACATATATATACACACACACACACACACACACACACACACACACACACACACACTGTGTGTGAATATGCACACACACAGAATAAATACACAGAGTAACCTCAGAGGGTAAACACTAACAATGAAGGAGAGGTGATCAGGTAAGGTTTCACATAAGAAGTAATACAAGCTGAACCCAGAAAAAGCTAAGGATTCCAAGAGGCCAATGTGAGAAGAGCACATTCTAAGCAAAAGATGCCATACACGAAAATGTGAGGGGTGGAACATCATATACGCGGAACATCAAAATAGGTCACTTTGGCTGGGACATAGAATGAATGATGGAGAGTGATGATTGTTTCTGAGCAAATTAGCTTCCTTCTGTAACCACATACTGTACCTCTAGCCACAGCTGACCAAATGTATGTCATTCATCACCTTAGAGGCCTAACTAGATAAACGTGTGCAATTAGCAGGAAGACAGAAACATCAATAGTTAATTTGCAAGGCACTAACTATAACAGTTGGCTATGAGGTGAGGGTGCAGGGATAAAAGCCCTATGATCATCTATTAGCTATAATTAGCACTTTAAAGGACCCCAGAATATACAGGATAAATGTTCTCTCACAATCATAGCAGACTTTCAGATGCAAAATGAGAGAGATGTATTTTTAAAATCTTGGGGAAAAAATTCTACCCTAAATTGACACTACATTTTTTTTCTTAAAAACTTGTAACTTCTTAAATAAATATAAACAGTTCAGTAGAATAAGTATTTATAATAAAATAAAATGCTACATTACCAAAGGAAGTTAGATACACTGATAAACCTTTATTTACTGTTCATTATTAGGTATAAACAGGTATATGTAATAGTAGGAAAGAAATGTTTTGTTCGTTACTTAGAAAACAAGGATATTCAGAACTGCAGGACCTAAAATAATCACTACTGTTTATTCTATTTAACCTAACCTCTCCTTTTCCCTATTCTCATTTTTCACTCCCAAATGTTGTTCCCATACTTTGACTAGCCTCCACTCTGCCTTCTTTAGGATTATATGATTCAACATTAGAAAGAACCTTATAGTTTATGGTTCTAGCCCAATCCCTTAATTTTGCAGATAATTAAACTGAAGACAAGGAAACCTAAATAACATACACAAATTCACACAGGAAATAGCATGGTCTTGTGACTCCAAATGCAGTGCTCTTCACACTTTCACACTACATAACATCAAACTAGTCTTTCACAAGACTGCCTTCCCTTTCATTACTCCTTGTGTCCTTAAAGCAGCATCTCATCATTTTCCATCACCAGGACCTTTGGGAGTTTTGTTCAAAATCTTCAAAGTCTAGATAAATGGAAAGAATACAAAGAAGTGTACCAAGATGTAGGAGGAAGAAAAAAAATCAGACATAATGCATACCTTTCCAGTCTAGACAAAAACTTATTTCAGCACAGATTGATCCAAATAATAACTAGTGTTTCCATAAGGGCAAAAATCCTTCAAAAAGGTAAGAACAAAGGCCTATTTTTACTTTTTGTAACTAGTAAAGTATATTAAAATGCTATTAAATTAAGCCTTTGTTATGTTGTAACAGTAACTTAAAATAGATGAGAGACTTTTTTGTCAAATTATGCATCACTATTAAAAAGTATACTTAATCTCCTAAAATTGTGGGACCTGGGAAACTGTTAGGATCTTCCATAGGTCATTCAAGGCTAAGAAGGATTAAAAAATGTCCTCTAGATCAAGGAAGACTATGGTGTACATTCTGATATTAAACATTTACTGCACTAGACAAAAAAAGAAAGAACCATTTCCTGAAAATGGATATAAATCAGAAAATAATTTTAAAAATTAGCCATGCATAATTATGAATATAGAACTTGGGGCAAAATCTTACCCATTATATAAAGATAATAGAAATATATGAAAATATACATAAACATATGTATATATAGCACATGCAAATTTCCAAATATCATCAGCTAAATTCAAAATTGCAAAAGCTAACATAGTACTTTATCATTCACATTAATTAATATTGCTAAGCTTCCTGCTGCCAGATAGCCATGTTTTATCTCTTCCATCTATCCATTCTAATACCTGGGTCTACCCAGTGTAGGTATCTGGCCTTTTGTCCTGCTGTGATACAATACCTGTCCCCATCAATATCAGTGACCTTCAGGACCTAGACTTCCAAAGACTCTGTTTCTTTATTCAGGGGAGGAAAAAGAATAGGAATTAATCTACTGAGCTTTTGGATTCATCCTCGGGCAGAACTGCCTGGATATTAGAGTAGGGGAGTCAATCTGAAAAAGACAGAAAACTCAAGAATGTAATTCTGAAGACACAAAGGGAAAAACCAATACTTAACCTTTGACCATTTATCTACTGGCAAATGGAAGAGTGATCATCTTTGAAGGATCAATATAACACGATACCATGTGGTTCTTGACATGCCTCTGGAAAATGTATTATTTTTATTTTCCTCCATCCTAAGGCAAGAGGTTTGTTCTCGCTACAGTTGATATTTATTCAATAAATGGGATTGTAGTACCAGTTCATTTTGCCATTGTGGCAGTTATCATCAAGTGAAATTGGCAGTTTTCAAAGGAAAAACTCTAAGCTAGCAAAAAAATTCGTGAAAAAATGCTCCAAATCAGTACTAATTAGAGAAATGACAATTAAAGGAATGCTGAGGTTCCAACTCACACCCCTAAAATGAACAAGATAACAAAAAAATAGAAAATGACAATTATCAGAAGTTATGGAAAAAACTGGCACATTAATGCACTGTTGGTGGAATTATGAATTACTCCAGCCATTCTGGAGAAAAGTTTAGAACAGTGCCCCAAAAGATACTAAACTGCATACTTTTTTGACCCAGTGATACCACTTACTAGGGCTACCGCCTGAAAAGATCAAAGAAAAAAAGGACATATATGTACAAAGATATCTATAACTGCTCTTTTATGGAAACAAAAAGCTAGACACTAAGAGGATGCCCATCTACTGCAAAATGACTAAAGAAATTATGGCATATAAATGTAATAGAATGTTATTGGTCCATAAGAAATTACCTCAGAAAGGTCAACTATCCCAATTCTCAGAAAAAGGAATTTATTAGAATCTGAAAACTATAGGCCTGTAAACTTTAATTTGATTCCTGGGGAAATCCTAGAATGAACCATTAAAGAGATGATTAGTGAACATCTAGCAGATGTGACATACATGATATCTGTCTTGGATGCACATCCATAAAACCTTGCAATAGAAGATCCTCAATTATCCCATGAAACTCAAAGGGAAAATAAAAACAACTCTACCAACTTCTTTACTGACCTTTCCAAGGAGGAACTGTGAGCCTTGCTTTAATTTGGTTCCAGTTTACTTTTGATTTCTGATTTCACTTATAGCAAATATATTATTATAAATGATAATAATAACTGACATTTATTTATCACTTGAAAGTTTACAAAGTGCTTTGCATACATTATTTAATTTTGAGTTTAACAACAACCATGTAAGGTAGAGAGTAAGGCTATTATTATCTCCACTTTACAGATAGGAAATTGAGATTCAGAAAAGTTAAGTGATTTACTCATGGTAAGTAACTGTCAAGGTAGAATTTGAACCAAAAGCCAAGGTCAACATTATTTAAAATATACTATACTGCCTCCATTGTGCTCTTTAAAATATCTATTACATTCTCAACAAAATTCTACCACGTCTTCACATTTTTAAGACAAACACTGCATCTATTTTAAGGAGGAGGCCCAAGTCAACTGTCTTCATTCCTCTCAAGGCTTTACTCCTGACTCTCCAGAAGACTCTTGCATGTCATAGAAATCTGGAAGCTCACTCCACACCTGGACTACTTCTCAACATTGAAAGTACTCATTGCCTGTGTGCCTCTTCCTCTCATTGGTCGACTCCTCCCGGAACTTCCATTTTAAGCAGAAGGCCCAGGTCAACCAATTCTTCATTCCTCTTTAGGCTGTACACCTGACTTTCTCCACAAGACTTTGTCTAGTATGTACCTAAGCCAAGTACTTTCACACCCCTCATCTTTTCAGCTCCCTTTTGTCTTCTCCCATTAGAATGTAAGTTCATTGAGGCTAGAGACTGTATTTCTGCTTATACTGCAAGCACTTAATAAAGGCCTGTTGACTTGACTTCACTTGAATTCTACTTCCTTGCTTTAACTGAAATCTGGGTCTCTTCTGAAGAAATAGCATTCTTTTCAACTGTCTCCAGCAGAACACAAGTGATTTATTTAGTGCTTCCCATTTCCAGTTCCTAACCATTATTATAGCATCATCTTTATATAATATAGCATCTTTTGAAGCATGTACAATCTGTTTAAACAACTGCCTCATTCTTGTTATTATTGTATTAGAATACCTAATTTTCCCAACTTTTTCACCAACCTTTGAACCTGACTGTCTTAACTCTCTTAATATATTAGCTTAATTGTCTTAACTTTCTCAATGACTTTAGGACCTGCTTTATGGTGCTAACTCTCCACCATTTCTTTGCTACCATTCCAATTTTTCAACAAGAATATCAAAGCCCCTTTGTCCATCAATCATTTAAAGTCTAATTTAAATGCAGCCTCCTGCATGAATCCCTTCTGATTTCTCTAGTGAGTAACAACCTTCCCTCTTAGACAAATTCACATAGCATTCTGCTTGACAACTCTCTAATGTACTTCAGCACTATTATATATTATAGTTACGTGTTTCTGTCTTTTCTCTCTTCAAAATTATATATGCCATGAGAACAGAATGGCATGACATAGCAGAAAGAGCTCTGGATCTGTATTCAGCATACCAGAATTCAAACTCAGAGTCTGCTTTTTGCTATTGGCTTCTCTGGACCATTTTCTTCCTCTTTAAAATAAGACTAGGCAAATGATAACTGATATGAATACAGTACTTTAAAGTTTACAAGGTAATTTAAATACATAATGGGGCTTATGGGAGGGGATGTAGTGAGCAGGCACAGTGCATAATCCCCACATGGAGAAGACTGGCGAGTTTGCTTCTGGAAAAGGCATGATGTCATGTAATGGGATACTCCCTGATCTGGAGCACACATATGTAGTCTGTAACTGTGTCCAGGTTGCTTACTATGTAATGAAAAAGGTGGACTCCTGATTGGCTGCCTAAGTAGAACTGAGGCTCAAAAAACTCTCACCAGCAATGTTTTTCATTGTTCTGGTTCCTTCTCCTACATAAGTGTAATTCACATGAGAGATGCAATGATGTGAGAGGAGATGTCTCAGGTGCTCCTGATCCAAGGCCAAAATGTGGCCTACAAAAGCAAGGCCCTGTTCTTTGGCTCTGCATTCATTCTGTCCTGCTTCTGTGTTGTTTAGTCATTGTTCCGTCATGTTCAACTATTTGTGACACCTTTGGGGGTTTTCTTCTCAAAGGTACTGGAGTGGTTTGCCAGACAAGGAAACTGAGTCAAACACGGTTAGGTGGTTTGTCCAGGGTCACACAGCTACTAAGTAAGTGTCTGAGCTTGGATTTGAACTCAAGAAGATGACTCTTCCTGACTTCAGACCCAGCCCTCTATCCACTGTGCCACCTATCTGACCTGCTTCTAGGGGAAGCATTATTGGAGATAGCTATAAACTTATGAACCTTGAAAGGTCAGAATAGCAAACCACCAGAGGTTCAAAAAGCCCACAAAACTTTTCATATCTTCTGGTTCTTGAAGCTCTCTGGTGGCTCACCATTCTGACCTGTCAAGGCTCACAAGTTCAGAACTGATCAACGAGCTTATGGTTGACCAGCCCAGAAGCTAAGCCCTGTGGAATGCCCTGAAGAACCTATCCTAGCAGTAACTGAGATAGGAACTCATCCAGAAGCTAAACCTCATTTAGAAAGTCAATCTGGTGGGGTAATGCTTTGTGGAAACTTCATTAAGTTTTACCTTAATCTCTCCAGATACCTAAGTGGTACAGAGAAGAATGTGACCTCCCTCAAGTATTGGGAGGAAATACTTCTACTTTGGTTCTTGTTATATAATCACAGTAAAAACTAATTTTGTAAAAGCTAATTGGCATTAATTGGCGAAGTGGAACTAGCAGGTAACAGCACAGGGAAACACTTCAGAATGAAAGATCAAGCAGATAACATTAGAGAAAGACTTCCCCAAACCCTTAGGGATACCCCTAGATAGTGATATAGGTAGCTTCACTCTGGTAGAGTGAATTCAGTCTCACTGTACAAACATTTTCTCATTTCAGTTTCTACCTGTGAGCTAGGCACTACAGGTTCTGTTATGCCCCTGCTCCAGCTGAAGGGAGGTTAAGTGATTTGCTGATGATCACACAGTTAATAAGAATCAAAGGGAGGAACTGAACCTAGGTTTTCCTGACTTCAAGCCTATCATTCTATCTCATGCCATGCTACTGCTGACTAATTCACAGGATTAAATGCAAATTACTGATTCAAAGCTGGAAAGGACCTCAGATTTCACTTATTAGGACTCTCATTTTGCAGATGAGAAGAACACTGAACCAAAGAGACTTGCCCAAGGTCACACATAAAGCTAAGAACAGATGTGAGATATGAACATAGATACTCTGCTTGTAAATTCATTGTTCTTCCCTCTGCTCCCTCCAGCTTTGATCTTTTGAAGAACTATGACTTAGATCAGATTTATATCCTATATACCCTAGCTGGCTACTCTGTACATAAGAGATGCTTAATAAATGTCTGCTGAATTAATGGCTAATGTGGAGAATAGCCTGACTACAACAGACGGTTAATATGGAGAAGTACAAGAAACAAGATTAAATATTTAACCATAGCAAATGGGTTGCTACTCATTACAAATGAATCCTGTCTATTCATAATTGCTGCCCTTAAAAAATACTATAGGGCAGACAGTTTCCTTACATATTTTTTTCATTTTCATATTTTTCATTTATTCATATTGGCATACTCCTGAGTTGGTTTAAATTAGGGAGGTGTTGTTATATTTTATTTCACCTATTTTTTTTCTATCTTACTGCTTTTAAAGATGTTCTTTATACTTTAGCCATACATGATTTAAAAGAAATCAAAAGCAGGCTTGGTGAATCATAATTTTATCCATTAAAGCTAAACACTAGAGGATTTCTACTGTTAATGTATAAGTAGACAGTTGTTCACTGGGGAAATATACCTACAGGGCCTCTCAAAGCTATAAACAAAAATCTTTCAAGATGCTGTTAGGTCTCAGGAACTTTATGAAAATATATTAGCCATTTTTTTTCCTTCAAAATTACACAGTAGCCAAATGTTAGTGTTTGACATTTTAGAAGAATTTGGTATCTGGATTTAGTGAGAAAGCTTGAATATTAATCCAAGTATATTTCCAATACCTACAATTTTTTAGCAATTGATATGTTTTCAAACTTCATAATGAAGCATGAAAAATTCAGACAACCAAAGAAAGTGCTATGACACAAACAATAACATATTTTTAAGCTACTGATCAAGTTATCTATAATATGCAATGCAGGAAAACCCCCCCTACAAATGTACATGAATGCACACATGCTCACAAACATACATACACATACTTAATCACAAGCTATCAAAAAACTTGAATTTTGTAAAAGGTCACTACATTTTTAAAAAAAGGTTTTTTTTCCTATGTACACTGGCTAGAACAATCCATTTAACCTCACTGAACCTTTATAAAAGCTTATGCTTTTGCATAGTGAGGAGGTTAGACAAATACTATGAACTATAAAATAATTTAAGAGAAATATAAGCCTATGACCTTAAAGGTTTTATAACTGTATAAATTTATAATGGATAAATGTATAATCTATGTCACTCTTCATGAAGTAGTCTAATTGAAGGTACAGGAAAGATATGGTTTACTGACAGGGGATAATCACAGTTTGTAAAAAGTATTTCTAAGCCAGATAGAGATTTTAGGGTATGGACATCATTAGGTAAGGGGATAAGCTAAAGGAAATAATTTGAAGTTAGCATGAAAATTAACATTCAACAGAACTGATAGCTAGTCAACTAAAGAGGAACTCCATCTAAGCTGGATAAGGTTTAAAGCCCTGAAAGCACTTCAATTACAAGTTATGTTTAGAGCACCAAGTTGACAATCCAGTGAAGATTTCTAATAAATATTTTCTAATTAATCAAGATCTCAAAAGGAAACAGAAAATGACAATTTATTATTAAGTTTATGCATCTGTGATTTACTTTTTGTTATATTTACTTCTGCTTAGTTGTTTATAAATTGCTGTAATTTTATAGCTTGTTAATAAATTCTAAGGGTCCAAAGCTCTCACTTAAGTTCTCTCTTTATCTAAGTCTGTACAACTCTGAGACAGTCACACTTTTCAAAGTTTTCACTTACTTTCATCCTTTTTCCATTTACCAAAGACCTGGTACCAGCTTCTACCTAGTGACAGCAAAATATAAGGTAAATTTTCTTAGTCAGAATTGTAGGTAATTGTATATTTTCTCTCAAACCATCAAAAAAATTAAGTGATACTAAGGATATAACACATTGGTCATTAAATGTTCTAGAATCAGAAAGTAATTTATTGATGTTTTGCAAATACACTGGAAAATGTATATAATGGTTATTTTTCTCCCTTTACAAAAGTGTTAAAAGAATTTCAAAATAAACTTCAATTTAATAAAACTCATTTAAGTGGCTTATAAATAATTGTTAATTATTCTGCTCTCAGATATGATAAAGTTAAAATACTGAGAAATAGTCATTTATTTTAAAACTGAAAGAGAAAATTGGAAGGAGATGTCAAAATTATCCACTAAAGATGGCTCTCTGTTTACTTGCCTTGTAGAAGCCACCAAAAGGAAAGGGGAAATGGCAATAGCACAAGGTATCCAGATTAAAGAATCAGAAAAACAAGCAGAATGTTAACAAAGTGGTGGGAAACAGTTCTAATATCTTCAAAAATCACCAAGAAGGGGAGGTTAGGTGGTGCAATAAATAAAGCACTGGTCCTGGAGTCAGGAGGACCTGAGTTCAAATTCAACCTCAGACACTTAACACTTACTAGCCATGTGACCTTGGACAAGTCACTTAACCCCAATTGCCCTGCCTCCACAAAGAAAAAAATATCACCAAGGAGTCAAGAATTCATTTTTCTAAAAAGATTATCTGTTATCATAAGGTAAATATTACTGGGAAATTAGTGATTGTTCTATGTATAAATTCATTTCTATTTGTTTAAGCTTACATAAAAAGTCAGCTATTATTGTTACTTCCAAATAGTCATCTCTATTGCCATTATTGAAACCTGAGAACCACGTTTCCCCAAGACTTAATTTTGCTGACTATTATTGATACTACCACACATAGCTATTCAAGACAAGAGTTTTTACAACCCTCATGAAACATTCAGAAAACCTTCTACTTAAGAAATACTACTTAATGGAATGTCCAAATCATAATTTTAGGTAGTACTTAGGGGGAAAAAAACAACAATACAACAATAATAATGATAGTAGCTTACATTGCACTTTAAGGCTTGTACAGAGCTTAATATAAGTTATCTCAAATGACCCTCACAGCACTGGGAAATCCTTTATATTACTATTGTTGTTGCTATTATTATTATTATTCCTGTTTTACAGATGAAAAATTTGAGGCAGACAGAAATTAAATTACGTACCTATGGTCATATAGCTACTAAGTGTCTAAGGTTGGATTTGAACTCAGGTGTTCCCAATTCCAGGTCCAGAGCTCTATACAGTAAAATACTTAACTGCCACAATGCTCTAAAAATCTCTGAAACATCAACTACATTATGTGCTTAAAGAAAATAGAAATTAAAAAATTTTAAAAACAAGAAAATAGAAATAAGTGTAGACTGTATCCTGCCTACTCTGCTTCTTCTTTTGGTAGTTCAATTCATTCATTCATAAAAATCTTTAGTTCATAATTTCATCAATGTTGCTACTCCTTTCACCAACACATATGATGAACACAACAATATCCCTTAATGATTTTACAGATAATCTTTATTAATTGCTGTGGTCCAAAAGCTTCTTTACTTCATAATCCAACTTCAATTAACACATCCAAATTTAGCAAGGATGTTTAGACCACAGGTACACAGCCCATACCCAAAGCCTTCCTAGATTGGTAAGTAGGACCTGTTAGAATTTATAACTGGGGATGTGCTGGTAAATGTTTTACCACCAGCTCTCTGAGTGGGGGGGGGAATATTATTGCCAGATACACTTTTAAGTTTAATCTACATTATTATATTTTCTATCATTTTCTTAAAACTAGGCAATCAATAAAACAATCAACCAAGCCCTAAGGTATAGTTTTTGTTGATATCTAAGATAGAAATGTCTATGCTGAAAATTTAATAATTGGCTTTCTGGAGCCAGTACAAGCTGTCTCCAGCACACCCCTGCTTATACTACCCCATCCTAGCTATCATAACCCAAGTCATCTCCATCAAACAATAAGGCTTGAGCATTTACTCTAGTGGAGTTACTTAAGTACTGACCTTTTTTGTTTTCAAATTTCATGCCATCAATCAATCAAAAAGCATTTATTAAGCACCTATTATATGCTGGACACTGTGCTACTTTTTATTATGCAAATACAATCAATAAAATGATCCCTACTCATGTAATATTCCATGTATGTGCAATGTTTCATATAAGAAATTCATGGTTCTTTAGAAATTCAATCAGTCATCACAATAACCCTTAAGTAGACATGAATTGCAAATAATGACATTTCATCTCAAACCCACTCATCCTAGAGAGGCAGGACTAAAGACTAAAGAAATCCATGTTATCACCAAGAGTAAGGCTGACAACAGTAAGCACTACTAAATATCCATGTGCTTGCTCTGTAGTAGAACTATCACTGTTAGAAACACTGAATTTACTCACAGATGGCCAGGAATACAAATAACATGATTCATCTTACAGATTGTATCTTCTACTTTTTAAATACATCAAATATCCATGATTTAATTAATATATGAAGGGACTCCCTCTGATAAAACACAGATTGCAACCTCACTAAGAGTTAGCAGACAGTTATGAGTACTATAGCTGAAAAAAAATCATCCACTGGGCAAACTTTTTTAGGTAAGCCTCATGCCTTCCATTATATACTGTATTTGTATTGGAAATAGAGATTTTCATCTTCTAACATGAAGAAAATTATTAAAATATATTCTATCATCATTGACCTAATGTGTTTATTAATAATTACTACTCCAATGTTTCCAGAACAACTTAACTTTTTAAAAAGGCTAACAGAAACTGGAGATAGCAATGCCATTTGTCCCACTAATTAGAAAAGCAACAAGAAAAAATCCAAGATCTTTAATGTATTCATGTTTTTTTCCAAATTACTACAAATCAATAGAACCATAGGATTTCCATAATTGAAAAAAATCACTATAACCACCAAAAAAAAATTAGACTCAAAGCCCTATATCAACAATCTCATAGTTTTTTGTAAACTCTATTCCATAAAATGAACATCCAATTCACAAAATTTCAGAAACTGAAAGGACTTCAGTAGTCATCAAGCCAACCTATACCTGAAAAAGAATCTGCTCTATAACATATCAAAAAAAGTGGCCTTTATTCAGACACTTTATGAAAAGAAAGCCATTATCTACCCAAAAATGTCATTCTACCTTTTGGGTGTTGCTTCAAGTATTTTTCTCATGTTCACTACAAGATGCATATTCAGTAAAAAGTACACATCAGTACAAAAAGTACAATATCAGTACATAAGCATTCAAGTAAGCAAAGGTTATCAAAGACACTGGTTTGATTTCTAAGGCAAAAACACCAGAAAAATGACAGTGCAATTACAGCCTAAAGAAGAGGGAGAAATGGCCAATTTTTCTCTAGTGGATCCGTAAAACTAGAGAATTTAATAAAAAGGAACTTAGGTGAAGGATCATTGCAGTGGTCCTCAAAAAAGAAAAAGTTCAAGTTTTTATCCCACAAAAGGTCAAATATATAGGCACAAAAAGCTGAAATTTGCTCCCCTAATCACTACTCATAGTGATGGGTCAGATCCTCAGAATTCAGCTGGCTACTCTCCTCCCAGGGTTCGAAAGATAACCTGAAGGACTATCTTTTCTGACTTACTAAGGGTAACAAGGCCAAACCTAGTTCATTCCAACTTCAATATTCACCCACCTACTATCAGGAAAGAATAAACACAAGGACTGAAGAAACAAAGGGTCATGCAACCACAGTCACAGCATATCATGAAGGGAGACAAGGCAGTGAACACTACCTCCCTCCCCTGTTAGAGATTCATGACTAGGGAAGAGAGAGCTTTATTCTGTCCATGTGTTTTGTATACACACTCAATTCCAGCCCAGCAGCCAATTAAAAAGTCCGTCATCATGATTCTGTAAACAAACAGTCACAGGACACCAGATCCAAAATAGGAAGAGACCTTCCATCACATTACACATTCCCAAAAGCAGGATCACCAAGCCTCCATGAGTTGATACACGACCGAGTATACAATATAAACTCAATGAACTGTGCTTCCATCGGCTAGCAATACTTAGATCAAGATTAATCTGTCTCTGAAAATGGCATGCATCATCCACAATGTTCTAAATTCTGCCTGCTGTGACCAATCAAAAGAAGTCTAATTCCACTTGACAGCCTTTTAAATATTTTAAAACAACTTCCATCCCAGCCCTCTTCCTCCTCCTCCTCACCATTCCAAGTCTTCTCTTTCATGGATAAGTATTCCTAATTCTTTCAACCAACTGATCCTCATATGGCAAGAATTCAAGGTCTTTACCATCCTGGTTGCTCTCCCCTGGACACACTCCAGCTTATCAATGTCTTTCCAAAACCACAGCATTCAAAACTGAAATCTACAAAGAATGCAACAACCCCATCACTACATAACTCCTAGGTAAAGAAATTCCTATTTATTTTCTAAAGAAGTAAAGATCAATTTAGTTTTATTGGCTTATGTATCACACTGCTGATTCACAATTTAGCTTGCAGTCCACTGAAACCCCCAGATCTTTTTCAGATGCCCATGCCCATTTTGTACTTGGGAAGCTGTTTTAACCTAAGCACAAGATTATATTCCTACTAAATTTCACTTAATACAATATTTTAGCCTGTTACAAACTTTTTGAATGCCATCCAGTGTGTCAGTTCTCCCTCTTAGCTTTGTGTCAATGGAAATTGATAAGCTTGTCATCTATGTCATTACCCATGTCATTGACAGACATATTAAACAGCACAAGGCCAATAACAAATTCCTGGATCTTACTCTTTCTTTTTATTACCTAGTTATCTCACATTTATTCCTTTATCCTCAAGATCACAGGATTTAAGAATTCAAAGGAACTTTGAAAATCAACTAGTCCAACTACTTCATTATACAGATTAGAAAAATGAAGTCCAGAGAGTTTAGCACTTCATACCCATAGTCCTTTGCCTCACTGTATGGGACTGAACCCAAACAAGTCTCTGAATTGAATTGGTGAATTTCCTGCACTTCCCATTCTTTCAATATCTCTCACCTGTGTTCCCTTCCCTATCAACAATGTGAACAAATTTTCAGATGGAGCTATGAATAGAGTCGGGACCACTCTGACTTGAATACTTGATTGCAATAGATAGCAGGCTAAACTCTGGCATATGAGTTTTATTTTAAATTAAGCCGAAAGCCTCCACATTTATCATATAACAATAATGGTCTCAACTTATTTTACACCCAAACTTTTGATTTAAAGCAAAAAAAAAATATGTTGAGTACACTAACATGAATATTTATAGAGTTGTCAGACGTGTCCTTACTTAAAAAAAAACTCTAGAGCTATGGTAGACTGCACTTTAAAAATAATTAAAATACTTTCCTATTATTGGTATATGAAATACACTATAAAGTCTCACTGTATTGAACACCTCTACAAAGAACACTACTTAATAAAATTATTTCCACATTCAATATTCTTTAAAAAAGCTGTGTGATCTGATTACAATGAAATTGGTACAGTAGTCATTCAAAAAATAAATATAACTGATTTGAGGCATTTGCACTGTAGTGCTTGCCATAATATTCAAAATTGTTATTCTATATGAAGCAATTATCATTTTTCCATATTTGCTTTACCAAAAATGTACCAAAATCACACAATCTCAATTCCCAGATAACATAAAGCAAAAGAAACATCTAGGAGTTTGTAGGATGAAAGATGTAAAATCAATACCTCCCTATTTCCAATATTTATTTCAGTGCTTTTCTTTTTCAACATGTAGTATCTTTACCTTTTCCTATAGTTTCTGAAGTATTCTGCATTTCCTATATAAGCAACACATCCACTGTGCAAGAGAGAAGAAAAACCATCCTTCCATGACAATATTTTTATTACTTATCTCTGTTTTCAGTTCCATCAAATAAATCCTCAGAGGATATCTCCTTGAAAGTTTTTGACAACCTGCTTTCTAGCCCCATAATTTTAATTTACAGAGAGAATTAAAAATGTTTCCTACAGTTATAATCACTATTGTCTTTACAGTTTAGATAGATAATAGTTAGATAGATAGATAATAATTTTAATAGATTAACTTTTTCCAAAGGCTCACATTGACAATGTGCATTGACTTCCTTCTTGACAAATCCAATATGGTATTTCATCCTCCTTAATCTTTCAGGAATATCTGGTAACAATCATCACTATCTCCTTAAAACTCCTAACACTGTTCTTTCCTGGTTCTCTTCCTATTTTTCAGATTCTCCCCTCTTTCTCCATCTATGTTTCAAGTTTCTCCTCTTCCTTATCTCCTCTTACTCTGGACATTCAAGGCTTTATGCTAGCATCTCTGCTTTTTTTCTCTCTATTCCTTTGGTATATTTATTCACTCATATGTTTTCAACTATCACCTCAACACAGATTCAGATGACTTCTTTTCTTCTCACAGGCATTCCATTTCAGTATTTACAAATACCTACAATTGGAAATACTACATCACGTCAAGTGTAACTATCCAAAACTAAAACCATCATCAGACGTTCTAGTAGTATGATAAGCTGGAGACTGTAGAAAATAAGACCAAGTGTTAACTTAAGCTATAAAACAAAAGAAGAGGTTGTCTTTTAACTTTAAACAGTATCATGTGACAAAACTGGCCACAGAGACAGATAATACCAACAGTAAGCACTGGCCTTAAAAATAATAAAACAATTGCAACCTACTACTAAATATGTCCATTTTTAAGTTCATTTACTAATGAAGTACTTTAAAAGAAGGGGAAAATGTTTTTAAAAGTACTACAAGGCTACAAGAAAAAGAAATATTTCCTCATATTCCAGTAGCATATCTTTTTCTCTTTTTTTGGGAGGGGGGAAGGCAAGGCAATTGGGGTTAAGTGACTTGCCCAAGGTCACACAGCTAGTTAAGTTTCAAGTGTCTAACGCTGGATTTGAATTCGGATCCTCCTGATTCCAGGGCCTCTATTCACTATGCCACCTAGCTGTCCCCAGTAGCATATCTTTTAACAAGTTTTCCCAAATGTGTTTTCAAAATCATATCTTCCCTAAAAATGATTAGTTGTTGTTTGTATTTAGAGGCTGAGGTTACTATCATGAGCATATCCATGATTTCCCTTTGTAAATCACAAATGACTGACACAGTGATTGCTATAGCCCAATACATAAGCACCCCTGTGTGCCTTTCTTCTATTTGGGGGATTTGGTATGACTGAGGAGTAAGGATAGGAAGTAACTAGACATATAGATGTGGGAATAAAGACAGGTCACAGTCATGGAGGATCACCAGAATGGCAATGGAAACTGACTTACCCTCCCTGACAGAGTTGATCACTAAGGCCATTCACCTTGCTCCATGACAAAAGCAGTCAACTAGCCAACCAGGCATACTCAACACAGCCAACACTGGGAAGCCACAATGCTCACATGCTCTTAAGTTTCATAGCCTGAGCTAAATAAATTTCAATCCCAAATTGAGTGTCTATACCTCAATGTGATTGAGTCCTGTCAGATACATTAGTTGAAACTCCTGCGTAAGCTATTGTTAATACTTCTTTGCTGGCTGGAGAAAGGATTTAAACCACACATTTCTTAGAATTTTGGGGTTCTGATTGATCCTTTATCTGGTAGGGGCTAGAAAAGTAGTGGGATCACAGAGACTTTGCACACTGATCTTTTGTTAGCATGTATCACTATTTTGCTAACCAATTCTATGCTGAATAAAAATAATGATATGTGGTATCCAAACATGATTGTCTATTTTTGTGGTGTCAATTCAATTATACCAAGGTCATATGTCTTGGGCTCCCCACAATAGAGAAAATTCAAGAGCAAAGAGGGATTTTACCACTGTGTAGCATCTCAAGAGCAGCGTTCTTATTATATAAATCCATACAACTCTTGACCCTGAAATGATACCGTCCTATAGAGCAGAGGTTACTAGGTCAATTCTTAATGGAATTACAAACTCACTCAACTCTCTGGTCAAGAGAAAATAGGATTAGGTAAACCCCTAATATGCTCACAAAGACTTAATTAAGAACTTACAGTTGATTATTCTGGTTTTCTAGACAAGCCTACTTTATCCTATGGACCTGCAATCTCAAAGAATCTCAGACAAGTAGTCTGGACATGTCACATTAAGGTAAGTATTCTAGTTCTGCTCAAAAGGGGAAAAGATGAGAAAAAAATGAATATTTGTGACCTATTATAGTGTGCACTAGGTGAATTGTTATGCATTATTATTTTAGGATTGCAAAATCTATACTTTTCATATTAACTATAATACCCATACTGGGATAAAGTAACACAAACAATATCAGTATATAAGCATTCAAACAAGTAAAAGTTATTACAAGGAAACTTGTCTAACTTTCTAAGGAAGCATGCCAGAAAACTTACTATGTAATTACAACCTAAAATAAAAGGGGGAAATGCCAAACTCTCTCTAGTAGATCTCCAAAACTACTGAATCCTATTAGTTATTTTAACTGGGGTGGGGTGATAAATACAATCAATACACACACACACATTCTTACACATCTTTTTTCCTATAATCAATAATTAATTCAATAAAAACTTAAGTACCTTCTATGTGCCAGGCACTTTGCTAAGTACTAGAGAAACAAATAAGGAAAAAAATCTGTGCTCTCAAAGAGCTTACAAACTAATGGGGAAAACAATAAATTGCTATTATAATATTTGTCTAACAATGTAAGACAAATATACTCAAAATTGCTACATTTAAGGCAA
Source organism: Petaurus breviceps papuanus (assembly GCF_028583685.1). NCBI lineage: Eukaryota > Metazoa > Chordata > Mammalia > Diprotodontia > Petauridae > Petaurus > Petaurus breviceps. The sequence goes on from NW_027186296.1 coordinate 48,218,777, forward strand.
GTATTCTAAATCTGAGATCCATTTTTTTTAATCTTTGGTAACTGGACTTCAACATAATTGGTTTCCTTTGTAATGTTATATGTCTTATTTTATGCTTTTTAAACATTATTCTGAGAAGGGGGTCCATAGGCTTCACCAGAGTACCAAGACACAAAAAATGGTTTTTTAAAAATCCTGCTTTAAGGTATCTGAAAATAGCCATTGGCTTAAGTCTCCATGTAGAAACCTGGGATGTTAATTCTACTGCATAATAAGGCAGTATGGGAATGAAGGTTAAGGGCAATAAAAGAGTTTTGCTTTCTTTTTTAGTTCTACTGGGAAAATGAAAAGGTCTAAAGAAGAGACAGAAACTAATGCCCAGGTAAAGTAGAACAATGAAAGTGAATGCTGGACAAAAGACAGGGCTACTCAAATGATTCTTTGCTGCTGTTTTTTTTTTTTTCTACCAAGGGAAACAAATAAGAATGATTAATAGGGATGTGATAGACAATATAAATAAGGATATAGTAAAAGAGAATTTAGCAGCCCTTGATTAGTTCACCTTAGTAGACCCAGATAAACTACATCCCAGACTACTGAACAAACTGGTTGGTGGTTTTAGAAGTGATTTTTGTATGCACGCCCTGATCAGAAATCATGGAAAACAAGCAAGGTAGCTACCATGAATCTAAAGATAAATGTCCTGATTTTATAAGGGGTAGGAGAGAGACTAAAAGTGTAAACTATTCTAGGGATAATCAACTTCAATTCTTGGCTGGAAAGTGCTATTAAAAGGGATTGTTAATGAGCATTTGGAAAAAGAGGCACTGCTTCATCAAAAAAAATCATTCCAAATTAACCCCATTTCTTTTTTGTAAAGTTACTCAATTGGTAAATTGGGGAAAGACTGTAGATACAGCTTACCTAGCTTTCTGCAAAGCATATAACAAAGTCTTTTATGCTATTTTTGTGGATAAAGAGGAGATATTTGGGTTATATGGCATTATATTTAGATAGATTTGTAACTTGTTCAATACCAAACTCGAAGAGTTAATTAATGGTTTGAATGTTAATTAGCCATTTGATGTCAATATAAAAGGGAAATTTCTAATTGAGTACTCAAGGAACCTATATTTGGTATTATTTGATCAACATCTTTAACAAGGTGTAGGTGGCATATTTATTATATTTGCAAATGACTCAAAGTTAACCATATAGTACAGTGTAAGATAGTCAAGATTCAAAAAGAGTTCAACAACATAGACAACTGGGTTGAATCTAAAAGAATGAAATTTAAATTCATAAGAATTCTGGCTGAGTACAACATGAAAGGTTGTTTCAAAAAGAAAAAGCCCTGCTCTCCCATATACACTGCAAAAAAAAAAAAAAAAAAGATCTAAAAAGAGAATGAGATCAAATAATGATCAAGAAATCCAAAGAGAAACAATAGTAAGACCCTCAATGAAGCCCAGGACTGCACATACAAAAATTTTTAAGTCCAAAACCTACAGACAGTGGGGAAAAGTATGCCACCAAAAGAGCTATTCGGAGGCTCAGGTAAATAGGCCAGAAGATTGCAAATTTCCTTAGTTACAGATGCTCCAGCAGCATTCAAGACGGAAAAGATATTTAAAGAGAAAGAAAGGAAAAGCAAATAACTGGAAACCAAGACTATGCTCATCAATTAGAAAAATGGCTGAATAAATTGTGGTATATGAATATAATGTAATTATTATTCCATAAAATTTATGACAAAGATTACTCAGAGAACCCTAGAAAGTATGAATTGATACAAAGTGAAGTAAGAACCAGAAGCACAATTAACTCACAGATAAGGACATTTTAAAGAAAAATAAGTTTGAAACACTTAACTCTGATCAAAGTACTAATCAACCATATGACTCCAGAGGACAATGATGAAGCAATATTACCTGCCTCCTGAAAGGTGATAGACTAAAAATGCAGAAAGATATTTACTTTTTTTTAGTGACCATAGCATGAATTTATTTTGTTGGTTCGGATATGCTTATTTTTACAAGTTGTATTTCTCTGTTTTGAAGAAGAAAGGCAGGAAAGCAGCTATAGAGATGCCATAAAAAGAGAGCTGTGAAACATTTTTAAAATGTACCAGAAAAGAATAAAATTCAGAAGGAAGCACAGTCAATCAAGATAGTGTTGAAAGCAATGTGTTGAATTTATTATGTACCTTTTTAAAAGCCAGGTACATAAAATGGAGTTTCAAAGACCTACATACAATCCTCTTTATGTTCTTCTATGTGTATGGAAATGCTTGGTGTTACTGTTTAAGTTTAGAATAAATGTTTTTAATAAATATCTCTAAATACTTTCATCAACAATAGAAAGAACATATAAATGAACTGGATATGCAACTAGGAAAAAAACAATACCAAAAAAAGAAATTCTAAAAATCAAAGGTAAGTTTAACATATTTGAAAGTAAAAGAAAGTTGAATTAATCAATGAAAAATGGAGAGAAAGCTAGCAAAGTAAATTGTAAACTAATGTGATGTTTTAAATTGAGAAAAAAAAACAAATTGCCAATAATGAAATTGAAAATGGAGAATTCAGCACAAATGAGGAGGAAATGAGGGTAATTTATTGGGAAAAATCTGACCAAATATATACCAAAAAACTGATTAATGAAATTAATTCATATTTACAAAAATGTTGTCAGATTAACAGAACAATGAATAACTCAATCTCAAGAAAAAAATTGAACTACCTATAAATTAATTCACAAAGAAAAAAAGAAATATACTGTTGAGCCTATTCATTAATATTTTATGTAAAATGTGTCAATGTTTGCTTAGGCTTATTGGCCTGTAATTTTCTTCCTCCACTTTGACTCCACCTGGTTTATGTATCAAGATTATATTTCTATATTAGAAAGAAATCCAAAGGATGCCTTACTTATTATTGCAAATGATTTATGGAGTATTAAAATTAATTGTTCTTTGAATGTTCAGTAAAATTTACTTGTAAATCCACCTAGTCCTGTACAGTTGTTTTGTTTTTTAATTGTGAAGTTAATTTATGGCTTGTTACATTAAAATATCTCTACAAAATGACTGGAATCATAGAAAGATACAACAGTATAATATTGGGAGAATTATAAAGACAGTAGACCATATTAATCACAAAACAATAAAAATTACATGACTATGTCAATGACTTCAGAAAAAGCTTTTGTCAAAATACAATACCCATTTCTGTTTTTTAAAAATGTTAAAGTATAGGCATAAATGGATGTTTTATTAATATGATAAACAGCATCTACTTAAAAACCATGATCTAGCATTATATGTAATAGAAAAATGATAGATACCTTTCCAATAAAATCAAGGATAAAACATAGATGTGTTTTACCACCACTCCTATTTTTTATAGCTCTAGAAATGCTTGCTGCAGTAACAATACAAAAAAAAGGAAACAAGGTAATAAGCTTAGGCAAAGAATAAAATATCATTTCTATGCAGATAACTCGCAGATCTAGTTTCACCCCTGGGTTTAAGTCCTAGATCACAAATGCTTTTTGGATATTTCAAACGGGATGTCCTGGAGATGTCTAAAACTCGGTAGCTCTCAAATGAGCTCATTACCTTTCTCTCTAAACCCTTCCCTCTTCTAAACTTCCCTATTTCTTTTACCTTTTTGGAGGGCAATTGGGGTTAAGTAACTTTCTCAAGGCTACACGGCTAGTTTTTCGGCGTGTGTGTGTGTGTGTGGGTGGTAAGTGTCTGCGGCCGGAACCGAACTGGGGTCCTCCTGACTCTTTTTTACTCACTGCACCGCCTAGCCGCCCCAAAACTTCCGTATTTCTGTCAAAGGTAGCACCGTACTGCTAGGCTCCCAGATCATTACTTTAACATTATCTTGGATACCTCATTCTCCTGCTCACCCTAGATATCCAGTCATTTGCCAAATCTTACTGCTTTTATCTTCAAAACATCGCTAAAGTTCTGTCCCTCTCCTCTCACCTACATTATTGCAATAGCTTCCTACTTGGTCCCTCTGGCTAAAGTCTCTCTTCACTTCAGTCTATCCTACACAACACTGCCAAACATTCATCTACTCAATCGACTCCATTGACTTCTTAATGCCCCTATATCTCTGTTTAGATTGTAAGACCTACACAAGCTGGACCCAACCCATCTTTCCAACCTCACTGGATACCGCCATATTCTGTGATCCAGCCAAACTGTCCTTTTCTGTTGCTCACTGCCAACACTCCATTCTCCCACCTTTACGCCTTTGCACTAACCATCTCCCATACTCAGAATATACTCCTTCCTTACCTCCACTATATATATATATAGTCCCTCTTTTCCTTTAAGATGAAATCTATACACCATCATCTTCATGAAGCCTTTCCCCATCCAAACTGCTAGTGTCCTCCCTCCCATAGCACACTGTATTTAACTACTTTGATGTTCTTGTTGACTAAGCATTTATGGTTTATATGTGTATGTATGTACATATGTATGTATATATGTACATGATAGTTTAATGTTATAATATGAACAATTTTTATTTTATGTATGCTGGAGTGATTTCCCTTTAAGGAATTAAGGAGGCCACCCCTCAGTTTTTAGTGGTCAAAAGGACTAGGGGTAAAAACAAAGGCCAGTCAATGGGGAGCTGGTCTTCCCAAGTTTTGGTTCCCATTGCCCTAATCTATGTCTTTTTGATCCAGCATTGCTGTCCTGGCAGATGCAGAGGCAGAGGGGAGTAACATCTGCCTCTAGTAATTATATCTTTTTAATCCTTTGCTATAAACAAAATCATTTCTATTGCATTTTATGGTCCATGAATGTCGCACTGCATGTTTATACCAAACCTACATTTCTGGACTGGCCTGAATTAGGCCTGATCTAGAGTTATTTGGCATTAGTCAGCAAAGGCTGATAGCAATTACTTCAGAGTTAATTTCATTACTGAAGTGGGGAAGGTGGGGAAGGGACCTGATGGCCAGATACAAGAATATGGGCGTCCTGTGGCCACAAGGATTTTAATCCTATATGAGGAACTATCTAAATGGAATAAATAATGAACCCTTCACTAAATATGTAGGATTAGCCCCTTGAGTGATTAAGGAGCTTGACAATGACAGTAAAAATATTGGAGATTCAATATCCCATAGCACTTAGTAAATAGTTCAGAAGAGCTGGATCATCAACCCAAGGGAAATGAAAATAAAATTTCTTTGTTTATTCAGCAATAGGAGACAGATATGAATGTGCTTTTCATTTTTAAGTACCATGCCTGCAAGGCAAAGGAGCAGCTTATGGATTTAGTTACAATATTAGTGAAAATTATAATTGTAATGGATACTGATAGACTACATGTGAGAAACATGGTCTCAGACCTAGAGATTCCAAGTGGATCCCACTAAAATTAGGGCTATAAAGGAATGATGGTAGAGGTCTAGTAGAGATGGTGGTTCATATGAACAGTAAGGGGCATGATATGAACTAAAAGAAAATTTAGGGTCCACCCTCTCAGTTAAGGGGAGAAATTCTCTGGATGGGGAGGGCACAGATAATTATAGATATAGTAGCACTTGCTAAGATACTGACATTTACTCCCCCACAGTCTAAAAAGAAAGAACAGGGGATTACTGGACTCTTCCAACTCTGGAGAATCCACATTCCCTACCTGTGTACTCTAATGGCCTCCATAAATCAAATCTCTGATAAGTCAGGTTCTTTTGAGTTGGTCCCAGAAGAGGCTACAGACATGGAAAAATTAAAGCATTGTGTCCAACAGTCTTACCCCTTGAGTCCTTATTACTCGGTGGGGTCTTTGTTTCTAGAGGTCTCTGCCCATAAGGACCAAGCTGACTGTAGTCTTTGACAAACACCAAAAAGTGGTCAAACTAAACACCTTCTGGAGTCATAAGTTCCTTGAAGTATCAATTCAATATATAACTTTTTTAAAGCAGGTGTTTGTACCCTAGATATAGGGTCATATCAATATCCTTGGTTCAAATTTCCCATTAGAAGTAGGGTAATACAAGCTAGTCCTCTAACAAGAAGGGAAAGGGCACAGAAAGCTTCCATTGTTACATAAAATTAGCCTTTTCAAGATCATGCTCACCTGGGCCCCTAGGATCCCCTTGCCAAGAACACTCTCTTTTTTTTCCTCTCTTTTTACTATTAGGAGAAACCCTGTTTTTCCAGAGCTAAGCCCCAGCAAAAAAAACTGTGCCCTGAGCTTGGCATAACAATAATCCTTTGCATTCACACTCTTTGATAAACTCTGCTGCAGAAAAATCCCAGAATTGTTTCACGCGAGTCCCAGGTGTCCCTGAGCTTCGACAAGCACTTGTCTCCATGTCCCAGTCATGAAGCCTTGCTTTGAGTCAAACATGTTGCGTTGTTGCTGTTACCCCTCCTTGTCATTTCTACAGCTCATAGCATTGTCACTTTGCTAAAGCAGGTCTCCTCCTAGAGGAGCCCCAGCATATGTGTCTAGTTTTCCTTCTTAATATTATAATGAAAATCTTTTGCTTATAACCACCGTTAGCTCTTTGGTTTTATTTTATTTTTTATTTTTCAGAGTTCAGTTCTTATGATTACTTCTACAAGCTCTTTAGTTTGTTTGGTTTTTATAGTTCAAAGCCATTGGTGTATAACCCCTATGGCCCTTTGGTCATTTATTTTCAGGGTTTGATAGGTATGTGTCCTTCATAAACAGATTTTTTACTGGAGGGCTCCAATCCCAGCTTCAATTCTCTGCTACCTTTGCTTTTCCAAAGGGCCACACCTATAAGGACTTAGCTCTTGAGGAATATCTTTTTATCTAATTCACTAATGGATCCATTTTGAGAAAAATATAATCAATTGGATCTCAGCAGCCCTTAAGCCATTAATGGCACAGTGAGATATCAAGAGGGATGGGATTCCAGCAAGTCCTTCAGTGTGCTGAGCTTTGAGCCACACGGCTGGTGAGCGAATCAGGCTTGTAAAATGTGGTAAGTGAGATTTTATTTATAATGCCTCACAGGCAGTATCCATAGGTCTGGCTGAGTATTCTGGAGCCTGGAGATAATAGGAATAGACAATTAAAGGTTCTTTTGAGAGCAACAGGTATAGCTATACGTGTTTGTGGGGCATGCTAGTGTCCGTAAGAAACAATACATTCTCTGGTGAACTAAATAATGAGGATGATGCCCTTATGAGGAAAGAAAAAATTTGAGAATGGGTCCATCATCAATCTGAACATTGGCATCATGATGCTATGTTGAGTGAATATGGAACCATATAATCCCCTAAAATAAGGATGATGCCACTACTTCTGTTCAGTGATGCTTCTTTTCCCAGAGAATCTGCCTTTGAAAGATGAGCATGGGATAATACTATGTACCTGTCTCTGCCTAGTAAACTAATATCATGGCAAGAGGTTAGACCTTACCATAGGACATGGTTAAGCAGAATACAGGACTAAATGCCAGTTAAGTCTGTCACTGCAATAGCCACCATCAAAATTCTTACAGAGCCTATCATTCTTCTTTATGCGCTCTCTTGTAAGATTGCCTCTGATCAGAGCACCCATTTTATCATGTAAAAAGCTCCTAGATTAAACCTTTGATCATTATATTTTCTGGGTTATCTATCTTCCTTGGGCAACAGGTATTGAACTTTTAAATGAAAAAATGAACTTTTAAAATAATAGCTTCTCATCACACTTTGATTATTTGTTCTTGGTGTCCCATCTCCTAGAAGATTTGTCCTTGACAAATCATTGCTATCTCCAAAGGGAAGAGCTCCCTGGTACAGTAATTTCTTGGATCTAGCCTTTAGGAAAACTCATCTGGAAAAGATGAACTATTTTTACACAGAGTCTCGGATAAACCTTTCTAGCCCTTTGTTATTCCATTTCCTGTGTCACCTGGGTCTTGAAGTATCTGTCCCCATCAAAAGATTCTATACAACTTTGTGAAATGGTTAAGATCCCCCTTAATTACCAGGTCTCTCTTGCTCCAGGATGTTTTGAACAATTTCTTCCTAGAAAGAATTTTAGAGACCAAGTATTGCAATTATTCAGAGAAGCTTTGCTTTTTTATGACATAGAGGGCATATTTTTATAATCATGGTAATGCATAGTAAAATAGTCAATGGGAAAACACCAGGAAAAAAAGAAATCCTTTAGATGACTTTGTGGTAATCTTGAGTCCTTGAAGGAAGGCAACCAAACTCCAAAGAAGAAGGGGTCAAATTTTGCTTTTTTTTTTTTTTTTTTGCTTCATGGGAATGACTTTTTGACTTGTGGGCCAAAGAACACTGAGTGAGTGACAGTATCATGATGGTGGTATACTATTTTAATGTATCAAGGAGTGAGTACCAGTATCATGATATCAAGCCCCAGGTCAGATTCCATCTATGAGGATTATGACCTCTAAGGTAACTTACTACAGATAATCTGGACCTGTAATGGGGATTGGTGATGGCATTAGAGGTATCATAATCTGTGCTATAAATTTGTTGTTTCTGGTGCTGCCTAATGTCACTGTCATTTTTACAGCAGATCTACTTCTGATATCACTGTCCCTGATATTTTCCCCACTGTATAAACTGTATTTTAGAAGTGTTTTTCATTTGTTTGTTTGTTTCTTATTTAGGTCAAGTTTCTCCTTCAGGGTTGCTCATTCTAGGTTTCAAGTCATTTCAAAAAGCATTTATTAAGCCCTTACTGTATGCCAAGAACTGTGCTAAACCATGGTAATAAAAGCAGAAAGAAATAATCTTTGTCCTCAAGGAGCTTACATTCTAAAGGGAAAGACAGCATATAAAAGGAAACTGAAAAGTGGGAGGGTGGGAGGAAGAGAATGTAGGTCCACGGGAGAAAGCTCAGATAGTTAGGAGCAGAACCAAAAGAGAGATGAAAACAAGGTTTAGGCATATTCCTTAAAAAGTAGGTTCTGGGAGGTACTAATCAATCAGAGGAAGAGGCTGCAGGGGCAAGTATATTTACATAATGAGAAAAGCAGGGACAAAGTGAATCCAAAATCAATTATTGTTTAAATATCATTTTAGTGGTGGAAGGCCACCTAGAAAAGATAATTGGAACCTACCAGCAAAGGCTGGGAATAGAGTAAGAACAGTTTTTATTTTATATAGGGATGGTTTTCCTTTAAGGAAACAGAGGCTACCCTCAACTTGTATTGTTTTGAAGGTCTTAAGGAAAAACCTCCTAAGAATTAGAGCAATCTAAAAGTAGAATGGGCCTCTGGGAAAGTGGTGAGGTTCCTCTTACTAGAGGTCCTGGGGCAAAGACTAGAAGCCACTTATCTCATGGTGTAGAGAAGATTCTTGTCCAGATGCAGATCAAGTCCTATCACCTCTGAGGTCCCTCCTAACTCTGGCAATCTATGACTATACTGATATACATAAATACATGGTCAGTCAATCTTCATTATTCATGGATTCCATATTTGCAAATTTGTCTTCTCACTAAAAATTATTTGCAAGCCCCAAATCAATACTCAGTGCTTTTGTGGTCATTTCTGGATATGTACAAAGAGGAGGAAAATTTGTGTTGCCTGAAACACATGTTCCCAGATGAGATCGAATAAGGTGTAAACAAGAGGTTTTAGCAGTCACATTTTTGTGTTTTTTGTTCATAATTTCATTGTTTAAAATAGGCCCCAAGTGTAGCACTGAAGTTCTGTCATGTGTTCCTAGGTGCAAGAAGGCTGGGATGTACCTTACAGAGAAAATACATGCACTAGATAAGTTTCATTCAAGGCACAAGTTTGGAGAGTTAGGAGTGGCCCTATGAGCAGTTCTGAGTTGGCCAAGAGTTTGATGTTAATGAATCAACAAAACAGTACATCCAGAAAAAGGAAGCAGAAATTTACTTATCTTACTCAGATACTTAGGTATCTAAGTCTTCTCTGGCAAGTGCTAAGTAAAGGTAGAGCTAGTGGCTCACAGGAAATCTATTCCTATATTTCCTCTAGTACCAATGGTTCAGTATTCATGGAAACTTTATAGAACCTAACTACCTCAAATGACAAGAATCAACTATACAGGCAATCTCTATACTAATAAAATCATTGACCCACCTAAATAGATCATACATACATACATGTTAAACTCATGTTTAAACAAGTAAAAATTCAGAACCAATACACATTGAAATATTATCAGAAGCTTCATCAGAAACAATATTTTTAATTACTGTACACACTGAACAAAGCAATCAAGACATTAAAGAAGTTTTCAAACACTTTTTAAGAACTCAAGAAGAATTAAAGAAAAAAATGAATGTAACCAAGGAATCTCAGTAGGAAATAGTGACAAAATTATAAAAATGAAAACTAGCACAATCAATATTAAAATGTTTGTTGAACAGTCAAAATAAAAACAATGCCGTATAAGAATGAATGGTAAATAACACAATTCAGGTTTCAAAAAAAAAAAGTGTTTTTGTTTTTGTTTTTTAATTGGGAAAGAATTTGGAAGCAGTCCAGGAAAGAGTAACATATCTGATGGATAGATCAAGGAAAGGAAATCTGAGAATGTGGAAAAAAGAAGAGAGAAGGAAGAATGAAAAAGAAAGAAGGGAAGAAATTCACTCTTTTAAGAAGCTTTTTCAATAAATGTTCCCAGAACCAGGGTGGCCAGGTGGCTCAGCAGGTAAGAGCACCGGCTCCAGTGTGGGGATGATCTGGGGATCAAATCTGGGCTCAGATACTCAGCACCACACCCAGAAATAACTGGCCGTATAACCTTGAGCAAGTTACTTAACCCCAATTGCTTTAAAAAAAAAAAAAAGTTCCCAGAACCATCAAAAAGTAACACCACACAGAGAGAAAGAATTCACAGAACTCCAACAAGAAGAAACTTAAAACTCAGTCACTCTGGTAAATTATCATTACACACTGGCTAGGTAAACACAGGACACACAGCAAGTAGAGCTAAATCCAACTTAGTCCATCTCACCTGCCCTACACTATTCAAAATGACAGAAAGACAATTTCTAAATGTAACTTAATTTGGGCAAATTAGGAACAGAACTATCTTAAGAGAGTAGAGAAGTTGGTCTAGTCTCTGCTTATGGATGAAGGCTGTGGAAATCTGATTATTTTAAATAAATCCTCTTTCTTTAACAGCAATTCTATGCTTTTTACTGCAATCATCTCTACAATTACATTACTGTTCAACAGCTTCAGTATAAACTAATAAAGAAGTATCATTCAAGTATAAGTATTAGTATTCCTAGGTAAAATCCAGTGAGTAGTCAGTGACTAAAGAATTTAACTTATTAAGACTAATCACCATGAAATACTACTTTAATCATGTCATAACCCTAATCAAAAACCTTCAAACACTGTCTACAAAATAAAATTGAAACTCCTAAGCCTAGCATTCAAGGTCCTCCACAATCTTAGCTCAATATACATCTTTGACCTTATTTCCAAACTATATGATTCCCTAAAGAATCTTTTGTTCCAGATCCATTTTCTAATAAACATTATATTTTTCTGCCTTACTGCCTTTGCTCACTCCATTCTTTCCACTTTGAAAATAATCACTATTCATTAAAAGTTACTTTATCAGAGCAGCTAGGTGGCACAGAGCACCGGTCCTGGAGTTGGGAGGACTTGAGTTCAAATCCAGCCTCAGACACTTAACACACTTACTAGCTGTGTGACCTTGGGCAAGTCATTTAACTCCAATTGCCATGCCTTCCCCCCTCTGGAAAAAAAAAAGAGTTACTTTATCTGTGAAACCTTCTCTGATCATTCAAATCCCTCAGTAATTTCTGATTCCTTCAAAAGATTTTCTACTGCAAGCCTGCTTGCTCAGCTATGTAGGTAACAACAAACTACTTTCTTTTTGGAAATGGGAAGAGGATGGTTCCAGGGAAAATGCCCCCTCTCTTTCACTGGGTTCTATTGTCCTAGCCAAGATAATATATTTCAGAAAAGAATGATTTCTGAAACATCACCCAGATTTAGGAAGCATCTTTCTATTATGAGGGAAGATCCCCTTGATTCAAAATTGTCATCCCCAACATGTTTGACAACTGGATTAGGAAACTTATCATTTATTAATGGGATAAAGACTCCTTCAATGCAAAACTGACTCCTTTCTTGGAAAAGGGACAACAACTGACCTTCAGAGATGGAAAAGCTTGGTATGTAATAGCCGAGATACTGCTTCATCCTCAGGAAATAAAGATGACCTAGACTGTAGCATGTGATCTGATGACAAAAAAATAAGAGCCAGGCCTTCAAAACACAGGTCTTCCAGGATCCTTCCTTTATTTCCCTCTAACTGAACAGGAAGGACAATATTGTTTTTATGTTCTTTCTATTGACATTGTTCTCTTTTCTCTCTAGTTCAGAAGAGCAGAGGCTTAGTTGTTCTTTCCCCCCTTTATCTCCTCCCCTCATTTTTCCTTCTATCTTACTTCTACTTCCCCTCTTTCTTCTTCCCATTTCACATTCCCTTCTCACTCCTTCTCTCTCTTCCTATCTCTCCTCTTCCTAGCAAGCTAATGAACATTCTGTGCCTCTTCCTTCATCCTCACTTGGCACACAGCAGTCCCCACTAAGTTTATAACAAATATCTACCAATAATCCATTTCCTGGAATAATTATATGTCTCATATTTTTAAGTATTATCTTAAGGATTAAAAGTGTCATTAGATGGGAATCTTTTTAATGAATTTATGTTTTAGGAATTTTACCATTTTACCATGGGTCTAATAATTCTCATTAAATATATCCAAGATGGCGGAGTAGAAGCACGACCTTCCCGTGGCTCCAGCTTCCGGCTTCCACCTTCCCCAATCCACGTAAAAAGGGGACTTTAACAAACTTTGGAGCTGCAGAACCCACAAAATGACACAGAGAAGCTAACCTCCTGCTGAGGACAGCCCGGCAGGCTTGCAGGAATCCAGCCCAGCGCTCTGGGAGACGAGCCCAGCCCCACACCGAGGCTTTAGCCCCAGGGCGGGCCTGACCAGCCTCAGCCAGAGGGACTCTATAACAGCAGCAGTGGTTGCAGTTTCCAGATTTATCAACACAGAGATGCAAAGGACAAGGTGAGAAGCCAGTGCAGTCTGGACTGTGGGACCAGTAAGTGGGAGTGCCTGGCTTTTACCCCCGGGGCAAGAAGCCCCTGAGACTCAGCACAGCCAGCCAGCGCCACTTCAGCTCCTGGCCTGCAGAGTGTAGGGGGACCAAGCACCAGTCTGAGGGGTAATCGCTGTTGCTTTAACCTGCTTGGATCTGGATTGCAGTCTAGGATGGAGGTCCTGGGGTGTGTGTCCAGCTTGCCAAGAGCGTGTGAGACCTCAGAGAGGGCACCCATCTAATACCTCTGGCAGCTGAGAAAACCCCAGCATTTGGGACGAAAGCTCCTCTGTCTGGTGGCAGAGTCCTACTGTGGCAAAAAGCCCAAAAGTCAAGTAATTAAGTGGCAAAATGAGCAGGCAAAAGAAACAAAGCAGACAGAAGATTCCAACATTACACTCCTATTTTGGAGACAAGAAGGAGCAAGGCATGGAACAGGAGGAAAACAGTGAAGTCAGAACTCCTGCACTAAAAGCTTCAAAAGAAAATACGAGCTGGTTATAGGCCATAGAGGACCTTAAGAAGCAGATAAGAGAAGTGGAGGAAAAATTGGAAAGAGAAATGAGAATGATGCAAGAAAATTATGAAATGAGAGTCAACAGCCTGACTGAGGAAAATCATACCTTAAAAAACAGACTGACTCAAATGGCAAA
>NW_027186296.1:48232915-48246806 GCF_028583685.1 Petaurus breviceps papuanus
TTTTTTAAGTAAAAAAAATATATCTTCCTGGATAATTCCAAAAGACTCAGGATGGAAAATGCTATCCACATCCAGAGAAAGAACTATGGAGTCTGAATGCAAGTCAAAGCATACTATTTTTTCTTTTTTTGTCATTTTTTCCTTTTTGTAGTTTTTCCCTTTTATTCTGATTCTTCTTTCACAACACAACTAATGTGGAAATATGTTTAATATGACTGTACATACATAGCCTATATCATATTGCATGTTATTTTGGGGAAGTAGGAAGGGAGGGAGGGAAAAAAAATTAGAACTCAAAATCTTATAAAAGTGATATTGAAAACTAAAATATAATTAATCAATTAATAGAAAAATTATGCTTAAAAAATAAATGTATCCTTCTGGCTCTTAAACAAAATTATCTATTTAGTGGGTTCAACTTCCAAGCATTCCACTGATCAACACCTGAAAATTCAGAGAGTACTAATCTTCAACATATTTGAATATGATAGGTTCATTAAGAAGTAGTAAAAATGAAGGTATAGAGTTCATTAAATATCTTTTCTCATCTTCTCATTCAATTTGAGTTGGATGAGGATGTGGACAGCATCTTACCAAAAGTCCAAGAAAACTAGCTTTTATAATAGTACCAATAATTTGTTATATGATATACCAACTTAAATCAAGAGTTATAAAACCATAACTATGTATTATCTTCCCCAACTAGATTGACAAATATTTATTAAGACTGATTATAAACTCACTGAGTACAGAGATAGAATCTTAAGTTTTCCCCCATAGCACCTAACATTCTGCCTTTCAAATGATAGCCATCTGACAAATATGTATTGATTCATTTAAAAGGACAGAAGTTGACAGGGAAGATATAGCTTAGTGTTTCTAATGTTGATATGACCAAGAACATTCATTGAAAGAACAAATAAATGAAGCATTTATTCAGTGCTTACAATGTGCAAAACACAGTACTAAAAGGAGGCACACATAGAAAGGTAAAACAGTCTTCACTATCAAAAAATTCACATTCTAATGGGAAAGACAACACATATGGAATTTTTCAGCTGTAAGTCAGACGGAAAGGTCCCACAAATTGAAGGTGTAGCAACAAAGCAGATGGTAATGCTTCTTTAATGTCATTTCCACAGATAAAATGATATCATTTTCTGATGTACCATTTGATGGTGCCAAGAATTTTGGTGACAAAAACTTTATTTTCTGAGTCTTCAGTAACTACTCCTATAGGAACAGTTGCCTGGTTGCATCACCATAGGAGCTGTTTCCCAGGAAGATGGCTGAGGACACTAGGCTAGAAGCATTGCTATTCCCAAAGCCCTTAGACTCAGAGTCCTGGGCTGTCTCCATCAGAATCTGAGGGGAGATAATGGTCAAAGGAGTAGTGGTAGTGATGCTGGTGGTAGTTTGACTTACCTACCACATGCTGCCTCATGTCTCTCCCTCAGCGTACCTTACTCCCTCATCTAGACCAGCTTGCCCACCCTATGTGTGGAAGTTAGTTGGGATGGCCCCTTCTCCACATAATTTAATTCCTTGGATGATGGCTATGAAGACTGAGTTAAAGCAGGATCAGTGGTCTGGGAGGCGCTACCATTCTCAGGCTCTTATGCCATATCTGACAGTGTATCTGTGCAACTTACCTAGTCAGAACATTGTGTTCCAAATATCTTTCTTCTGTTCTGAAATAACATAGTAGTTGCCAATAAAATGGCCACTTGTTATGATTCCATTCCAAAAAAGAATGCTATAGGGGAAGTAAGCTTTACACAGGAGCATCTGAAACCATCGATGTCAGCTAATGGGTGGTGGTACAGAGTAAGACTGGAGGAAATAGTATGCCACTCCTCACAAAATGATACTGTCTCAAGTTGCCCCTGAATGAAGCAAATCATTATGGATTTTGGGCTACCTTCTATGTTGTTTTCTATTTCTGCTCATTTCAATTAAATCAGTTCTTGACTTTAAGCATGAGACTTCTGAAAATGAATCTCTCTCTGCTAAGCCCCATTATTTGGTTTATACTTGGCTGGACTTTGGCTCAAGTTTTCCCTATTACACCCCTAGATTTTTCTGGTTTTTGATTTGTCTTTTTCACTCATTCAATGACCTCACTAATAACATAGAAGTTTGTTAATCTCCTGTTACACTCTGACATTTGTCTGTCCTGGATACCCTTCTCTTCTCCCTATTTCACTTGGTGGTCTCACCAGCTGCCATAGACTCAATTATCATCTCTATGTAAATGTCTATTTATCTCCTCCAAACTCTAGACTCCAGATGATGTCCCCATAAAAGTCAAACTCAACATGCCCCAAACTCCAGTTCTTCCTCATCTTGCCTGAAAGACTTCTTATTTTCCTCTAATAATTAATTTAGGTACCCCCCTCCTCTGCCTTCCTTGACTCCCTTCCCACCTTATTAGTGCTGTCTACCTCTTCAAATTGCTATATATTTAATTATCTATATACATATTGTAATCCCGCCTCAGAACTTTCCCCATAAATCCTCCTCTCTGACCATCAATTGGGGAATGGCTGAACAAGCTGTGATATATCATTGTGATGGAATATTATTGCACTATGAGAAATGACAGGTAAGATATTTTCAGGAAAACTGGGAAAGACTTACATGAACTGAAGCTGAGTGAAGTGAGCAGAACCAGGAGAATGTTGTACATAATAACAAGAGTATTATATTATAAAGAACTGTGAATGACTTAGCTATTCTCAGCAATACAATGATTGAAGACAGACAACCCCAGAGAATTCATGATGAAGCATGCTATCTGCTTCCAAAGAAAAAAAAACTGAGTTGTCTGAATACATACTAAAGCATGCTATTTTCTCATTCTTTCTTTCTTTTATTTTATTCTTTCTTATTCAAGAGTTCTTGTACAAAATAATTAATATGGAAATGTTTTATATGATTGTACATTATAACCTATATGGGATTACTTGCCATTTCAGGAAAAGGGTGGGGAAAGGATAGAATCTGGAGCTCAGAACTTTAAAAAATCTTAAAAAAAAAAAAGAAAAGAAACCCTCCTTTCTTCCTGAGTTCTCTATTACTATGGAAGGTGCCATCATTCTCCCAGTTCCCCAGGTTTGAAACCTAGGTGTCATCATTGACTCGTCTCTCCCTCTATCTCAACCCCACGTATTCAATATGTTGTCAAGGTCTCTATTTTTCCCTGTTGCAACATCACTCAAATATATTCTCTTCTTTCCTTTGACACACCATCATCCTGGTGCATGCCATGATCACCTTACATCTGGACTATTTCAATGGTCTGCTAGGTGGTCTGCCACAAGACTCTCACCAATCCAGTCTATCTTCCATTTAGCTTCTAAAGTAATCTTCCTAAAGTCTAGATCTGGACATATCATTCAGGAAAATTTGGTTCCATATCTCCTCAAAGATCAAATTAAAAATTCTCTGGCATTCAAAACCCTTCATAACCTACACACACACACACACACACACACACACACACACACAGAGTTTCCAACTTATGCTTCCCCCTCCAAGTACTCTGCCACTCAAAGACAATGGTTTCTTTGCTGTTCCTTGAACAAGACAATCTATCTCCTGACCAGGTATTTTCACTGACTTCCCCTGTGCCTGGAATGCTCTCCTTCCATATCTCTACCTCCAGAAAGTCTTTCCTGATCCCCCTTAATTCTAATGCTTTCTATCTGTTGATTATTTCCAATCTAATCTGTGCATGGTTTGTTTGTACATAGTTATTTTCACGTTGACACTGCCCCCTCCCCCCATTAAACTGAGTTCCTTGACAGCAGGGACTGTCTTGCCTTTGTATCCCTGGAGTTTATTATCACAGTGCATGGCATACAGGTTTAATAAATGCTAGTTGACTGACTCACCCACCTGTGTTACAGCATATAAAGAAAAGAGAAAGGCTATCAAGACAAGGCCATAGGACTTAATTAAATAAACATTTATTAATAACAACTACTATGTATAAGGCATTATGTAAGATGATGATAGAAAAACAAAAACTTCCTCTAGGAGTTTATTACTCCTTGCTGGAAGAATATAATGTATATGCAGATAATTAAATATATGGCAATTTGAGGCGATAAAGAGCATTTACAAAGTAGAGGAACAAGAGGTGCAGAGGAAGGGGCACCAAAGCTAAGTCTTAAAAGAAGATAAGGATTCTTGGAAGCAAGATGAGAAAGCACTACATTCCAGGCAGAATAGGGCAACCCTATGCAAAGACATGACAAGAAATGTAATACCATGTTCAGGGAACAGCTAGTAATTCAGTTAGGCTACTATAATGAGTGTGAGAAAAGGAGTAATACAAAATAAATCTGGAAAGGTAGGGTGAAGCCAGATTGTGATAGACTTTAAATGCCAGGCTGAGGAGTTTTCATTTTATCCTAGAAGCAATTGAGAGCCACTGAAGTCTATTTTGTTTGTTTTGTTTTGTTTCAAATCATGGAAGTGACATGATCAACCCTGTGTCTCAAGAATTTGAGTAGCACCTGTGTGGAGGATGGTTTTGAAAGAGAAGAGATAAGAAATGAGCAGGGAATCAGAGAAACACCATGTCATGGAGTGCCAGTCTCCTGTACTGACCTCTCCCCATTTGCAAGGACCCTTCCTGTCTTCAGGGGACAAAAATATGTCATTCCTTCTTGCTCTTTCAACCTATCTCCTGGCCTAGCCTGCCTGCAGCAGTAATGGAGAAATCCTATTGCATCAACTTCTTAGCTGGTCCCCAGCCTGAGCTATATAACACCCCGAGAGGACACCATTCAGAGGCTGAACAACCCCTAGTGATGTTAATAACCTTCCTGAACTCATTCAGCAATAATTAACAAACTCCTACACATACTCTCGCCATCCTAGTGATACTTACTTGGGGTTGTGATTACAGCAACCTTGTTCTCTATTCCCCACTGTCCACCCCCTTATTCCCGTCCTTCTCAACCCTACCTCCCCTCTTCCCCAATGTCCCACTTCAAAGCTACCTACCCCTTCTGCTGTTCTTCCACTCCACAAAGATCTCTCTAGAAAATGTCCTCAGTACCTAACAAACTTGCTTTCATCCTAAATCCTTTCTTACATCTTTCATTTTCTGAGTCATAATTAGACCTGATTCCCTTTTGATGACCCAGCCTCCCTACACAATATTTCCAGCACTTATTGCACTTTAACTCATTCTCCCCACACCATTCACTGGTTGTGGTGAGGGAGTTGAGATACTATTTTTTCCATACTATCACTTATAGACTTTCTTACCCTCCGTCACTTAGTAATCTCTCTCCTTTGAGGCTCACACAGTACATACCACCCAATCAGAATTCTAGTAGATGTTGTCTACTGACCTCCAAGATATTCGCCTTTTTTCCTCAATGAAACGCCTAGTTCAATACTTTCTTTTTCAACTCCAGTCCTCATTCTAGAAGACTTCAAAAATACATGTCGATATTCTATCAAACACCCGTAACTCTCACTTCCTCAACCTGCTGATTTCTCATGACCTGCTCCTCCACCCCTCTTTAGCTACACAAAGTAATGGTCATATTCTTGATCTTGACATTACCAACAAATGTTCCACTTCCATGTTGATAAATTCTAAAATTCCATTAACTGAATATAATCTGTTGTCATTCCACCTCTCCATTTGCCCTACAAATCCAACTTCTGTTCTCCATCCTCACTCTGTCCTACAACCCACTGACCCCTTGATTCTTTCCCAAGATATCATCCCTAAACTGGCTAAACTCCTCCCCTCCCCATCTTAACCTTTTGGTGAACCAATTCAATTCTACACTTCTTCTCTTGAATCCCTTGCCACATTATCTTATCAAAGATCTTGTGTTGCCAAACCTCAGCTCTGGATTACTCCCAATACCTGCTGTCTTCATTCCTAGTCATATGCTGAATGAAGTGGGAGAAAACATTAAAACGTGCTAACTGGATATGCTACAAGTTTGTTTTATAATCTTGACTAGGCCCTCACTTCCATAAGGCAACATTTGACTCACTATCCCATTCATCATAGCAGCTTTTCCAAAACTTTTCATTCATCCTTCTCAAACCTCTCATAGCTCCCCCATCCTCCCACCTGAGAACCTTGCCACATATTTTGCTGAACTGAAGCCATTCAGAGTTTCCTGAGCTCATACCTACCAGATGCTTTCTACCACTATTTCTGCCTTCACCCTTGTCTCACATAACAAGATAACCCTTGTGTTTGCCAAGGCCAATCCTTCTACATATAGAAATGATACCATTCCATCCCAACTTCTCCAGCAGACTGTCCCCCTCTACATCTTCACTCTTACCTATTTTGAATCTCCCCTTGTCCACTAGAACCTTCCTACAAATATGCCTTTATCCTACATCCTCAAAAAAACCCTCACTGAATCCAACCATCCCCACTATCATCCCATATCTTTTCTCCCTTTTGTGGCTAAAGTCCTTAAGAAAATCCTCAAAAATAGGTGACTCCATGTCTTCCAACTTCACCATTTAACCAAAACTCCTCACTCCAAAGTTACTAACAAACTCTTAATTGCCAAATCAAATGGCCTTTCCCTCATCTTTCTTGGTTTCTTTTCAGTCTTTGACACTGTTAATCATTTTTCCTTGATTCTTTCTTTTCTCTGTCAATATCTCTCTGTTAATAATTCTCAAAGCAACTTATCCAATCCTAAACTCTCAGCTGTAGACTCAAATCTCCAAATGCCTGGTGGACATCTCAAATTGAATGTCCTATAAACATCTTAAAACTCAACATGTCCAAAACTGAACTCAATTATTTCCCCCCAAAACTCCCCTCTTACTAATTTCCCTGCTATTGTGGAGGATGCTATCATCCTCCTTCCAGTCACTCAGACTCACAGTCTAAGTATCATCCTTAACTCCTCACTCTGTCACCTTCACATATCCAATCTGTCCCCAAGGACTGCTGATTTTACCTACATAACATATCTTGTATATGCCCTCTTCTTTCCTCTGATACTTCAACCACCCTGGTGAAGGCTCCCATCACCTGACGCCTGGATTACTTCAATAACCTCCTGGTTGATGTCCCTGCCACAAATCTCTCCTCATTCCAATATATCTTCCACTCAGCTTCCAACATTATTTTCCTTAAGTATTAGTCCAACCATATCACCTCCTGCTCAGTAAACTCCAGTGGCTCCCTAACACCTTCAGATCTAATATAAAATTCTGTCTGGTGTTCAAAGTCTGATTCCTTACCTTTCCATTCTTGTTAAATAAATCAATTACCCTGACAAAATCAGAGCTATTGAATGACAATACATTAAGTTCTCTTATCTCTACCTTTATGGTATCAAAAACCCAACAGTTATTGCTACTTTAATGACCACTGACCCTGAACCCAAGTTTCAAGCAATGAGGGAACAAAGGCAAGTGAAGTATGAATATTGGCCAAAATTGCATGCAAAGGAAAGTGATAGATTTGGAATCAGGGGACATGAATTTAAACCCTAGCTCTTTCACTTAACTTCCTATATATGGGTAAATCATTTAGCTTTCCTGGTCTTTAGCTCTTTCAACCTTATTAAAGGGTTGGGCTAAATGACCTTTAAGATCTCTTCTGTCTCTCAATCTGTAATCCTATGATCCTAAATATATAAAGATATGAAAAACTGGGCAAGCTCTGAAATTAAAAGGTTTGAATTAGGCCTCTGGATCCTATGGTCCTTGGGATAAGTAATAGGGTGATAACCCCATGTATTTCTATAATTTCAAAAATATGCCATGTCTCTAAATAGTCAAGATTAGTAGTATTTTTGGACATTCAAATAGGGATATTGTTCCATTCGTTCTACATTTCCTCTATGACCATCCATTTGTGTATGTCTCTGCAACTGTTTCTTCCTAAAACTGGAAAAATTGTCAGTTCCTTCCTAACCTTTTTTTCTACCTCTCTTCCTACCTTAAAGGTCATATTATATTGTAGAGATGAATTGTTATCTTTAGTTTTGAGTGTTATCTTTTCTTTATTATATCACCTGCACTTCTCAATATGACCCTTCCCTTCTGCTTCACAGAGAACCATCCTTTGAAATGAAAAGGGGGGAGGGCTAATTAAGTCAAACTATTATGACAAAAAGTCAATATAACATGTAATATCCATACCCACAATCTCTCTGCCTCTACATATAAGGTGGGTAGATGCCTTTTCATATCTTCTTTGGAACCATGCTTGGTCATTATAATTTCACAGACCTTAAGTTTTCATTGCTTTTTTTGCTCTTTTCATTTGCATTGTTGTAATCATTATGTGTATATATCTATATACATATACATACATATTGTTTCTTTGTTCTATTTACTTATTTGGCATCGGTTCATTTAAGTCTTCCAACTTTTCTCTCCATTAATCATATCAAATCACTTCTGATTTTCAATTTATTTTTGTTACATTTTAAGTTCCAAACTGTCTCTCTCCCTCCCTCCCCACCCAACACTAGAGAAGGCCTTCATCTCTCTCTCTCTCTCTCTCTCTCTCTCTCTCTCTCTCTCTCTCTCTCTTTCTCTCTCTCATCCCCCCATCCATCTACACACACACACACACACACACACACACACACAACCATGCTATGCATAGCATACTTCTGTTTATCAGTTATTTCATTTCTTACCATACAGTAATATTATCATTCATGTACCACAAACTGTTTGGCCATTTCCCAACCTATGGCCATCTGTTTTATTATCAAGAACTTAATTATGTTTATGTTATCATTTAGTGCTTATGTGTAATAGACTGTTAGATATGGAAGAAAAAGAGACTTGAACTCAAACCCCCCCCCCCATTGACACTTATTAGCTTGGTGATTATAAGCAAGTTACTTCACATAAGTCAACATGGTATGGTATGAACTTTGTTGAATTTGGAGCCAGATGACCTAGGTTCAAAACCTGGCTTTGACAGTCACATGTAACTGACTCTGGACAAGTCATTAATGTCTTTAGGGCTCAATTTCCTCATTTGTAAATGAAAATAATACCTATAGTACCCACCTCATAGGGTTGTTGAGAAAATCAAATGGAAATGCAGCTAAAGCACTCAGTAAGCCTTAAAGTTTATGCCAGTTATCATTATTGTTCCTTGTTCTTAATGATAAAAGCAAATAAATGTAATGATTGATAGTCTTATCTTAAGTAAATAAATTAATTTGCTTTTACAGTTATTCATGCCTTCGTTTTTTTCATGTTAGCTATATTCCATTTAAAAAAAAGACTTTGCAGTCAGAGGTAGAGAAACTCTAAACAGTTAAAACAAGACCTAGAGTCTGCTGTAGCTCAGATCATGAGCTTCTTATGGCAAAATTCTGATTTAAATTGAAGAAAGTAGGGAAAACCATCAGACCATATAGACATGACCTAAATTACATCCTTTATGAATATGAAGTAGAGGTTATGAATAGATTTGAGGGATCATATCTCGTAGATAGAGTGCCTGAAGAGCTATGGACAGAGGTTGGCAATATTGCACAGGAGGCAGCAACAAAAAAAAAACATTTCAAAGAAAAAGAAGACCACAAAAGCAAAAATATCTGTCTGCTGATGTTTTACATATAGCTGGGGAAAGATGGAAAGGAAAAAGTAAAGGAGAAAGGGAAAGTTATTCCCAACTGAACACAAAACTCTAGAAAATAACAAGGAGAGATAAGGTTCTCTTGAGCAATGCAAAGAAATAGAAGAAAACAATAGAATGGGAAAATCAAGATCTCTTTAAGAAAAATAAAAGGGAATGTTTCATGCAAAACTATGGATGATAAAAGACAAAAATGGTAGAGATTTAACAGAATCAGAAGAGATTAAGAAGAGGTGGAAAGTATACACAAAAGAGCCATACAAAAAAGATCTTAATATCACCCATAACCCTGATGATGTGATTACTGATCTAGAGCTAGACATTCTGGAGAATAAAGACATGTGGGCTTTAGAAAGCGCTGCTAATATAAAACCAGAGATGACAGAATCCCACCTGAGCTATTTAAAATCCTAAAAGATGATGCTGTTAAAGTACTGTACTCAACATGCCAGCAGATTTGCAAAACACAACTGTGACCACTGAACTGTAAAAGATCAGTTTACATCCCAATCATAAAGAAGGCCAATGCAAAACAATGTTTAAATTATCAAATAATTGTACTCATTTCATACATCAGCAAGGTTATGCTTAGGATTCTGTAAGCAAGGCTTCAGAAATATGTAAACCAACTACCAAAAGAGTAGTCTGGTTTTCTAAGAGACAGAAGAACTAAAGACCAAATTGCCAACATTCACTGGATTATAGAGAAAGCAAGGAAGAATTGCAGAAAAAAATACATATTTCTTTATCATTGACTACACTAAAGCCTTTGACTATGTAGATCGTAACAAAAAATGCCAAGTTCTCAAAGAGATGGGAATACCAGATCACCTTATTTGTCTCCTGAGGAACCTGTATGCAGGCCAAGAAACAACAGTTAGAACCAAACATGGAATTGATTGGTTTAAGATTGGCAGAGAAGTATGACAAGGCTGTATACTGTCACCTTATTTAATTAACTTATATGCAGAGTTCATCACACAACATGTCAGGCTGGATGAATCGATTAGAATTGAGGTCACCAAGAGAAATATCAACAGTCACAGATATGTAGACAACACCACTCTAATGGCAAGAAGTGAAGATGAATTAAGAAGCTTCTTGATAAGGATGAATGAGGAAAATATTAAAGCTACACTGAACTCTGACATCAAAAAATTAAGATCTTCACAACTGGTCCCATCACTTCCTCACAAATAAGGGGAAAAGAAATGAAAGCAGTAGCCGATTTTATATTCTTGGGTTCAAAGATCACTGCAGACAGCAGCTATAATCATGAAATTCAAAGAAATCTCCTCCTTGGAATGAGAGCTATGGTAAATCTGGGCAACCTACTAAAAAACATAAACATTATCCTGTTGACAAAGGTCTGTATACTCAAAGCTATGGTTTTTCCCAGTAGCAATGCTTGGCTATGAGAGTTGGACTACAAGGAAATTTGAGCACCCCAGAAACAACGATTTCAAACTGTGGTACTGGAGAAGACTTTTGAGAGTCCCCTGGACAGGAAGGAGGTCAAATCAGTAAATACTTAAAGAAATATTCAGACTATTCATTGGAAGATCAAATACTGAAGCCGAAGCTTAAATACTTTGGCCACATGATGAGAAGACAGGACTCATTGGAAAAGACCCTAATGTAGAGAAAGATTGATGACAAAAGGAAAAGGGGATGGCAGAGGATGAAATGGATAGTGTCATGGAAACAATGAATATGAACTTGGGCAGCCTTTGAGAGATACTGAAGAACAGAATAGCCTCGCATGCTAAGGTCCATGTGGTCATGAAGAGCTAGACATGACTGAACAATTAAACCATAACACACAACTTGTAGCTAGATTCAGTAAGTCTGCAGATGCCAAAATTTTTTTTTTTATCACTAACAGGCTTCCTGAAAGTATTAGTGCAGTTTAAGGCTTTAGCAACTTAAAACTGCACTAAGACTTTTGCCTTGAAATACCTATCTACTTTTTCAGATCATCTGGAGTCTGTGATTTTACCAATACAAACAGCCTTTCTATGCCAACATTACCCAGTTTTCTACAATTTAACTTTAACTATCTTCATGAATTTCTGTGATTGGGGGGGGAAATCATCTCAGAATGACCAGTAATATAACAACAAGCTTTTTCTCAACTTAGGAAGAGGGACAGGGACTGAACCTGTTTTTTCACTGATACAGAGAATTGAGTAAGGAAACACCTTCTACCAGTGTAGGTCAGGACCTTCTCTGATTATAGTCTTTGAGGGTTGCCTGTGGCCCAGTTGAGTGATTTTACCAACATAACACTGCCATTATGTGTCAGAAGGAGAACTTGGACTCAGAGCTTTCTAACTTTGAGACTCCAATACAACATTCTGCTTCTCATGTGGCATGTTTACAGACACAACTAGGGCCATATTTGAAGTCTCTCCAGTTTGGTAGTATCTGCCAGGACTTGCCCCCTGCCTTTAATCTTTAAAAACTCCTATTTCTTCACACTGATTAGGAATTAAAGTAGACTTGAATGCAAAACATATGCACAAACATAATATGAAATGTAATATAATGAATAAATGCCAAAAGTTGAAGGGCTGAAATTTGTCTAACAAACTTATAAAAGGAGATACTTTTTAAAAAGGAATAAAAAGAGAAAACCAACAGGGTCAAATCCTGGAGCTCTTAACCTGGGGTCCACAAATAGCCAAAGAATCCACAGACAGATTTCAGAGGATTTGTGAATTTAGATGGGGAAAAAAATACATTTTTATGTTCACTAACGTCTAACTGAAATTTAGCACTTCCTTCAATTATGAATATAGAAAACAAAGATTCTGAAAAAGGGTCTATATAGCCTGTATGAGATTTCAAACATCTGTCCATCTAAGCAATAAAGACCCAGTTGTATTGGGAAGACCTAGATTGAAGATTTGTCTCTGACACAATCTTCTAGGGGCAAAGTAGTGGAAAATGGTGACAAAAGCATTGATTTAGGAGACAGAGGATCTGGATTCAAATCATACCTGACACTTTTTAGCTGTGTGACCTTGAGTGAGTAATTTAATTTCCTTAGACCTCATTTATTTCATCTGGAAAACAAAGGGACTAGACTAGATGGTCAATGAGGTCCTTCACAATTGTTTTAATAGTATACTTCTATGCAAAAGAAGAGGAATGATAGGAAAAAAGCAGGCCGCTGGTAGGTAGAGAAGACATAAAAAAAAATTGGGGGGATGGATAAGTAACCTGGTTTTTTTAAGCATTTTTAATGTGAGTACATATTAATTTGTATGGCTGGTAAACACACATTTCTCTTCTAAGAAATGTCCTTTAGGTACATCTATTGTCTATATTGCAATTTATTCAACAAATAACTAATTCCTTTTATTTTTTTTCACTTTTTTTTCTTTCAAATGCTTTATTAACTTCTGATTTACATCATTCATTTCTGCCAGATTTTGAGTTACAAATTTTCTCCCCGTTTTTCCCCTACCCACTGCCCCATAATAGCAGTCCCACAGGATGTCCCCTCCTCCAACCAGCTCTCTCCCATATTTTCTCCCATACCTCTTTTGACTTTACCAGGGGATCTCTATGCCCCATTACCTGTTTATTTTATTACCCAATTACATGTAAAATAGTATTAATAATAGTATATATATATATATATATATATATATATATTTAAACATTTGATTTTAAAACTTTGAATTCCAGATTCATTCCCTTCCTCCCTTGTCACCCACCCTTACTGGGAAGATAAGCAGTTCAGTATAGGTTGTACATGTGTAGCTAACGCAAAACAATAGCATAGTAGATATATTATAAAAGACTGACTATATTTCCCTCCCTTCTATCCCACTTCCCACTTGTTCTATTCTCTACTTTGATCCCATCCCTTTTCAAAAGTGGGTGCTTCCAACTTCCCTCCCCCCATGCTGCCCTCCCTTCCATCATTCCCCCTTTGATCCCCTTCCCCCCTACTCTCCTGTAGGGTGAGATACCCTATTTAGTGTGTATTTCATTCCCTCCTCAAGCCAAATTCAATAGGAATAAGGTTGACCCATTCCCTTTTGCCTTCCTATTCTTCCCCTCCATTGTAACCATTTTCCCTTGCCTCTTCTATATGAGATAGTTTACCCCATTCTGTCTCTCCCTATCTCCTCTCATTATATTCTTCTCTCACCTCTTAATTTCACCTTTTAAGTATCATCCCTTTCCTGTTAAATTGGTACTGTGTCCTCTATCTATGTATACCTGTAAACATATATACACACATTCACATAT
>NW_027186296.1:48246906-48318871 GCF_028583685.1 Petaurus breviceps papuanus
AGAGAGAGAGAGAGAGAGAGAGAGAGAGAGAGAGAGATTTCTATTCCCTTCAACTACTGAGAAAGGTTTCATAAGTTACAATTATTGTTTTTCCATGTAGGAATGTTATTAGTTCAACTTTGATAAGTTCCTTATGATTTCTTTTCCCTGTTTACCTTCTCATGCTTCTCTTGCTTCTTGTATCTGAATATCAAATTTTCTATTCAACTCTGGTTTTTTCAACAAGAATGCTTGAAAGTCCTCTATTCCACTGAATGACGATAAAATTATCCATGCTAACAGGGTATGCCTCATATCACACCTGTAATCCACCATCTTTTTTTTTTTTTTGCTTTTTATTTGGAGGGCAGTTGGGGTTAAGTGACTTGCCCAAAGTCACATGGCTAGTAAGTGTGTCAAGTATCTGAGGTAGGATTTGAACTCAGGTCCTCCTGATTCCAGGGCCAGTGCTCTATTCACTGCACCACCTAGCCACCCCCATTTTTTTTTTACTTTTAAAAAATCATTTCTAAAGGTCATGACAAATGGTTTGCAGTTTTCAGAAGTGCAGCATTCCAGATTTTCAGAACCCCAATAAAATCATAACTTAGAAGTCTAATTTTATACCAATTTTATTATTACATCATAAAAAATACAGAGCTAGAGCCAGAAGGAAGAAATCTGCATTAAGTCTTAACTACCATGAATGTTAATGGAAAAGGAGGTAATGTAAAAAGCCATGGGGGGTTAGTTTATATCAAGAGAAACACAGTTGGTATGTGTGACCCTATCAAGTAATGTACTGAAGTAACTTAAAATGTTCTGCACTATTAGAGGACAAGAATAGCATAGAAAACTTAAATCTACAATTAAAAGAAAAACTTTACTTTAGACAAGAGCTTGAACCTCTCAGTGAAATTGCCTTTTAACAGAGGTGAATTTTGTCTCTATTCTTTCCTGAAGATGGCAATAATAATATTATTAGCATTTACTAGAATATGGATGTACATGTCTATACATATATATATGCAAACACACATACATACACACACACAATGTCCCTTCACAGTTTACAAAGAACTTCACAAATTCTCAAAACAGACCTGTGCAATACATACTAAATTCTTATCATTCTCAGTGAAGAATGAGGAAAGAGCTTGAGAAAAGCTAAATGACATGCATGAGGTCACACTGCTAGTAAATAGTGGTACTCAATAGCAGTACTCAAACCTAGATGAAGAGAGGCCAAAAAAGAGAAAGAAAGTGAAGTTATAATTATACTCTTGATTATAAAATTATTAATAATTTATTCATAAGGTTTTAAATAATTTCCTTCTAAAATTTCAAGTAGGGGCAGCCAGGTGGCTCAGCAAGTAAGAGCACTGGCCCCAGTGTCAGGATGACCTGGGGATCAAATCCAGGCTCAGATACTTAGCACCACACCCAGAAATAACTGGCCATGTAACCTTGAGCAAGTTACTTAACCCCAATTGCTTTAAAAATAAATAAATAAATTTTCAAATAAACACTAAAATGACAAAAATATTATTATATGTTACTATTTGTATAGTAAATTACTAAAGTTTAGTAGAACTGTTCCACCTCTTGCTGGTAGTCTTCTGAAATTTGAAGGGTTCAAATGATTTTTTCACATCTAAGCAATATTCCTGAAATGGCTGACAGTAGTATCTGCATCATGAACCAAGGACAAACTGGACTGGATGAAAAAAGCATATTCGAGATTCTACAAAGAGTTAAGCAGAAAATTTATACCATACCTCAGAGGACCATCTTCAGGAATATAGCGAAAGGACTTCTAGGAGCTGCACATTACCCTTCTGCCACATGTGCTCTCTCATTGAACATTATTTCCAAGAGAATACACCAACTACATAAATTGGTAAATACCCCCTTTCTAAAAGCAAAGTCTATCTGACTAATATCATCTGATAATCATGAAGTACACAGGTAGGGGGCTCATGAACTATACAACATTAGAAATGCAAATCCCAACCCTTCAGAGTTACACCAAGAACCCTGAGAGTACACGATCTAATGACCTGATCTGCCAATTCCACGGGAATTGGAATAAAGATTGCCAGAATCTATATAATTCTCTCAGAACATGTGTGTGTGTATGCATACACATGCACCTTTCACATATCTATGTAAATACACACATGATCTCCTTTGCTTCTCATAACAACCTTGTGAGGTTAAGTACCACAAAGAGTTATGTTATCGCTCCTTTACAGATAGAGAAATTACCTCTTAGAATGTTTCGGCCACTTGCCTGTGACATCACAGCTAATGTCAGAGGCAGGATTCAAATCTGTTTCTCCTGACTCCAACTTGTTGCAATATACCCCACAACCTCTTATTTCACAAATGGGAGATCTGAAAGAGGTACAGTCTAGACATGGTGGTCAGTCTCCACAGATGCAAGAAGAAAAGAAAAGGCAAGTTGAAATAAGGGAATATATTCTTTGACAAAAATAAATGATGAAAAGAAATAGTGCAAAATAAGACTGGAGAGGTAAAGGACTAGTACTCAGTTCTAAAAATTATCAAAAAAGGGAAGGGAAAATATGGGCTATAATTATACTCTCAATAGCTAATCTGTTGAGAACTTGTATGCTTGTAATACAGTATTTATTGTTGAAGAAATTGTTTCAGATGAAAGAATTCTGAGTTGTGTTAGTTACCTTTCAGTACTATTCTGACAATTACAATAAATTAGGGAAGAACCAGAATGTGTTATAAATCATAGGACAGATAGAAAGTAGCTCTTTTAGGAAGGGATGCTCACTATTAATAACAAAGAAAAGAAAGGATATTCTAAAGGACCATAAATAGTAGGCAAAAAAGTATATTTTAGCCTATAGGCAATGGAGAAAAACAATTTTTGAGCAATAGTGCCACTGTTCAAAGAAAAGCTCTTTGCCTGAGAACACTTCTCTCGCTTTAAATTTATAGCTTCACACATTCTCTGGGACAAGGAAATAGCTGCTTTGACTTCTTGTATTAAGTAAGCAAAAATGTTAGCTTTAACAAAATGATTAAGAAACAAACCAAGATCTCTAAGAACTTAAAATAATGTCTACTAGTGCACATTTCTCCTTCAGAACTATTCTTTTGCTGTGTTCTTTACTTAACAAGCTTAGCCATCTAAACTCATGTAGTGGGTACTGGGGTCTTTCTTACTCTCTTCCCAAATTTACTAAATAGTCTGATACTAGCCTAATGGCAAACTTGCCTTACGAGCTTCAGAAGATATGGCTCTACTGGAGTAATTAGCTAATCACTTTGGATGATCTGAATAATTCCACCCAAGTACCTGTAGAGAGAATAAATTGGAAAGCAATTGGTATATATTGGCAACTAAATGAAAAAAATGGTTTTGCCAAACGATATCTTCACTTTCAGAATGAAGAGTGAAAAGGATTTGATATCCTGTCTGAATGTGAACTTTGTAAAAGCAACTCTCATGAAGTTGGACATTGATAACAAAAATTTGCTCTGGTATTAAGTCTATATAAGTGCAAAGACTATTGTGAGAAAGGATATTGTCACAAAGGCTTAAAACCTAGATGTAGGACTTTAGTCTCTGATAATTGAACAGGATTCACAATATGACGTTTCTCTACTAATACTCTATTTTACTCATTTTGTCCCCACCCAGATTTAAAGGCTCTAGGAAACTTATCTAGTTTCCAAATTTCTATAAATGGGTAAACTGACTTGTCTGTTAGCAAATCAAGTCTACATATAAAACTGAAACATTTTTTCATAACAACAGTAAATCAACCTATCACATCCCCAGTGACTACAATCTCATTCCACCTCACAGTGTAGTTTTGGTCTTAATTTCCTTAACACCTCCAACAAGGAAAAGTCTGAGCAAAATCTCTGACTGGGGGAGAGGCAGTGAGATTGGAAACCTCAGCAAAGATAGAATTGGCATTTATACTCAGATTTTCAGCCATTCACATTTAACAGCCATTCTTAGTCCCTTACAGATGGGGAAATGTCCTCATCACTTGGTCATATAAATTGACTGAAACATTTTCTGACTTGGCAAAAGGCTACCATCTTCAATTCTGCCTTCTTTATCTTTTCTGCCAGTAGTTCCTATCTTGTTGTATGTCTAGCTGTAATGTTCCTTCAGTCCATAACATTTTTGGAATTACAAGTCTTTGACCACTGCTATGTTCTGAAACCACTTCACCTTCAATCTCCTGTCCTACCTCTTGCAAAGGGACAATAGGAAAGTACAGAATGATACAGGAAAAGCTCCCTATGGTTTTCTATCAATCAATCAATAAACATTTATTAAGCACTGACTATGTGCCAGGCATTGTGCTTTGGAGATACAAAAGGAGGCAAGAGATAATCCTTGCCCCCCAAAGAGCTAGGTGCAGGGAACCACAGAGAGAACAACACTGCCAAAGCACCAGCAGAGAGCAGAAAAGAAAAGATCACACCTTGAAGGAATCCTCATCTTACTTAGTACTAGAATAAGTATTAGGAGATTTCACTGTGGGATTTGGGGAGCCAAGAGTAGTTAGGCATTACCATACGTCATAGAGATTGTGATAAGGATCCCTAGAATCTATAATAACATATGTATACACACACAAACATATACATACACATGACTTTCTATTTTTCTCTCTTCAATAAAACTTTCTGTAATACAAAAAAAATGTGAATTTGGAAGTGTGGATTTGGTATAATTAGGACACTTTTTTCAAAAAGCTTGAAGTCAAGAAAATATTGATAATTCCAAAATTAGCAGACAGCTTTTCTGTCACAGACACCTGGGTACAAATCTTTTACTTCCAAGAGCTTATTTGGTACAGAAATGGAGCACACTATCAACCACTCTTTTTTCCTAGATATTCTCCCTTCTCTGAGTTTTCATGATACTACTCTTTCCTGGTCTTTCTCCAAACTGCATGAGCACTCCTACATCTCCATCATCATTTACCATCTATATAATATACCCTAAATGTGACTGTTTCCCAAGGTTCCATCCTAGGCCTCCCTCTACACTCTTTCCCTCTCTCAGGAATCCCATCCATTCTCATACTCTCATGGGTTTAAGTATCATCTCAATATGGGGGGGGGGGGGGGGGGAGGGGGAGAGAGAGAGAGAGAGAGAGAGAGAGAGAGAGAGAGAGAGAGAGAGAGAGAGAGAGAGAGAGATCTCAACTCAAATTCAACATGTTCAAAACTAGAATTATCTTTTCCCCAAAAAATCCTCCCCTCTTTCAACCTTCCCTATTTCTGCTAAAGGCAACACCGTCTTTTTAATCTTCCAAATTCATACCTATGGCAGTGTGCTGGACTCTTCATTCTGCCTTGGCCTACACATCCAAATCAGCTGTCAAACCTTGCTATGTCTACTTCCACAATATCTCTTTCATTCTATTTCTCTCAAATCACTGAGGCTACCGCCTTAATCCAGGTCCTCTAACCTAGATTACTGCAAGAGCCTTCTGGTTGGTTTTTCCACCTAAAGGCTCTCACTACTTTACTCTATTGTAGATACCACTGCCAAAATGAGCTTTCTAAAGCGCAGATGTGAACAAGTCACTCCACTACTCAATAAACTCCAGTGGCTCGCTATTGCTTTCAGGATAAAATATAAAGTCTTCTATTTAGCATTTTAAGCCCTACACACCTTGGCCCTAACCAACCTTTCCACCCTCAAGGGACATTACTTCCCCTCTCAGTCTACAATCTAGTCAAACTGGTTTTCCCTCTTTTCTCACACACTATACTCCATTTCCTGCCTCCTTTTCACTGGCTATCTCCCATGCCTCTGCTCTGTTATGAATGGAACATACTCCCCCTGCTGACCACTTTAGCTCTCAAGATCTCACAAGTGAGGCTTCATTTGTCTCAAACTCTAGGAAGCACTCCAAAAGCAATCAACTTCTTTATTCTGTGATTTACCTTTCACTTGTGAAGTAAAAACTCACCATATCTATCCTGTGACTTCCACAGTACTCATTTAATCATCTTATAATCTCCAAGCAGTTATGGTTGTTTTTTTTTTGTTTTTATGAGTTTTATACTCTTAGATTTTAGACTGCTACATGCAAATAAAGCCCACAATAGCCTAACAGCTACTGTCATTTATCAGGTCTCAGAGAAACCTCTCCCATAATCTGTCTTTTTAAACTGTTTCTTCAAACATTATCAGTGTTTAATAAATGAAAGTTCTCCCCCTGCCTCCTATAAACCATTAAACTGTTCACATGCAAAAAAGGCATCATCTTACATCCTTAAGAAGGTGATCTAAGGGTACAGAGTCACCATGGTAGAATACCGGCAGGAACCCAGCTGAACTTTCCCAACATTACTCTCCAAACAATTCTAAATAACATCTCATATAAAATTTTGTAATAGCAGAGCCAACAAAAAATCAGAGTGAGACATTTTTCCCGGCCTAAAAAGACTTGGGTAGCTGGCAGGAAAGGTCTGTAACACTGGCCTGAGAACTAGTACAGAGCATAGAAAGAACACTAGCAGTGGCCAAGACAGAAGCCACAGCTTCAGAAGCTCTCATCCCAGAAACAGGAAGGGGCTTGAAGAAGTGGTCAGGAAGATATTACAAGGTACCCTTTATTGGCGCTGGGTGCAGCTGGTGCGGACTGCCTATTCATATTACCCAAACACAGTTCTTGATTACAGTTTTAGGGTGGAGAGGAGCTCTTGGGATTGGTCACAAAGAAGTAGGGTTCCTGGAAACAGTTCCAGGGCCAAGAGGAGCACCAGTATTTATGGCTGCAGAGGACCAGGGGAATTTCCTAGGTACGGACCAGAGCACAGACCCAGAAAGCAGGTACCACACCTCTCCCCAAATCACATCACCATGGAAGCACCAAAAACTTGCAGACCTCCAGAACTGTGAAAATAGCAGTGCAAAAAGACCTGAAGCTTGAGACTGTCTTCTCATCCCAGGTGAGCAGAGCCCAACATTAACATAAAGTTCAAACTCAAGAAATAGGCTGGAAAAATGGGCAAAACACACACACACACACACACACACAGAACTTGACCATAAAAAGCTACTACATGGAAGGGAAGACTAAGACAAACTCAGAAGGCAACAATATGAAAACAGCTATGTAAAAACAGATAAGTAAAGCCTCAAAGGAAAAAGTGCTAATTGGACTCATGCCCAACAAGAATTCCTAGAAGTATTAAAGAAAGATAATGGAAAAGGGGGGAAAGAATTGAGAGTTTTGTGAGACAATTATGAAAAGAAAATTAACTTAGCTTGGTTAAAATAATACTAAAGAAAATAACACCTTAAAAAAACAGAATTGACCTAATGGTAAAAGGAGGTACAAAAATTTGCTGAAGAAAAAAACTCCTTAAAAAGTAAAATTGGCCAAATGGAAAAGAGGTACAATAGCTCACTGAAGAAAATAATTCTCCACAAATTAGAAGTGCATAACTGGAAGCTAATGACATCAAAAGACATCAAGAAACAATAAAACAAAATCAAAAGAATGAAAAGTAGAAGAAAATATATTATTTGAAATATATTATTGGAAAATGTTGACCTGGAAATTGATCAAGGAGAGATTTTTTTGCAGAACCCTTTTTAATATAAAACAAAAATTTTAACATTTCAAATCCTCACCATGTCCACAATTCTTATCTTCACAAGACACATGCTAGAGTGTTGGATCACACAGCAATCTTTGGGAACATGTGCCTGTGTGGAATAAAAAAATGTCAAATTCTAGGATGCTCAACCAGGTCACAGAGCTTGGATTCAGGATACTAGAGTAGTCCCTGGCATTTCAAGTCCTCATATGTTTTCTTATTCACAACATTTCCACTGGAATCCTCATACTCCTCCTCAATGTCAGGCTGCCACTGTTCAGAAGCCTCCTGCAGTTTCAATTTGGCCCACAAAGAGACAGCATCTTCAATCTGGGTCACACTAGCTAAGTGGGCTATATTTGGAAGGCCCTAGCAAAGGAGAGTTTTTTTTTTAATTATTGGACTACCTAAAAGCCACAATCAAAAAAATAACTTAGACATCATATCTCAAGAAATTGTCAAGGAAAGCTGCCCCAATATCTTAGATCCAGAAGGTAAAATAGAAACTGAAAGAATCCACCAGTCACCTGCTAAAAGAGATTCCAAAATGAAAACTTCCAGGACTATTATAGCCAAATTCCAGAGTTCCCATATCAAGGAGAAAATATTTCAAACAGCCAGAAAGAAACAATTCAAATATGATAGAGTCATAGTCAGGATCACACAAGATTTAGCAATTTCCACATTAAAGGAATGGAGA
Source organism: Petaurus breviceps papuanus (assembly GCF_028583685.1). Classification (NCBI taxonomy): domain Eukaryota; kingdom Metazoa; phylum Chordata; class Mammalia; order Diprotodontia; family Petauridae; genus Petaurus; species Petaurus breviceps. Next base: position 48,255,212 of record NW_027186296.1, read on the forward strand.
TCTTGCAATATGATATTCCAGAAGGCAAAGGAGCTAGGATTACAAGCAAGAATAACCTACCCAGCAAAATTTAGCATAATCCTTCCAGGGAAAAAATAGATATTTAATGAAACAGAAGATTTTCAAGCATTCCTGACCAGAAATGAATAGAAAATTTGACGTTCAAACACAAGACCCAAGAGAAGTATAAAATGGTTGACATGAAAGAGTAATCATAAGAGACTCAATAAAGTTAACTGTTTACATTTCTATATGAAAACATGATACTTGTAACTCCTAAGAACTTCATCATTATTAGAGCAATTAGAAGTCTACATAGACAGAGGACATGAGTGTAAGCTGATTATGTTAGGATGATCTCAAAAAAAAAAAAAAAAGTGAAGGGCATCACTCCTTCATCCATGCACTGGATAAAGGGGAAGGGGAAAAGTAGAATGAGGAAATTTTTTTCCACATAAAAGGCTTGAAGAAGGAGGTTGTTTTTTTTTTTTTTTAAGCAATCAGGGTTAAGTAACTTGCTCAAGGTTATACTGCCAGTTATTTCTGGGTGTGGTGCTGAGTATTGGAGCCTAGATTTGATCCCCAGGTCATCCCTACACTGGAGCCAGTGCTCTTACTTGCTGAGCCACCTGGCTGCCCCTAAGCAATTGGGGTTAAGTAACTTGCTCAAGGTTACACAGCCAGGTGTTTCTGGGTGGGTGCTAAGTGTCTGAGCCCGGGATTCAATATCCAGGTCATCCCGACACTGGAGCCGGTGTTCTTACTCGCTGTGCTACCTGGCCGCCCCAAAGAAGGAGTTTTTATGCTGGAGAGGATAATGTGGGAAGAGGTATAGGCAATGCTTGAATCTCACTTTCATCAGAACTGGTTCAAAGAGGGAAGAATATATACATTTATATGTATATATGTGTATATATATGTATACACACACACTCAATTCAATACAGAAATATACCTAAGCCAACAGGGAAATAAGAATAGAAATGGGGAGAAATATGAGGGGGAAGTGATAGAAAGGGAAGGCAGATTAAGGGAAACAAATCAGACTTTTGAGGAAAGACAGGATAAAAATGGAAAGAGAGAAAAATAAATAGAAGAAAATAGAATGGAAAGAAATATACAGTTACTACTCATAACTGTGAATGGAATGGGCTCACCCATAAAATGGAAGCAGGGAGAGAATGTATTAGAAACCAGAATATGTTATTTACAAAAGACACACTTGAAAGAGAAAGATACAGAGTTAAAGGACTGGAGCACCATCTACTATGCTTCAATGGAAGCAAAAAATACTGGGGTAGCAATCATAATCTCAGAAAAAACAAAAGCAAAACCAGACCTGATTAAAAGATATAATCAGGGGAAATAACATTTTGCTAAAAAGGTACCATAGGCAATAGAGTAATAGACAAATATATATCCAGTTTCTCTGATAAAGGCCTCATTTCTCAAATATATAGAGAACAAGTCAAATTTATAAAAACACAAGCCATTCCCCAACTGATAAATAATTAAAGGATAAGAACACACAGGTTTTCAGAAGAAACCAAAGCTATTTATAGTCATATAAAAATACTCTAAATCACTCTTGATTAAAGAAATGCAAATTAAAACAACTCTGATGTATCACCTCACACCTATAAGAAATGACAAATGTGGGAGCATATGAGGAAAAATAGGTACATTAAAAACTGCTGGTAGAGTTGTGAACTGATTCAACCATTCTGGAAAACAATTTGGAACTATGCTCAAACAGCTATAAAAGTGTGCATACCCTTTGACCCAGCAATATTATTACTAGGTCTGTACCCCAAAGAGATCAAAGAATAAGGAAAGGTAGCAATATGTACAAAAATATTTATAGCAGCTCTTTTTGTAGTGGCAAAGAATTGGAAATTGAAGGGATGTTCCTCAATTGGGGAATGGTTAAACAAGTTTTGGCATATAATTGTGGAGTACTACTGTGCTATAAGAAATTACAAGGGGGGGGGGGCAGGTGGCTCAGCGAGTAAGAGCACCAGCTCCAGTGTTGGGACGACCTGGAGATCGAATCCCGGGCTCAAACACTCAGCACCACACCCAGAAATAACTGGCCGTGTAACCTTGAGCAAGTTACTTAACCCCGATTGCTTAAAAAAAAAAAAAAGAAATTACAAGGGGGCTGACTTATAAAATCTACTACTTTCAGGGATAAACAGTTCACCTATGAAAGAGGTAATACTTTACATAATTTATCAATCAATTTCTTATTTATGCAAAAGTACATTTTCTGTAAGTTTCAGCACTAAACTGTTCCATATACAATGACATAGCAACTAAACTCAGTAGTACCTTATACTTATTTAGGTACTTATCTTCTCCATTCAATTGGAAGTGATATTGTCAGAAGTGCTCTTTTGGAAGACCACTTTGAAAAATTAATAGATTGTAGTGAAGAAAGACTTGAAGCAGGGTGACCAATCAGAAGGCTATGGCAATAATTCAGACATTATATAATAAGAACTTATACTGATATGATAGTTTTGAATGGGGGAAAGGGATAATATACAAAAGAGTTTGTGAAGGTAGAAATGACAAGACGACAACAGATTGGATAGAGGGGAATAAGGAAGATCAAAGATGACATCAAGATTTCAAGCTTAGGTAACCGAGAGAATGATAGTCCCATTGACAGTAAAAGAGAAGTTTAGAAGGGAAGTTTGAGGGAAAAGATAGTGAGTCCTGTTTTGGACATGGCCAGGTGGCAAATTCAAAGATCCAGTATTACTTTCTTGGCAAATCTACATTCACTATATATTCCCAAAGCCTCTGCTTTCCAGGAATATGAGAAGAGACTGCCTGCACATGCAAGAGAAACTCTCCTTTCTAATAATCTCAAAACTTAACTCTATCTTGCCAGTAGAAATTCAGGACATGGCAACTATTGGAAGGAAACAATCTTATCAGAAACTAGTCAGTACTTCAATAGATATGTGATCTCATTACTATAGGTATCCCATCCATAACTGTAAATCACAATCAAGTCATATCTTCCCATTCTTTATGATTCCTATCTACATTCTCTGCAAATTAGTTTTTACTGTAATTAGTAGCTAGTCATGAGTATATTGATCACAAGTTGACAAATTCTTAGAATGGATGCCCTGGAAGGGGTTTTAGCAAGGTCTAATTCAAATTGACCATTCTGCAGATGGGGAAATTTGGGACCAGAAAAACCAAGCAATTTGTCCAATGTCACAAAGCAAACTGATGGAAAACTAAGGATTAGATTATGAATCTCCCAAATCCCATTCCAGAACTACTCAGGTAGTCAGCCACAAGATACACTAATAACCTGAGTCTAATATCCAGTACATACTTGTAAATCTGTTTTTGAAAAATAAGAAAAATAATCACAGAAATCTCACAGTTAAATGGAGTGTTTTAATCTCCATTTAAAAGATTTAATCAAGTTCTAAGAAACTAATTTTAAAATGTTTTAAATTGTTAATTGCATTCAAGTCACAACACATAAAGAAAACAGAAATATAATAGCTTTTCAATACGCAAAAATCTACAGTATACAAAATCTCCAAGAGAAAAGTAGTTATTTAAATAATATCATCTGTTTTTATCTTCATAAACTACACTAGCACTTCACGGTAATAACAATACTCAATACTCTCTAGAGAATGAACTTCAATATAAGGTGGGTTCATCTTGGCTCTTGTGAATGTATTCTAGTTACACAGAGAACTTCACTACAAGATTGTCCAATGGAATGGGCCAGAGAGCATTTATAGAGAGATGTCAGTGTATATATTTATATGGAAATTTGCCCTTGATCTAGATTGTTTATCAGAGTGTGTAACAAAGACATTTGTGGAGAAAAAAGGTACGTGTCTATGAAAGGCTAAGTTTAAAGAGAAAAGTAAAAAAAGAAAAAGACACACATATAAGGAAATAAAAATAGAAATAGGGGGAAAAACAATATCCAAAACTACAGGAAATTGCTATACTATAATAGCATATAGTAACATACTCCTAAAAATAATAAGACTGGAAATGTAACCTAATTTTTCATTTTTTTTATATTTCAACCCATTCTTGGCATCACAGTAAGATGAAGAGCTAGAATTTGAACTGAGGTCCTCTTACTCCAAATCCATTATACCAAGAAAAGAACACATTCAATATAACTTTATGTAAATAAGGTTTTTTTGCTATGTAGAATGAAAAAAAGAGTTTTTTTTTCAATTTTAGGTAATTTGAAGCTAAAAATTTTAAATCTTTCTCATAATGCCCTGTAAAATCTCCATTATCCATAATCCAAAGCTATATTTCTTTGGGGAAGGGGTTACAAAGAGTAAAAAATCAGTTAATATACAAGTATACCACCCAAAAGACAATTTCTAATAGATTAAAACTTCCAAATCAATATAATATATATGAAGTAGAGGTAAAACTGAGCAACAGATGTGTGACTATATATAGTAAAGGCTTTGAATCATAACTCCAAAGTTATAGTCTCAAAACCTCATTCTTTTCTTCACAAGCACATTGGGCTAAGAGTCTCCTACAATGGTTGTTACAGATCACCTCTCCCAGACTCAGCTTTAGTCTGTAATAAGCTTTGAAATTAATACCCCAATTAAGATTAATGACCACACCTGTATCGATTATGAGGTTTCAAGAGTCACTTTTGCTTTGATCTCATTAAAAAAGCTACATGCTAGATTTAGAGAACAAAGGCCATTACCAGAAAAGGAAAACCAAAGGTTTGGGGGTAGGGGAGGGAGGGAGCGAATTTTTGTCTATACATTCAAGGGCGAATAACAAATGTTAAAAGAACCTCAAATAAGTTTTTGTTTGTGGAATTATTATACCATTTTTACTCCAGATGCAGCAAAATGAAGTTCACAAGTCAGTTCAACTGATTCCTCTATGTTTTGTATATAAATTTATCAATTCCAAATAGATTTTTCATTCTTTGATTTTTAAAAGCTACAGATGCAGTATGTTTTCATTTTTTAAAAAGACACTAGAAAATTCCAAAAATTAACTCTTAGCAACAATCTATTAAAGGAAGCAAGACCTCCTCACAGAACCCTCTGTGATATGTTACCCTGGAAACATCTCTGGTTCCACTCCATGGGAAAATACACACACACACACACACACACACACACACACAAACTTTAAAACCTGATCAGCCAGTTCAAGGATTCAGGAAGAACATGCTACAAATATATATCATATGTCCATATAATATTTTCCCAAAAATAAATATGGCATAATGCCACTGGATGTGGAAACAGAAATACATGTGTATACAATAGGCAAAAGTGGAGTCAAATGAAGGCTGATTCCACATCATCCTGTGGTAAAAAAAACAAACAAACATTATTTGGAGGGGAAAAGGCTTAGATCAAGCCTACCTATTCACAGGCTTTTCAATTTTCACATTGAAAACTATGGCAGTTAACTGTCACAAATCTCCTCACTCAGCAAATGTGGTGGCAAGCAAAGAGCAAAGAAGCCTAGCTCTCCCAATGGAGCAGTCCCATTTGTTGCTCTTTGCAATTGTGAGGATTTTTGTATTGCATGTGTGCATTGCAATCTGTGCCTACTGTTCTAATCTCATTTTATTACCTCCAACACAACCTGTCTGGTAATTAAATTTGTACCAAAATCCTAATCTCATCTCAAGGACCTATGAAGCATGTGAGTCTACTCAGTTTTGTAAGACAAAGTTACATGCATGAAAGCAAATTATTTCGAAAAAGTCACATTAAAACTTAGCAATAAACACCCTTATGGGGAAAAGTTTAGTCAATTGACCAAGGAAAGCCTTCAGCTGAAAATCCAAGACAAACCGTTCTATTCATGGATATAATTAAACACCCATCTGTGGGATTTGGGACCCAACTTCTGAAAATTCTGCAGGGAGAAGGGCACAGAAAAATCACCTATTGCATAACTACAGCTTAATTTTTCAGGACCAATTTCCTATGAATAACTATCATGCCATTATAATCTTCATCACATTGTGATTTCTACAGGTAACTGGCAAAAAGCCCGAATGTTTGGCTGACTGGCATCTGTAAGATAACTAACAAGGTTATGTTGTTCAATAGCTTGCCCAATCAATACAGATTAGGTGTTTGTTTTAGGAGAGTGTAATTATAGCTGGTGTTGGAATATGAAACGGCAATTCTTTCTTAAATTGTCAGTTTTCCATTTGAGAAGTAATTTGCCCTAGATCTTTCTAATGCACTAACACCCCCAAACCCCACTCCCCAAAAAAGCGGACATCGGAATCCCATCCCCTGAACTTAGGGGCTATTGAAGTTCCTGGGGTTCTATAGTAATTGCCCCTTATTAAGAATGACCAAGAGCGGGCGCATCTTTCCCAAATGTGTGCCTTGCTGAGCATGGCCGGACACCTCCAGAAGATCACCACCGGGCCAGGCACTATTCGCAAGTCCATCTCCTCCCAAACTTTGAACCCCCATCCTCACTTGGTGCATGTCGCAAGTTTCAGCTGCCAACTTTCTGGGTGCTGAATGTCCGAGGTGCCACCGGGGGAGAAGCGAGGACCAGGGATGAAAGGGCTAAGAGAAGGGAAAGGAAGCAAGCGATTGATAGTACTTACCGAGAAGCCAGCCCAGAACGGGCAGGAGTGCCGGACCCTGGCTGAGGTGGTCAGGGCCAGCGCCGCGAAGCTGACCGCCACGATGAGGCATCCGAGCACCATCTGTGTGACCCCGAGAGCCAGCATGATCCGAGAGCGGGTCCGGTACTCGCGCAGGCGGGATAGGCTGCGGGACAGGGCGGCGGGGCTCAGCGAGCGGGGGCCCGCCACCGCCAAGCCCGAGCCACCCCCGGCCACGGCCGGAGGCATCCCGGGTACTCTGCGGGCTCCGGGCGGGGCCGCAGCTCCTCAGGCACTGACACCGCTTCGTCTTCGTCCTCTGCTGATGCGCAGCTGGGACCTTCAGCCCGGGAGCCCCCGTGCCGCTTCTGTCTGAGCGCAAGCAGTCCCTCAGTCCCCGTGTCCGCAGCAGCTGGAGCTCAGGAGGCTGCGACAGTTGCCCTGGTGCCCCTAAGACCGAAGAGGGGACTCTGGCCCCTCAGCACTCAGCTCAGGGCGCTTCGCTCCCCCGCTCCTCCAATAGAGTCCGCGGCAAGTTGAGCCTCAGTCGGGGACGTCCTCTGGTGGGGGATGCTAGGGCAGGTGGGTCCCTTGGAGCTGCACGCCGCCCGCGGGCAAGAAGGTGAAGAAGAGAAGCAAGCGTGGGCAACCCCATCCCGCAGGCGGGCGGGAGCCGCCGCGGCCGCTGCCGAGGCTCCAGTGGAGGGCGGGTTACAGAGCCTTCTGCATCACGGATGCGCTCTAGATCTCCCTCTTCCCCTCTCTCTTTCTCTCCTCTCCCTTTCCCTCACACACACACACACACACACACACACACACACACACACACACAAAACACACACACACACACTCGCACACACGCACACACTCAGCTCCACCGCTACCCCCGCCTCCCGCCGGCGCACGGCTCCTCCAGAGCCGGCTCCGCACACTCGGGCACGGGCGCGAGCAGCCCCGCTCCCCACGCACCCGGGCCAGCCAGCCAGCCAGACGCTCGCGTGCGCGAGCCGCCGCCCGGATGTGCACTCAGCGGCCCTAAGCTCGAGGAGGGGCTGGGGGCGGAGGAGGGAAGGAGAAAGGCAGCAGGCGCTGGTGGTGGCACAGGTGCTGCGGCCAGGCCAGTCCGGTGATAGCACCGCAGGATCCGCTGTGGTAACGCCGGGGAGAAGAGAGGAGAGCTGAGCCGGAGTCTCCTCCACGCTCGTTCGCGCTCCGTTGAAGCCTCTGAGGCGCCGGCCCCTCGGGAGCGAGAGTCTGGTTTGGGGAGTAGGGGGTGGACGAGGGTGTTTACTGGAGAAGGGGCGGGAGGCTGCAGGAAGAGCCACCGCCGCCTCCAGGGGGAGAATGAACAGCTTCCACGAGCAAGAAAAATCAAGGGCAGCGGCTCCCGCTGAGAGAGGGGGGCGAGATGGGAGCCCTGAGGACGCGAAAGGCGTCTGGGTCTTGGCAGTGACCCGGTTCCCTTCTGGACTGGATTGACTGACACTGGGCCGGGAATCTGTCTCCGCAAGACAGGAACAAGTAGAGCGACCCAACAGGCCCCTGAAACTCCCGTGCCCGGGCTGGGGGGTGGCTTTGGGGAATAGGTATTAGGGACTGCAACTGAGCTTTCGGGGCAGTCCCGAGATCTTTAAAAGGGTGCCTAGCAGGTTGGACTGTCTCCTCTCCGAGCTGGCCCCGAGGCCCGGGTAGGCGGTGCGCCCTGCGCTCAGGCTCGGGAGCTCACAATGGATCCTCTTCTGGTGGACTAGGAGACTTCCAAGCCGGGCTTGACTGGAATCTCCTCGCCAAAGACACATCAGTTAACCCCTATTTGAAGCTGTGGAAAGGGAAGAAGCTGTTTTGATTGGGGTAAAGCAAACCGACAAAAACGGGTGGGGGAGGGGAGATCCCTCAGGGAAAGAGTAAGAAAAGAGCAAATGATCTAGGAGAGAAGAGTTTTGGTTTTGGTTTTTCATAAGCAAAGAGAATTAAATTAGGAAGATAAGAGATACATTTCTTATGTCCTGACTCAGACCATTGTTAAATGTCAAATATTACGGTGGTCTATATTTAATGTAATACAGCGGGTTTGAAGAAAACTCTGGTCGATGGAGTAATTTTAATTAGCAGTCTACACAAGCAGAGAACTACATTCTCAAACTTCCTCCCCCAAATTATTCATATCTAATATGGTAATCTTGTAAAATACAAGATATTTATTCGACTGGTTCGGAATTTCGAGGACGGAGCCACCCTAGAGCTCCTCTCTGAGAATATAGTATTTTTTTTTTCAGTATGCCCGTTGAGGTGCAAGACATCTGCTTATATGACTTTCACAAGCAGGATTTTACTTGAAATGAAAAGTTTACCTTCTAACAGTGCCGAGGGTATTAAAATAAATAAAATCCTAGCGCTCCGATAAGAAAAATAGCAAATTTAGTCCATCTTCTGTCAGCATATCTTTCTTTTTGCCTTAGGTTAAAGTATATATTTTAGAATCTTCCTTCTTTTTAGTGGGACTTGGGAGGTATTTTGTAGGCCTCTGCATATAAAAATAATTTTAAGATGACTTTTTAAAATATTATATTGAAATCTCTGCTTCAAAACCTACTAGCAATCTATGTTAGTATGGGTAAGTCACTTTCCAAAATTCATTTTCCTCATCTACAAAGTGGAGGTATCATTATTTACATTTACAAGTTTGTCAGGAAAGCATTTTGTAAAGTGTTTTATAAATGAATTATTGTACTTGCAAGACTACATTACTAATTTGACCTTACCTCTAAAATACAAAGGTCACCATGGGGCAGTAGAAGTATATAGAAACTAAAGATAGTTCCTTCTACAAATCAGTGTTCCGTGGACCTTATTAAGTACCACCTTTAATTGTAAGTGGAATGGGAAGCTGCCATAGAATATGTGGAGCTCTGGGCACAAGTAAAAACGAAGGAAATTGTATACAAACTTTGTAAACCACCAAGCACTATTTAAATATAAGCTATCATTATCTTTTGGCTTTCTTCATTGAGATCCAAATAATAGGAAATTAGTTTGAACTAACAGATATAAGTGAAAGGAAGAATTTCCAGATAGGGTTGATAAATCACTGTACTGGAATTATAAAGAAGACTGTGGGCTCTCCTTCAGAAATCTCTAAATCTGAACTTCTTTTGGGGGCTTAGAGTCTATAGTTGTAGTCAGATTTCCTCTTCAACTCATAGGAGTCTTTCAGAGCCTTGATTTCTTCATCTGTAAAATGGGTCTAATACTTTCACCAGCTCATAGGAATATTGTAAGTGAAGTGCTCTGCAAACCTTAAAATACCATATCAATGTATTGTCAGTGTTAGTTATATTCTAAATAAATGTAAAACCTCATTGATTTTTTCCAACAGGCAAGCAAAGGGACACTGTTTCTTCAACCTCATTATATCATGCTTAGAAAGCTCTAAGACTTGGAAGTCAGTGTAGTAAAGATCCCTTTTCAATGGAAATTATTGCATTAGTGTCACTTTTTTTTTCTGGCTTTCAACCACTTCAGGAAACAACTTTATGAGTTGTTTATAAACACAGTATCTATCTTTCTCGGAGGGAAGGAAGGAAAGAGAACTTCCTGTTATTAGTTGCCACCCACAGACCTATTACTCAGGCAGCCACTCTGCAGTATTTGAGAGTCAATGAAATAGGAGACTTTAGCTTCATAAGAAAAGGGGTTTGGGTGAATCTTCTAAGTTGGAGGGGCCCCTCCCCTGTGAAATTTTGTTTTAGGAACTGAAGAGCAGGAGAGCTTTATCCAGAACTGCAACTTTCACCAGTTTATTACCCATATTGGAAAACAGATTCATTGTACACTTATTGAATATCTTCTATGTTCAATATACTCAAATCTTATCTACAGCAGAGGTCCACTCCTATTCCTCCCCAGCTGCTAGTGCATTTCCCTCTGAGATTGCCTTCCATATACTATGGATAGATGAATGAATGGATAGAAAGATAAATATAGGTATTATGTATATGCCTAGACATTTACATGTTGCATTACCTATTAGAATATGAGTTCCTTAAGGGCAGGGACTTTTTTTCCCCATTTATTTTTATCTATCCTCAATATTTAACATAATGTGTAGTATATAATAAGTGCTTAATAAAGGCTTTTTGACTATTTCCTAAGGAAAGCCAAATATAAACAAAACTTGGTCCCTACCCTCGAAGGGTATATAATAGAGTGGAAAGTAACAGTGTATGAAATTCACTAAGAACACATTTATAAATTCTTGGAATAATAGTGATTATATAATAAAAAACACAAATTTAGGAAGATGAAGTTCAAATAATTATTCATATCAAACATTTTAAAAGTAATTTTTAAAAATACCATATAGACCTCAGTATTTTAAAATAACTGTGAAAGGTATTTCTATCACTTAGAATGAGTTTATATTAGACCATTAATTCATTTCAGGGTCGCCAAAGTTGCTTATTTGGCTCTTTTTTTTCAAGAGGCTTACTTCTCAGCATTTATAAATATTATTTTACATTTGTGAGAACCACCTGATTAAAGCCAACAAATCATTCTGGATTATGCAGAAAGGACAATGAATGTGTGAGAAAAAAAAATCTACTTAGATTAATTCTACCAGCACTTTTGCAGACTTGCATATTTTAATGATTCGATATAAAAAATAAGCAGCTATTCATATGCATACATATTGACACTAACAAAATAATAAATGAAAGAAATGTTTAGCCTTTAGGGAAAAAGTACTAGAGTTATGAATCATGCACATCCCATGTGCATGATTCTCATCCATCAGTTTACGATAAAAAATAGAGCCAAATTTATCATTTGGTTTTTGAAGTATGATGTTCAACTTCAGCCAGAACTCCTTGACTAACTTTTTAAAAGGAAAAACTAAAACAGTGACTGTCCCCCCAAAAAAAGCCTTTATCAGTGTAAATATTAAATTTCTAAAAGTAAAATTCTAAAAATCTATGATTCTGAGTTAATGATACTCTAATCACTTCTACCTAATAGCAGCAAATCACTTACAAATGGAATTCTTTGGGTAAATAGTAATCATCATAAGTAATGAAAAATGAAGTAGTATCAAGATCCCATAAAGTTTTGTCTCTTATGGTGGAACAAGGCCCTTCACAATCTGACTCCATTTTATTTTCTTAGCCTGATTTCCAGTTTTTTTTTTTTCCAAACCCTCCATTCTAACTAAATTGCTTTCTTCACAGTTCCATGAATATACCTTGTACATTTCCTGTTCTGTGCTTTGGCTCACACTGTTCCATCCTCTTGGAATGACCCTCCTCCTTTCTACCTAAACCCTCATAGTTCAAGATCTATCTTAGATCCTACTACCTCTATAAAACCTCTCAGGTCATGAGCAGAATAGAAGTAAGATTAGGCCAGAAGTTCAAGTCAGGCCAAGGTGTGATCAAGATATACAGGTTGACTTTTGAGGAACCACCTTTAAAACTGACATTGATACAGAGTCAGTGATTCAGACTTATGTTACTTTCTTACGGCCAGAAATGTCAATGTATCAGTAGGGCTAAGTATACAACATACCTGATCAAAGACAGGTAGTTTGACATTAATCATCTCAACCTCAATCTCTCTCTCCTTCCTCTCAACTCCTGTCAATTAACTACTGCCTTGTGACATCTGTTGTTGTCTTAAAACCATACATATATGTGTGTACATATATGTATGCATGTGTGTGTCTGTTAACCTTTTATGTTTATATCTTATCTCCCTGACTTCATTGAAAAATCCTTGAAAGAATCCTCTTGAGGGGTGGCCAGGTAGCACAGTGAGTATGAGCACCGGCCCCAGTGTCGGGATGATGGGAGGATTGAATCCGGGCTCAGACACTTAGCACCCACCCAGAAACACCTGGCCATGTAACCTCAAGCAAGTTACTTAACCCCATACCTTAGGGGTGGCCAGGTGACTCAGTGAGTAAGAGCACCGGCCCCAGTGTCAGGATGACCTGGGGGATAGAATCCAGGCTCAGATACTTAGCACCACACCCAGAAATAAGTGGCTGTAATGGGAATGCAAATTTGGAAGATCTTCCCTGCCCCTAGGCTAAAATGCACCTGAAGCATGGGGAGGGAGGCTTGTTTTTCAGTAGATACTTCTTGAGTGGCCAGTGAGTCAATAAGGTTGTTACATTCTCTGAGCCAAGAGAAGGCTATATAAGCCCTGATGTGTAGCTTTGTTTTGGGACTCACTTTGAGAAGTGTTCTGTGATTTGATCTGAATTCTGGGAAGCCGTTGTTGAGAGTCCCCCGGCTTTGAAAAACCCAGATATGGAAACCCAGATGTTGACTGGGTATGGATGTAATGGTTGGACAGTTTGGAAATCTGTCTACTTGATCTGTTTCTGTCTTGATAATTCTGCCTGTATGCTTTGAAGTTCAGGGTGCTGACCTTTTTCCCCTGAACAAGGTAAACGATATATGTCTGACTGATTAAAGTAAGCTTGTTAACCCATTTTGAGTTGCTTTCCTTTAACAAAGCAGATCCAAGAACCTGTATGGGCGGCAAACCCTGAGGACGCTTGGGGGTGCTTGCTGCTACAGTGGCCGTGTAACCTTCAGCAAGTTACTTAACCCCAATTGCTTAAAAAGAAAAAAAAAAGAATCCTCTTGAAGGTATCATCAACAATTCCTGTATACATATCATAAACTTAAAAAATAATCATTAATTTGATTTTAGTATTTATATTTCATATACCCGTTTAATCTGCTGGATTTGTAGTTATTACTTTATTCTTTTAAATAATAATAATATTTACTATTGTATTGGAAATCCTAGCAATAGCAATAAGAGAAGAAAAAGAAATAAAAGGAATCAGAATAGGGAATGAGGTAATAAAACTATCTCTTTTTTCAGTTGATATGTTGGTATATTTGGAAAATCCCAAAGGGTTGAAATAATTTAAATAGTTGAAAATAATTAATAATGGGAATAGTTGAAATAATAACTTTAGCAAAGAAGCAGGATATAAAGTAAATCCATATAAGCCATCAGCATTCCTACAAATCAGAAGAGATAGCTAGACATACACCATTTAAAATAACTTGACTGTATAAAATACCAGAGAGTACACCTGCCAAAACAACCCCAAGAACTACATAAACAAAATTACCCCCAAAATTACCCAAATAAAATTAGATTTAAATAATTGGAGAAATACATGGGTAGACAGGGCCAATATAGTAAAAATGACAATTTTACCAAAACTAATTTATATATTCAATGCCATCCCAATTAAATTACCAAAATTATTTTACTGAATCAGAAAAAAATATTAGCAGAATTCAGTTGGAAGAACAAAAATTCAAGACTATCAAAGGAACTAATTTTTTAAAAATGTATAGGAAGGAGTTTAGTAGTACTAAATCTTTAACTATAGTATAAGGCAGTAATTACAAAAAGTATCTGGTACTGGCTAAGAAATAGAAAAGTAGGTCAATGGAACAGAGTAGACATACACTTTACAGCAGCAAATAAATGAAGTAAACTTGTATTTGACAAGTGTAAAGATAGGATTTGGGGATAAGAATTCATTATTTGGTTAAAAATTATTGGGAAAACTGGAAAGCAGTATGGCAGAAACTGAGCACAGACCCATTTACCCCATTTACCAAGATGAGGTCAAAATGCATACATTACCCTAGATGTAAAGAAAGATATTACAAAAAAAAAATTGAAGAACATGGAACATATTACTTATCAGACTCATGGAAATGACAATTTGCAAATAAACAAGAATAGAGAGCAGGATAAGGTATAAAATAGATAATTTCTTTTACTTTGAACTTCAGAAGGTTCTGTATAAATAAAACAAATGAAGCCAAGATCAGAAGGAAAGCAGAAAATTGGGGAAGGGGCTGAAATTTTATATACAGTTTCTCAGATAAAGGTCTCATATCTCAAATATGTAAAGAACTTTGTCACATCTTTAAGAATAAGAGTCATTCTCCAATTGGTAGATGACCAAAGAGTATGAACAGGCAGTTTTCCAATAAAGAAATCAAAGCAATTTATAGTCATAGGAAAAAATGCTCTTAATTATTATTGTTTAGAGGAATGCAAATTAAAACAACCTTGAGATACCATTTTACACCTGTCAAGTTGGCTAAAATGATTGAAGGGGAAAGTGACATGTTGGAGGGGATGTGGAAAAATTAGGACACTAATTCATTGTTGGTGGAATTTTGAACTGGTCCAATCATTTTGGAGAGCAATCTGAATTTATCCAAAAGGGTTATTAAACTGCCTCTGACCCAGGAATACCATTATTTGGTCTATTTCCAAAGATAATTAGGGAAAAAGGAAAAAAACCCTATATGTTCTAGAATATTTATAGCAGCTCTCTATGTGGTGGCAAAGAACTGAAAATTGCTTATCAATTGGGGAATAACTGAACACAGTATATGATTTTGATGGAATATTACTGTGCTATAAGAAATGGTGAGCTCAATGATCTTAGGAAAACATGGACAGACTTGCACAAAATAATAAAGAGTGAAAATAGCAGAACCAAGAGAACGTTGTATACAGTAGCTGTGATATTATTTTAAGAAGAACTTTGAGCAAATAAGCTATTTAGGCTATTATAAATATCCAAATTAACTACAAAAGACATGAGAAAGAACTGATAAACAGAAGATTGTGTGTGTGTGTATTCATCTCTAGGGCAGGGTGTGGGGAGGAAAGAAAAGGAAGGGAAAAAAGAAATTTCTATGATCATTTTATTGTATATTTAAAAGGAATAGCAAGTTATACATAATAGATTTGTGGTTTCATATGCAATCTTTTTTATTACACTATGTAATGGAAATACTTGCTTTATTCCATTAATTAAAAATTAAATAAAAAATTAAAATTAGTAATAATAGCTACCATTTGTGTAGCATTTTAGGTTTCACAAAATTCTTTATAAATATCATCTGAATTGAGACTTTCAACTCTGGGGAATAGATGCTATTGTTTTTACAGATTTTTTTTACAGATTGTTTCTAAATTGTATGATGAGGAAATTAGCAGACAAAGGGTTAAGCACCTTGCCTGAGGTCACATAACTGGTCAGTGTATTGACACTGAATTTGAACTCAGGTTTTTCTGATTCCAGATCCAATGTTCTAGTCACTATGCCACCTAGCTGCTTCTGTATTTAGACCAAATTTCTACTATGTACAGATTAGTTTAAGGTTGCAATCAAAGAAATGCTAGGTCTAGAGTCAAAAAACTTTAATTTGATCCCAGCTCTTCCATCTGTTTGACCTTGGGAAAGTCAAAATGTTTCTGGGTCTAAGTTTCCTCATTTGTAAAATGGGGGTTCTGTACTAGACAATTACTAAGGTCCCTTCCAGTTCTAAATCTATGATGTTTTGATTCAAAGACAAATAAGACACAACCTTTCCCTATAATGAAACTATTTACATTTAGACATTGCTTGAAGATTTTCAAACCACTTCCCTCTGTACAGTAAGTTTATATTGAGCCCATAGAGATGACAAAAAGTGAGACCTTGAGGGGCTGTGATAAACTAGTAAGTGTCTAAAGTAGGATTAGAACCCAGGCCTGTCTCCAAAGCTAACAAGATTTGTCCTCACCCACACTGCAACCCAAGTATGTTAGTATTTGATGAGGAGCTTAATACAAAGATAAAGAATATAGCTATAATTAATATAATAGATATTGGCAGTTTCAGTCATCTACGAAATGTCTCATTTTTTTAGAGGGATTTTTCTCTTTATCTGACCCAAGTAACAGAACTTAGGAATTCATGTGTGATTAAAGTATGGCTCTCTAAACTGAAGTCACTGGCATTGTTGAAGGGGCCCTGATCTTCCAGGTTACAAATTTGATTGTGTGGTATAAGTTTTGACTGCATGATTCCTCTGGGTACCATTACATAGCCAGGAAAAGTGAGATTGACTATTATGGAGTACTTTTTCTACTATTCTCATGCAAGTAATTAGATCCTTAATAAGGATGCTCAGTTACAGTTACAGGTGAGAAATAACATCTCTCCCTCATCCAAATTCTAACTGGTACTTAAGCCGCAACCTTTGTGCCAATACATGGGTACAGGTCTCCAAACAGGACAATTCCGTCTGCTCATCATCTGTAGCTGGTCACCCCTAGCTCAGCAGCAAGCACATAGGTGCCATTTTCATGGAAGATATTTGTTCTTATCTTCCTTTGTTATGGAGGTGTTTACCCATCATCTTCCACATAGTATTTAATGGAGCCCAACCATTGCCTAATGGAAGGAAATCATAATTATGAAAATCAAGATCTCTTTCAACTTAACCTTCATCTACACTTGTAGCCTTTGAAACACTGACATTTACTAGCTCCACCACTGGAGATATACAATTCTTTAGAAGTCAGCTGCTTAGGTTATCACCCATCTAATTTTCACAGAATTTCTTTCCATTATCCAGGCTGCAATATAACTCTGCCCAATGATCTTACCTTCTCCCTTTAAAATGATTAAATCATTAAAAGGGCTCATAGAAAAAGTACAATGGCTTGTAAAGCAAAAGTCATTAGTCAGCTATGTACCTTTCCTCCTCAAATATGTCTTAAATTTCCAGTTTGGTCTTGTAGAAGAAAAACAGGACCCAGGTAACCTTAACTCTGTATTTCTCTATATACTACCTTTTTTGACACTTAAGTCACTTGGTGTCTGCCTACCATTTTCCAAATTGACAACGAATTTCTTACAAAATTCCTTGGTAGATTTTAAAGCTAACTATAAAGATTATAAATTATAGTAGATTATAAAGCTAACTAGTCCAATATCATCATACAGCAAATATTAATTATGTATTTTCTCTGTAGAGATCAATGGTATGGCCATTTATGGAAGGAAAAACTTAGGGTATTATTCCTATACTCATGGAGGTTATAGTCTAGTTTTGTAAGTAAGTATATGTAATATATAATATTTTTCAGTGAATGTAGATGTGGATATAGATATTCTGGCTGGAAGTTACCTATACTAATGAAATCACCTGCCTCTTCAGGTGCCCCTTCAAATAAAAGAATTCAATGGATGAAAAGAGAAAGGGAAATATTCCAAAGACAGGATAGGGAATGAGTGAAAGCATAAAGGTGAAAACACACAGGGGGTGCAAAGCAGATACAGATATATGCATATGTATAGCACTTTGCAATCTATAAAGAAGTATGTAAAAGTAAGGGTAGTAATAGGTTGTAGAAGGCTTTGAATATCAGGCAAAAGTGATTTAGCTGTTCAGAATTTTTGAGCAGAGCAGTGACATAACCAGGTCTCTATAGTAGGAAGATTATTTTGGCAATGACATGAAGGATACATTAGAGATAGACCTTTAGGAATCTGTTGCAGTAGAATAGAAATAGAAGGAATAGAGAAGGGAATAGGAAATGAGAATGTGAGAGATAATAACTACAATTTCCTAGAAAAGAATTTGCTATACATTTGATAAGGGCAGCAAGGTGGTACAGGGGATAAAGTACAAATTTCTAAAGTCAGGAACACTCGTCTACCTGAGTTCAAATCTGGCCTCAGACACTTCCTAGCTGTGTGACCCTGGGCAAGTCACTTACCCCACATGCCTTGGTTTCCTCATCTGTGAAATGATCTGCAAAAGGAAATAGCAAATTATTCCTGTATCTTTCCCACAAAAACTCCAAATGGGGTCACAAAGAGTTAGGTACAACAGAAACAACTGAACAGCAACAATGATACATTAGATCCCTTCAACAATCTGATGAGGCAATACAAGTTATGTTATTTTCACTTTATCAATAAAACTGAGATTTAGAGAGCTTAAGTGACCAGCTAATAAGTGTCAAAGGCAGGATTTGAAACTAAGTCTCTCTTGACTCCAAGTACAGTGGTACTCTTTCTATTACCCAAAGCTTCATTAGCAGGACGTGGTAAGTGAATGATTGGTATGAGAAGTAAAGGATGAGATAACACCAAGGTTTTTAACAAGAGTAAATGGTATTGGCACTGAATAGTGAAGTAAGAGGGAATAGCAAAAATAAATAAATAAATCAAAAGCTTATGGGCTCCATTTAGATGATGCTGATTTTAAGCTGCTGCTTGTCAGTTGGAGATTATAGGATCCTAGACTTGCAGCTGATGGGAAGTGTATAAAGCTAACTAGTCCAATATCCTCATTTTACAGCTGCAGAAACTGAGACTAGAGAGGTTAAGTAACCTTACCAAAGTCATATCTGGAACTGGGATATGAGGGTAAAGCTCAAACAAGAGAGGAGAGGGAAGAAGTAGGGGACAAAAGGGAAAAGAGGGATGGAAGGGAAGGGAGGGAAGGAAGGAAAGGAGAAGTAACCCAAGGGCAGACAAACCAAATAAATGATTTGGACACAAGCCTAAGATATACATCTTTGAATTTATTTTCATGTCCTTTATAAGAAATGTGTCTGTAATACAAATAATTGCAAAGAGGAATGAAGTCAGACAGAAAAAAAAACATCTTTCTCACTCTAAAAAGGGAAAGAGGAGGGATGAGAGGGAGGGGGAGGGGAAGGAAGGGAAGGAGAGGAAGTCAAGGTAAAAGAAGGGAAGGGGAAGAAACCTAAGGACAGGATCTTGGTGAACAGCCACCTTGAAGATTTGAGAAGAGGATGAGAAGCCAGAGAAGGAGATTAAGAAGGAACTGATAGAGAGATACAAGGAGAACTAGAAACTGTGGTTTTGGAAGCCAAAAAAAGAAAAGAAAATCAGAGTTAAATTCCTTAGTGACTGAGCTATGCTCTATATGCAAGTTTTGGAAGAGGTAATAGCTTTTTCAGGCCACTAGGGTGTCATTTAGTAATTACTACTTTGGTACAATTTTGTAAATTACTACTCAATTTAGTAAAAGTAGAGTATCCTTTAGTAACTTAGTGGATCCAGGCAGGGAGGTCATTTGCTGACCTGAACTTTCTGAATGATAGCCTAGTGGCCTAAAAAGACTTAATGCAGTTTTCAAATGTGATTTGTTAATAGGACATAGCTTTTCTCCATAAAAAAAAAAAAAAATCTAGATCAATTAATTATAATTCATGGGGGAAAGGAAGACTGTGGATTTTAAGGGGGTCATCTTGTCTGTTCTCTGTTCTTTGAGCAAAAGACACTCATCCAATCACAGTTTTCTAAAAAATCTTTGAAGATTGTCATACTTTGATGTTTTTTGGGGGGAGAGAGTTTACATGCTTTGAATAAAGGGAGGTACAAGTAAACTTTAAAAGACACAATAGTTCACAATTGATAGAAATTATTGAGTGCTAGAAAATATGCAAACACAATTCTGGTTAATATAAAAATAATGCTTCCAAAGACTTTTAATGAAACTGTCTTTTCAAGGGGGAACATGCTACTTTGAAAATTATTAGCTACTAATGTCATATGTGAATCCAGCCCTTATAAATCTCCACTTTTTTCTTTTTCCAGCCTCTCTTCAGCCATTATCAAATATATCTCCAAGACTTTTATTTCTAAATATGTTTCTTTTAAAATGTTTAAAAACAAAAAATATCCTTCTAAGAAAATCTAACTTTACTGAAAAGATGTTTTGGCATGTCGATACCTCATAAAACTTAATTTTCCTGGAGTATGGCACTGTCTAACCAGTTTGACAAGGTTCTTCTAACAGATTCCATAACTTATAGGATTCCCTGAGGAATAAGATTTTACAGATTTGAGCATGGAAGATGAGAGGTTACTCCTATTTCACATTCAAAATGGATTAACATAACTAGGAAATTTTTAAATAATCAGCTATCCCTTACCCTCAGAACATATTTTAATAATAAAATTTTAAACCTTCTGTGAAACTAGTGGTTCAAGTTTCTTGGGCACTTTTCTTATGAAATTTTTCAAGTGCTTTACAAAATGGTAACTCAATTATCTTTTTTAACCTGTCAGAGAAGAAAGATGGGAAATATCTATTTTGGAGAGAAGGGAAATGAGAAGAGACTTATTCCTATGGCTTGCTCGTGTGACATTAATCAACAGGTCAATTCTCCTTACTTCTACCATAGTGAATTGTCCACTAGAGAGTATTTTTCTCAAATTTAATAGAAATATGGCTTTGATATTTTGCTTTTGTCCCAATTTATGAGTTCATTGACATAGGGTATTCCTGACATAGAAAGGAATATTATAGCCAGGTTCCAGAATCTGCCAGATCCTGGGTTATCCTGATTGTGTTTCCACAATATTCAAATTGTTTCTTCCTGGCTGCTTGTAATATTCTCTCCTTAATCTGGGAATTCTGGAACCTGGCTATAATATTCATAGGAGTTTTCTTTTTGGGATCTTTTTCAGGAGGTGATCGGTGGATCCTTTCAACCTCTATTTTGCCCTCTGGTTCTAAAACATCAGGGAAGTTTTCTTTGAGAACTTCCTGGAGGATGATTTCTAGGTTCTTACTTTGATCATGGCTTTCAAGTAGTCCAATAATTTTTAAATGATCTCTCCTGGATCTATTTTCCAGGTCAGTGGTTTTTCCCATGAGATATTTCACATTGCCTTCTATTCTTTCATTTGTTTCGATCTGTTTAACAGCATCTTGATTTCTCATAAAGTCATTAGCTTCCATTTGCTCCAATCTAATTCTGAAGCAATGATTCTCCTCATTGAGCTTTTGAGATTCTTTTTCCATTTGGCTGTTTAAGGCATTCTTCTCTCCATTGCCTTTTTGAGCCTCTTTTGCCAATTGAGTTAGTCTATTTTTTAAGGTGTGATTTTACTCAGTCAGGCTGTTGACTCTCATTTCGTAATTTTCTTGCATTGTTCTCATTTCTCCTCCCAATTTTTCTTCCACTTCTCTTATCTGCTTCTTAAGGTCCTCTATGGCCTGTGACCAGCTTGTATTTTCCTTTGAAGCTTTTGGTGCAGGAGTTCTGACTTCACTGTCCAATGCTTTGCTCCTTTGTGTCCCCAAAATAGGAGTGTAATGTTGGAATCTTCTGTCTGCTTTGTTTCCTTTGCCTGGTCATGTTACCCCTCAGTCACTTGACCCCTGGGCTTTTTGCCACAGTAGGATTCTGCCACCAGACAGGGGAGCTTTCTTCCCAAATGCTGGGGTTTTCTCAGCTGCTGGAGGTATTAGATGGGTACCCTCTCTGAGGCCTCCACAGGCTCCAGCAAGCTGGACACATGTTCTAGGACCTCCATCCTAGACTGCAATCCAGATCCAAGCAAGTTAAAGCAAGAGTGATTACCCCTCAGACTGATTGCTTGGTCCCCCTATACTCCGCAGGCCAGGAGCTGAAGCTGCCACGTGGTGCTGGCTGGCTGTATGGGGCAGCTCAGTGGTTTCTCACCCCTGGGGCAAAAGCCAGGCACTCCCACTTACTGGGTCCCAAAGTCCAGACTGCACTGACCTCTCCCTTTGTCCTTCACATCTATGTTTGGATAATTCTGAAAACAGCCACAGGTGCTGCTGATCTGGAGTCCCTCCAGTTGGCGGCTGGTCAGGCCTGCCCTGGGGCTAAAACGTCCGCTCACAGGGCCTGGACTTGTCTCCCAGAGCACTGCGCTGGCCAATTCCTGCTGGCCTGCCCGGTTCTCCTCAGCAGAAAGTTAGCTTCTCTGTGTCATTTCTGCAGCTCCAAAGTTTGTTCAGAGTCCCTTTTTTACATTGATTGGGGAAGGTGGAAGCCAGAGCTGCTCGGAGGTCCTGCTTCTACTCTTCCATCTTGACTCTGCCTTCGAAGAGTTTTTGACCATACAAGGAATAAAAGATGACAGAAGATATCATGGATAATTTTGATTGCATAAATTGAAAAGTTCTTGCATCGACAAAATCAGTGCAGTGAGAATTAGAAGGGAAATAATTTACTGGGGAAGAAATGTTTGCAATAAATTCCCCTGATAAATGTCTGATATCCAAGTTAAATATAGTGAATTGATGCAAATATGATAACAAATATTCATTGCTTGATAAATTAATGTTCACAGGATATGAATAGGCAGTTTCTCTCTCTCCCTCTTCCCCCTCTCTCTTTCTTTCCTCCCTCCCCTGATAAAGATACTCAAGGAAGTTTTCAAAAGAAGAAAGTCAAATTATCAACAACCATATGAAAAAATGTTCCAATTTACTACTAATAAAAGAAATTCAAATTAAAATATTTCTGCAGTTCCAACTTACACCTGTCAGATGGGTATAGATGACAAGAAAGGAAAATGACAACTGTTAGAGGAGAAATAGGAAGATGAGTACCCAACTGTTTTGGAAAGAAATTTGGAACTATTTCACAAAACTCACTAACCTGTACATACCCTTTGATATAGCACTACTACTAAGCACGTACTCCAAAAAGCTCAAAATAAAAAGAAAAGGATCCACTTAAAGACCTATATTTAGTGTGACAGAATACCTTCCAAAGCTTGTCAAACCAGGTGATGATGATGATGATGGTGATGATGTTAACTGATACTTACATAGTGTTTTAAACTTTTATATCAGAGCTTTGGTACATGGCTAGATCACCTGAGAGTAAAGCACCCACATGGGAGATAGTAAGGACCTCCTTCTGGGAGAAGATACTCAGTGCTCTCCTACCATGTGAGTTGGAAGAGCCTCTTTCCATTGACTACATAGCCATAACTAGCTTCATCTTTAATTCTACCTGACTGAGGTCATGATAGTTCTATCTGGTGACCTCTAGGAATGAAGGTTTCTTTTACCCACAGCCTGGGCAGCAAGGTGGCACAGAGGTTAGAGGGCCAGGCCCGAAGCTAAGAAGACTTATCTTCCTGAATTCAAATCTGTACTCAGATAATTACTAGCTGTTTGACCCTGGACAAGTCACTTAACCCCATTTGACTCAGTTATCTCATCTAGAAAATTATATGGAGGAGGAAATGGCAAACCATTCCAGTATCTTTGCCAATAAAACCCCAGGTGGGGTCATGAAGAGTTGGATACAACTGAAAAAAGACTGAAAAACAACAATAAAGCTGGGTACCTTCCACCTTAGGTCCTATGGCCCTATGAAACAGGCTTAAAGTTTGGGTATATTTTGTTTGTCTTTTTCCAACAGAGATGTTTTTTGGTCCTATATATTGAAATTCAAGTTATGATGACCTTAGAGCCAGGATTCCAAATTAGATGTTGCTGTCAGCCCAGCAGGGAAGCCTTGAGATGCCAGAGTCCTGGGACATAAGCCCAGAGTGACTTTGGACTTAGAAATTAGTGGGACTTATGCTATATAGGAACTAAGCAATGAACCTAATTTCCCTTGGAGACCAAAGAATTGTAGAGGAGATTATGTTCTAAGGTGCTGGGAGTGAAGGGATGTTTGTGTATTATTGTTATACTTTTAAAGTAAATATTCCTTTGTGGGTTTTTTTACTTTTTTAAAAAATTATTTATTTGTTCATTTTTAGTTTTCAATATTCACTTTTATAAGATTTTGAGTTCTAAATTTTTTCTCTTCTTTTCCTTCTCCCCCTCCCCAAGACACCATGCAATCTGATACAGGATATACATGTATAATTATATTAAACATATTTCCACATTAATCATGTTATAAAAGAAGAATCCGAACAAAAGGGAAAAACCACAAGAAAGAAAAAAACAGAGAGAGAAAACAGTAAGCTTTGATGAGCCTTCAGACTCCATAGTTCTTTCTCTGGATGTAGATAGCATTTTCCTTCATGAGTCTTTTGCAATTGTCTCAGACCATTGCATTGCTGAGAAGAGCTTTTATCATTGGTCATTACACAATGTTGCTGTTATGGTGTATAATGTTCTCCTGGTTCTGCTCACTTCACTCATTATCACAGTTCATGTAAGTCTTTCAAGGTTTTTCTGAAATCTGCCTGCTTATCATTTCTTTGGGGGCGGGGGGGCTAAGGGGAAAGCAAGGCAATAGGGGTTAAGTGACTTGCCCAAGATCACATGGCTAGTAAGTGTGATCAAATGTCTGAGGTCAAATTTGAACTCAGATCCTCCTCACTCCAGGGCTGGTGCTCTATTCACTGTGCCACTTAGCTGCCCCTTGTTCATTCCTTGTGGAACAATAATAGTATTCCATTACATTCATACACCACAACTTTTTCAGCCATTCCCCAATTGATGGGGATCCCTTCAATTTCCAATTCTTTGCCACCACAAAAAGAGCTGCTACAAATATTTTTGTACATGTGGGTCCTTTTCACTTTTTTATGATCTCTTTGTGTACAGACCTAATAATGGTATTGCTGGATCAAAGGGTATACACAGCTTTATAGCCCTGTGGACATAGTTCCAAATTGCTCTCCAGAATGGTTGGAGCAGTTCACAACTCCACCAACAATGCATTAGTGACCCAATTTTCCCACATCTTCTCCAGTATATATCATTTTCCTTTTTTGTAATATTAGCTTATCTGATAAGTGTGGTGTGGTACCTCAGAGTTGTTTTAATTTGCATTTCTCTAGTCAGCAGTGATTTAGAGCATTTTTCCATATGACTATAGAGAGCTTTAATTTCTTCATCTGGAAACTGCCTTTTCATATCCTTTGACCATTTATCAATTGGAGAATGACCTGTGTAAATATTTCTTTGTAAAAGCTAGTCAGATAGTCAAGTAGTTAAATGGACCTGGGCTTCTGGGACTTCTAAAATTAGGGGAACACAATTGTTGGGAATTTGAGCTAATGTAGAGATGAAAGACACCCCTTACTTCCACTAAGGGTACCAAGATCCCTGGGAGAGGAGTGAAATGCAACACACTTGACCTTCAGGTAGTGGTGGGGTAACCATTTTTACACTTTATAAAACACTTTTGGCTCATTGGGTTACTTAAACCTCATAACAATTCTGTCAATTATCACATCCATTTTACTGAGGAGGAAATAGTCTCGTAAAACCTTAGTGACTCACCCAAATTCATAAAGTTATTAAGTGTCAGTGGTGGAATTTGCACCCAGGTCTTTTAGACTCCAAGTTTGGTGCTTTTCACCTATGTCATGCTGCCCAGGAAGAACAGGAAACTCAAGTACAAAACTCTAAAAGAACAATTCTGTTGAGAAAGAAAAGGAGAGATCAACCAAGAGACCAATGTCAATGAAAAGGGAACTCACCAATCAACTTAGATTTTCAAAACTCAAGAAAAGAAGCTAGAGGTAGCATAATGTAACAGAGGAAGAAAAAATAGTGCGGTGAGGTTTTGTAAGAATAATGTCAGGAGTGTTAAATCTTGAAATAAACTGAGGTTGGTGAACAACAGAAAGAGGTCTTTACAGGTCTATTTGGGGAAAGAAGATCAGAGAAAGGGTAAGATTGCTGCTTGTAAAGAATGGACAATGAAAATGTTGCAGAGAGAGAAGATGGAGAGCTCAATTCTGATTTTGTTTCTGATTTCCCTAGCAAGGAGACTGATCTTTTGGTCTAAAGACAGAACAAAACTGGCTAATAGGGAGTTGATTCTTGATATAAGTAGGAGGAATTAAAGGAACTAGCAAATGTGATTGCTGGGCAACTGTCAGCGATCTACGAAAGATCATGAAGGATGAGAAGCGAAGAAAGGTAATTGATTTTATTTTTGCTTTTTTGGAGGGCAATTGGGGTTAAGGGACTTGCCCAAGTCACATGGCTAGTAAGTGTGTCAAGTGTCTGAGGCTGGATTTGAACTCAGGTCCTCCTGACTCCGGGGCCAGTGCTCTATTCACTGTGCCACCTAGCCGCCCTGTAATTGATTTTTTTTGAGGGTGAGAATGTGGAATGGAATCTACAATATCATTCTAGAGCAAGACTGAACAAAATATGGCCTCTGGGCCTTGACAGTTGGTTTCTGTGGGTCATGTGACAACCACCTGAAATCCTTTGGCAGACCACAAGCAACCCATGGGTTGTATGTTATGCAGGCTTGTCATAGAGAGTATTTTTAAAGAGATAGTTAGTGAATGAGCAGTGGTGTTTGTTATACTAACCTCATTTTCTTTTTTAATGTGGTTATTAGATAGGTAGGTGAGTAAAACACTGTAGATATATTTTATTTAGATTTTAGCATCACTTTTGATAAAATGACTCATGTCATCCTTTTGTAAAAGAGAGAAACAGGCTGAACAATAATTCAGTTAAGTGGATTTATAGCTGGTTAGATAGCTGGAACTAAAGAACAGTTGTTGATGGTTTGATGTTTACTTGGATAGACATCTCTAGTGATATGCCCCAGGGATCTATGTTTGACTGTGCTGGTAAATATTTTGATTGGTGACTTGGATAAGGCATAGATAGCATGCTTATCAAATTTGCATATGACATGAAACTGAAGAAATGGTTAACATATTAGATAATAAAGTGAGACTTCAGAAATATCTTTATAGACTCGAACATAAAAGTAAAGTCTATGGGAAAGGAAGAGGATATGTTGTAAAATGTAGGTGATGGTATCAACATAAAGGGTTTTTGGGGGTTTTTTTAAGCAATTGGGGTTAAGTAACTTGCTCAAGATTACACGGCCAGGGTGCTAAGTGTCTGAGCCTGGATTCGATCCCCAGGTCATCCCCGACACTAAAGCCAGGGCTCTTACTGGCTGTGCTTCCTGGCCGCCCCAAATATAAAGTTTTAAAAAGAAAAATCTTATACTTGGGTCCTTTTGTAAGTAAAAGCTGGGAAGATAGTACAAGATAATTATAATCTAGATAGACAGACAGACAGTCAGACAGACAGATAGAGATAGAGATAGAGATAGAGATAGATCTAGTAGTTAGCTAAAGTATTCATTCAATACTATATGACAGGCAGAAAGGTGAGCCAGCCTAGCCTAGGAAGAGACAGGGGGTAGTATGTGCTAGTCAAGTCAAACCACTACTGCTGTCTTGTCCATCCCCCTTCAGTTCAAGATTTGAGATAGCCCAAAAACCTGATTCCAGGAGTCTGGGAGTAGCAATGTCCCCCAAACCACCAGATATTCTTCCAGGCCATCATTAAAAGGGGAAATCTTTCTGGAGAGGGGAGCCTGCCTTTCTGATCATGACACAACTCTAACCAAATGTCACCAACAATCAGATAGGAACAAGAGACCAGGAATTGGCAACATCTCTACTAGATCTGCTTCTAGCTCAGCCCTCATGGTTATCATCCAGGGAAGCAGATCCCATGGGGAGAGTCCAGCCATCCCTAATAACTTGCCAGTCAGCTTCCATACACTGGACAGATGAGGTCGCCTAGTTGAAGCAGAAAGGTACCCTAAGGAAGAGAGAAGAGGCAGAATGTTCCAGACAAGTCAAACCACTACCATCATCTTGACCACCATCCCCCCTCAGACCCAACTTGATAAAGCCAAGGACCCTAAACCCAAGAACCTGGGAATAACAATGCTTCTAAGCCAGTGCCTTCCACCATCATCCTGGGAAGCAAGCCCTATGGAGATAGCAGCCTTACAATTGTTCCTGGTGCGTAAGCCACAGCTGCTGAAAACTCTGAAAAGAAAGTTCTTGTCACGGTCAAATGGTTCAACATTAGAAATAGATAGAATTTTATCAATGGAAATTACTTTAAAGAAGAAGCATTATCTTCTGCTTTGTTGCTGCAAATAATAAGAAGCCTAATAACCATAAATGGGATCTTTCCCAGCTGCTTGCAGCTGAAACCTACCTTAGGTATTATCTCTCCCACTGGAATTTGAGCTTCATGAGTACAGAGACTTTTATTTTTGTGTTTGTATCCCCAGCATTTAGCACAGTGCTTTGCACATAGTAATCACTTGATAAATGCTTCATTCATTCATTCATTCTCCTCATCAAGCACCAGGCTAAACCCTAGTAATACAAATACAAGAAATCAAAATAGTCCTTGCCCTCAAGGACCTTGCCTTTTGGATCAAGCATTCTTAACCAAGGACCAAAGAACTTTTTTTTAAAAATTGATAACCATATTTCAATAAAAGTGATTTCTCTTATAATCTTTTGTAATTCGTTTTATGAATTTAAAAACCTAGGTTTCACTAAACTGCCAACCGAGTTTATAATACAAGAAAAGGTTAAAAACATCTGTTCCAGAGGTTGCTGGATAATCCAGTGGATAGAGTACTGACCCAGGAGTCAGGAAGACCTGAGTTCAAATCTGACCTCAGACACTTGACACTTACTAGCTGTGTGACCTTGGGCAAGTCACTTAACCCCAATTGCCTTGCCAAAAAATAAACCCCCAATAAAACAAACAACTCTGTTCCAGATGACAACAAAGTGGTACTAGAATGCAGGGAAGTTACATTTATGGAGGCATAGTCTGGAAATGACCAGGAGGAATGAGCGGGAAAAGTGGTTTCACAGGTAGATTCCAAATCTCTGGTGGGAACTGACATGAAACCTAGAGTGGAGGCAGTGTGATCTGGAGATGACTAGGATGTAAAAGCAAAGGCCCAGTTCTAGTCCATGCAAGCTCAAAATCCACTTCTTAAAGCACTGGGTGGTTCCAGGAACAGAACCTGAGGGAAAACAATATGGTTACTGGGTGAGAAAAAGACCCAGATTTGATCATATAAAGTAAAAACTAATTTATCAGAGCCTCAAAGAGATTCCAAGGGACAGAGTTAAACTTTCTGGTGGGAAGGAGATAACAGTAAATGTTGGAGTGGTGGCTTCGTCTGGAAATGACAGAGATTTTAGTGTACTACAAGCTCCATGTGAGTCAATGGTATGATATGGTACCAAGAAAGCTAAAGAAATTCTAGATCTTATTAAGGGAGGCAGTTTCCAGGACTAAGAAGGTTCTGATCCCACTGTACTCTTCCCTTCTTGGACAACCTCTGGAGTTCTGTGTTCAGTACTGAGCACCATGTTCTAGACAACATACAGAAGGTGACTAGCATGATAAAGAGCCTCAAAGTTATATCATAAAAGACCTGCAAATGTTTAGCCTCAAGAAGAGAAAACAGGGGAAATATGATCTCCTCTTTATACTGTATATATCTTATATGTACATAGACGTTTGAATGTTGTCTCCCCCATTAAAACATGATCTCTTGAGGGAGAGGACACTTTATTGTATCCCCAGTACTTAGCACAATGATTAGCAATACAAAAAGTGCTTAATAAATGCTTACTGTTGTTGTTGGTGATGATGAAACACGATAATTATCTTTAAGCATTCAAAAAGGCTTAGTATCCATAGAAGATGGATTACAACTATTTTGCTCAATTCTAGAGGCCATAATTAGGAGAAAGGGTTGGAAGTTTTGTTGTTATCCAGTTGTTTCAGTCATCTCTGAATCTTTGTGACCCCATTTGGGGTTTTCTTGGCAAAGATACTAGAGTGGTTTTCTATTGCCTTCTCCAGCTCATTTTATAGATGAGGAACTAAGGTAAATAGGGTTAAGTGACTTGCCCAGGGTCACACAGCCAGTAAGTGTTAATGTCAGATTTGAACTCAGAAGATGAGTCTTCCTGACTCCAGGCCCATCACTCTATCCACTCTATACACCTAGCTGCCCAAAACAGAGCTTAAGTGACTTGCCCAGGGTCACACAGCTAGTGAGTATCTGAAGCTGGATTTGAACTTAGGTCTTCCAGACTGGAGACCTTATTCATTGAGCCACCTAGCTGCCTTCTATGTAGGTACTGTTGTTGTTGTTAGTCAGTCATTTCAGCTGCATCTGACTCTTTGTGAGCCTATTTTGGGCCTTCTGGTCAAAGATACTAAAGTGGTTTGCCATTTCCTTCTCCAATTCATTTTATAGATGAGGAACTGAGGCAATCAGAGTTGAGTGACTTGTCTAAGGTCACACAAATAGTAAGTAACTGCAACCAGATTTGAACTCAGGAAGATGAATCTGCCTATCTTCAGGACCAGCACTCTATCCACTGTGCCCCCTAGCTACCCAGTTAGAAATTATTCAGAGGCAAATTGTAAGACTGACATGAGGAAAAACTTCCCAAAAATTACAGTTATACAAAAGTGGAATGGGATGTCTGGGGAGGTAATGGGCTTCTCATCACTGTATTTTGTAAAGCATTACTTGTTGAAAAATTAGTCATACTTGGTGGCCTTCAAAGCCTTTCCAATTCTAAAATTCTATGATTTTATATGTGTGTGTATGTGTATATATATATGTATATATGTATGTATGTGTGTGTGATTTGCTCAAGAAGTTATTAAACCATTTTTTACTGGAAAACTTTTTATTGTAGGTGGAGTGAGACAGCTAGACACAGGTTAGATGATTCCAATTTTGTTGACAACATCTAAAGCATCATAGTCTGGAGCAAGTCAGACATAGGCCTTCTCTCCATCAGGCCAGATCAATGTGTTGACCTTGGCCACGTCGAAATCACACAGCTTCTTTGCCAACTGCTTCATCTGATGCTTGTTGGCTTTGACATCCACAATGAAGACCAGGGTGGTATTTCTTTCATAGCAGACTCAGTGGTCAAGGGAAACTTAATGAAGGCATAGTCATCAAGCTTGTTTCTCCAGGGGAGGGCACTTTTCCGAGGATATCTAGGCTGCCTTCAAAGTTTTAGTGTCTTGGGTTGCTGGAAGGTAGGGATGTTTGGATCTTCTTTTTGTGGCTATGGACACCCTTCAACACCACCTTCTTGGCCTTTAAGGCCTGGGACTTGGCTTCTGTCTTGGAGGGAACAACAGCTTTCTTCTTCACCTTCAGTGCCATCTTGGGAGAAAAGGAAGTTATTAAACCTTTGGAACAGACTTTTAAACACCAAGTATAAGGAGTGACAGCCTGGATTTGTTCATGAAGATTGGTGTCTCCTGGGCCTTACAAGCTTCATCTAGACATAGAACAATGAAGACAGAAAGTAGAGAGCAGGAAAAGTAGGGGAGGAGAACCAGGTGATCCCCTGCCCTACAATATGTATTCATGTCACATTGGGTTACACATATGTATAAAGTCAGTTCTGATCTTTGTCTTTAATGTAGCCATTTTATTTAGCATTAAAGACTATGTTCACTGAATAATATGATTATTTTAATATAACAGTCTGTGAATTCTTAATGTTGTTAAAGTAAAATGCAGTTGTTATGTTATCTATTAATTAAAATTTTGCTACTCTTGTCATATGTTATTTTTCTGGAAAATTATGTAACTTTTAATATTGATGATATTTTGGCAGCCCATCTGTTTATATATTTTAGCTTAGCTTATGTTTGTAGGGACTATAAAATTCTTTATGCTTTTTATAATACTGATGTTTTTTACAGATTATACAACTAAAATATATATATATAGGTATATATGTGTATATATATATATATATATATATGTAAGAATTTTCCTAAAGGGATTATAAACTGAGGCAGATGCTCTCTTGAGAGAATTTAGATCTCTCTTTCCCCCAAAGGGGAAGACAGCCAGAAAATGCAAAAGTCAGTTTTCAAGATTCAAATCCCACTTTTTGCTGAAAGGGAGAAAATCAGAAGACAATGTCTGTGAAATTTAAAAATGGCTTTTATTAAACAGGGAAGAAAAAAACAGGTGTTATTCAACCTGTGGTGAACAGGATGGCATGTAATAGATGGGAAATTTATGTACATCTTAAACAAAGGAAAGTAAGGAATTTGGGGGGGGGGAAGATGGGCTTAGAAAGTAATGAGTCAATGAGTCCCATTCCCAAGGGGATGGGGGGTAGTGAGGAATTCCAGGTGTCAGAGCTGTGGCCCTTTGATATACAAATCAGAAGGCATCCTTGGTGATAAGCAGTCTATAGTTCAAGGCTTGATAAGGAGATGTCTCCAAAAATAGGATCTTTCTAGAGTCCCATAACCAAAGATAGGGGAGTCTCTGGAGATGAGGTCATCTCCAAAAACCATAAAACAGGATATGTCTGTAGTCTCATACCCTGCAGTCAGGAAAACCTTTGAAGATAGGCTGTCTCTTAAAGACCCATAAACCACCAAATGGCTCAGGGCTGCTTCAAAGTTGGTATAATCTTAACTGGCTTCAGGGTTGCTGATTTTCTTCATGTCCAGGTGGGCTTACTCTCAGTCATTGCAAAGGATTGTTGGTATGTCAAGCCATTCTGCTTCTTATTTAATACAGTCAGTCTTTATACAGCTCTTCTTGGTTATGTGGATGATAAGTGGTGGGGAGGGGTAGCTCAAGCAAATCAAGATACTCATTTTCACAGGATGAAATACTTGGGCAGATAATTATATTCAAATTTGTATTTGCGTGAGTGAATGTAAGTGTGTACAACACCTGCTTCAATGGCCTCCCCTACAAAGACTATGGCTATTTTTACTATACCTTTAATAGGGAATAGAATGTTGAGGGGAATAACTTTTAAGATTCTATTCTCCCTGAAAGATTCAGTAATACTATCTATAGTCTCTGTGGGAGGAGCTATTGAGGGAGAGTTTTGTCAGGCTCCTTCAGTGTAGACATTGCAGGGAGTACACCAAAAGTGGCTTGAGTGATCATTTTAACTATTTTGAGGGAGTTTTAGGTGTGTAATGACCTGAAAATTTGTTACTTTAAAATTATATACTTATTTGGTTTGGACCCCTCTCTGTCTTAAGGCAGCTGGGTGGCACAGTAGATAGAGAAAGGCCTGGAACTGGGAAAACGCATCTTCCTCAGTTCAAATCTGGTCTCAGACACTTGGTAGCCATGTGGCCTTGGGCAAATTACTTAATCCTTTGAGTTGCAGACCCAAATGAGCTACAGAAGGAAATGGCAAACCCCTATAGTATCTTTGCCAAGAAAACCTTAAATAGGGTCATGAAGAGTTAAGTTGGACATGACTGAAATGACTGAACAACCACAACACCTCTCTACTTCATTTACTGCCCCCAGCTATGTCTAATGGAGGTTTGCAAGTGTTTGGTTGATCTGTAGCTGCTTTTAGCTGTGCTTCCTTTTACTGAGAAGCATTTTGCTCCTGAACCTCTGTACTCTACATTAGTTCCTATTGATGCCCAAGTTGGTTTTACCATAATGGGCAGGTAATTCTCTACCTGGAAGCTTTTATCTATGCTCCATACTAAGCAGGGCTACATAGAAGAGAAAACCCATCATCTACCTTGATAAACTCTTAATATCACTACATGAACCTTCCCAAATCATCCTCCCACTTCCAGTGTGTCTACTCACCAAACACTGGTACTGTTAAGTGAGGAGGAAGAGGAGGAGGAGAAGGAGAAGAAGAGACAACAATGACGACTTTAAAAGGGATAGAGACCCTGATCAAGAAAGCCTCCAATGGAACAGAAGATAACTCAGTTACCTGGTCAGACAAGCTAACCTCAGAGCTCTGACTCAGGACATTGGAAATCTGCAGAAGGAACCTATGAAAGATCAACAGCGTCTGACCATTCCATCCAAGAATGTTGGAAGGAGTGGAATACACTAAACCTGGCACCAAGTCCCAAATCAAGAACTAAGGTTAGATATGTGCTTTATAAAAAACACCCAACTTTTTAATATTATGGGTCAATAATTGCCCAACAGGAAAACCCATAAGATCTATAACCAAAAAAAAAAGGCTGGATGACATTTTTTAAGCAATCATAAATCAAAACTTCCCAAATTCATTAGACTCAAAGGACAAAATAAAAATTGAGAGAATCCACTGATCATGTCTTACAAGAAACCTCAAAATGAAAACTCCTAGAAATATAGCTAAAATTCAGAGCTTCTAGGTCAAAGAAGTATCCAAGTATCAGGGAACCACAATTCCATCATATAAGTCTTAGCAGTTAGTATTATTAATGTGAAGAGATCTTAGAATACAACATTCTAAAAGGTGAAAGATAAGAGCTTATAACAAAAATAACTTACCTTGGAAAACTGAACATAATCCGATGGAGGGAAAATAGAGAAATATAATAGAAGGTTTTCAAGTGTTCCTGGAGAAAAGACCAAAACTGAGTAGAAACTTTGAAATTGAAACACAGGAGAGTAGATAAACCTGTAAAGGTGAATGTTATCAACCCCAGAGTTTGGTCTAAGAAGGACAAACATGCATGTTTGCATGTGTGCTTTATTTCTCTCAAGCTGATGGCATGTATGTGGAGCTGCAAGAGAAACTGAGTCACACTATTAGACCTAAACCCCAAAGAAATCAAAGAAAGAGAAAGTGATCTATATATACAAATAATAGTAGTAGTATTTAAATAGTAGTATTTATTTTATGATAAAAAAATTGGAAAGTAAGAGAAGATTTTCCTATTGTCCAGGGAATGGCTAAACAAATTGTGATATATGGGATTTTAATATGCTGCAAGAAATTTGGAAGTGTATCTTTTCCAAGGAAACTGGGAGACCTACATGAGTTGAAGTAGATAGGAGTGAGCAAAACTAGACCATCTTATATTATGGCAACAATATTATGGAGAAAACAATTTTGAAAGGCTTTAGAACTCTGATCAACAAATTGATAAAACAAAAGAATAAAGATGAAGCATGCCACTATTCTAACAGAGGAGTGATAAGCTTAAAATGTAGAAAGAAATATACATTTTCCAGACATGGTTAACTTGGGGATTTGTTTTGCCAATTTATGAAGCTATGTACAGAGGAATGGTTTTTCAAAGTTCTTTTATTTGTTTTGCTTTTATATTTCCTCGTTGAGGATGAGGGAAATAGTGAAAAGGACAGATTAATTTTATTTTATTTATTTTTTTGCTTTTTGGAGGGGGGGTAGGACAATTGGGGTTAAGTGACTTGCCCAAGGTCACATGGCTAGCTTTTGTGTTAAGTGTCTGAGGCTGGATCCAAACCCAGGTTCTCCTGACTCCAGGGACAGTGCTCTACTCACCGCACCACCTAGCCACCCCAGATTAATTTTAGAAAACACTTCTTAATTAAGAAAAAACAAATACAATTAAGATTATAATAAAAATCCATTGAAGAAAAATTAAAATCTAGAGACTAGTTTATTTAACCTTAAAGAATTTGTGAGTCAAAAATTTAATCATAAAAACAATAGATAATTTTATCACAGAAAATGACATTAATCTTGCAAGTTGGGATGTAACCAAAACAGTTCTTAGAGGAAAATGCATAGCTGCAAATATTTTAATCAACAAAAGAGAAAAATAACAGATTTATGAATTAGTCAACAACTAAATAAAAACTTAGAAAAGTCACAAATATAAAAAACCTAAAATGAACTAAAAATAGGCATTCTGAAAAACAAAGACAAAATTAACAAAATTAAAAGCAAACAACAACCCCAATAAAGCATAAATAAAGCTAGGATTTGGTTTTTTGGGGGAGAAAAAAATAGCTAAACCATTCATGAGTCTGATTAAGAAAAATAGAAAAAATCAAATTTCCAGTATCAAAAATGAAAAAGGATGCCCATCAAATTAAGACTAACTTTTTTTTAAAGTTTCTGAATTAAGAACTGTTGGCAAAGGCAGACATAATCCCTGAAAACAACAGAAAGAAATTGTTCCTCTTGACTACTACAGGTTGACTTTGGCGTTAAGATTCTCTTTTGTGATGTTACAGTATGTTGATGAAGTAATTTAGAAAAGCAAAAAAAAAAAAATTTCTGAATTATATGCCAATAAACCAAATAACTTAAGTAATATTGATGAGCACTTGCAGAAATATAAAACGTCCACATTAACAGAACGGAACAAAGGAAGATAAGTGCCATATAATGGAGAGAGAGTTTTATGTGCAATCTTATTTTTCTATTCTTTATATAAGAATATGTTATGTTTGTTGGTGTTTGTCAAGTTAAGAGTGATAAAATAAATGAAAATTATATTTTAAAAAAGCATCTATGGTTATTCTTTGAAAATATACTTCCAGAGCCACAGACATTGGGACTTTAACTAAAGCTTATTGTCATAAGAGTGAAAGACTCCAATGTAGACAAATGGAAGCACTGATGGAAAGCTGAGGAGGTCTTCTCTACATATAATCCATACTCTTAAACTTAATGATGCCTAGATCACTGTTCATTTGAAAGTCTTTGGAGGAGACTGAGCTTAAAAACATGCAGACCACACTGTCCAAGTGAGCCATGTTAGGACAGAATTCTAACCAGGATTCAATTTAGGCTAAAACAAACTAGACCTAGCAATAATATGCATGCTGTATCCATTTGCAAGATTTAACAGGATATAATTCCTGAGATGTATCTCTTTCCTCCATTATGCCTTCTGGCCCTTGAATAGATAGATTCATAGCTTTAAAAACAACTATTCTTTATACAAACAATTCACGTTTACATGTGAAATAAACAAAGTAGACACTTTTTAACATTCTATACAATCAAAATTAATTGTCAATAAATTATGAATAAGATCCCTTCTGAATGACAGCCATGTAACTATTTTTTTCAAAGCCAGGAAGAAACAATAAAAGAAATGTATACAAGGTTAAGAAAATGGAGAAGAGTAAATAGATAAAAACCAAGAATATAAGGATGTCTCTTTCCTTGTCATGGGAAAGCAAGAGCTCCAATTTGCTATATAATGATGACATGTGGCAGTATGAGAAAAGTTGTGTAAGCTACTTAGCCTTTGAACTTTACTCACTTGAACATAAATAACTGAGCTAAAAAAATTAAGCATCTACTAAAAAAAGAGGACTGAAGGGTAGAAAATGTAGCACTCCTTCCCCACCTTGTATAAATAAGGGAGCTACAATGTAAGTGGGAAATAGAGATGAAAGGTTCTGTACTGATGAAGATACCTCAGTCTCAGGGATTTAAAGTAAATGATTCAGAGTCTAAGGTAGAAGGACAGGGCTTGTATCCATGGACATGACTTACCAAAGGCTGTTCCTGCCCCACCCCACCCCCTTAATTATCTTGGAGCCATGTGTCTATTATCAAACCAAACCATTGCAGGAAACATCCACCCCACCTAACTGACACAGACACTGCAGCATTCTACATCTGGGATTGCCCTCACTTTGGAGATGGAGAAAAGTAGCTAGTTACCCCATTTCCTAACTCCAACCCCCATGAGTTCAGTAGCTCTATGTTATGGGTCATCTTGGTATTTACCACAATGGAAAATAGGGGGAGCTCAGGTGTCCATGACTTGGGTATATTGTGCTAAAGAGAAATGAATTTTACAACCCTTCATTAATGCTGGCTACATTCTGGTATATACTAAGGATGGGACACAGGTATAGGAAAAGTAATCATATCTCAATCCCCAGCCCTTTGCACACAATCCTACAGGCAGATGCTCCTTCAGAGGAAGGAGATCTGAAATAATACTGGGAGACAATGAGAGATCCCCACCATCGCAATTGCCTGTACTACCCTTCATTTTTCAGGGCATGTACACATCAAACTCAGTTATCTCAGATCAGGTATCAAATAAGGTGACATATGGTACAGTGATTTGCAAAGCTTAAAGTGCTACATAAATATTAGTAGTTGTCATCTCAATCCAATCCCAGAGAAAACACTCTCACTCCAACCCTCCCCCTCTTCTATTTCTTCTTTAATTCCTGAGGCTATATGCTAGCAATCCTAATTACTCCCTAAGGAGTTTAAGATACTTCCCATGTCCTTTTCTAACCCAAGAGGAAATCCCTTCTCCCCTTTGCACAGAGTCCCAAATTCATAATAATAAAGATAGCTAAGAGTTAAAAGTACTTTAAAACTGACATTTTTATCTTATGTGATCCTCACAACTGTGTGAGGTGTGTGCTGTTATTATCCCCATTCTACTGATGAGCATACTGAGGCTGATAAGTTGTACAGCCACTGTTAGGCAGTATCTGAATCAAGACTCAAACTCGCCTTTCAACACCAAACCTAGAGCTCTAGCCTCTGTGGCACATAGCTAGATCATGTTCAGGGATCACAGGGTGACCCAAAGCTCTCCATGAAAAGCTCCGGAACATTCTCCAAAAGAGGGAGAGCACTTGTGTGTAACAATTGTGAGACTGTTACAATCAATCAACAAGGATCTGTTAAACACAATCCATGTGCCAAGCACTGTGCTAATTTCTGGGAATAACAAAGATGTTTCACTCAAGTCAATAAGTAGTTACTAAGTGCTTACTATGTACCAGTCACTATGCTAGATGCTGGGAATATAAATACAAGCAGAAAAAAAAAGAAAGTTCTTGCCTTTAAAGGCCTTGGGTTCAGTCATTTTTTTTAGTCATGTTTGACTCTTCATGACCTCATTTGAGGTTTTCTTGGCAGAGATACTGGAGTGGTTTGCCATTTCCTTCTCCAGCTCATTTTACATATGGGGAAACTGAGGCAAACAGGGTTAAGTGACTTGTCCAGGGCCACACAGCTAGTAAGTGTTTGAGGCTGGATTGCAACTCAGGAAAATGAGCCTTCCTGATTTATGGCCAGTACTCTATCCACTGCACCACCTAGCTGTTTGTTCAGGGCATCTTAAGGAGATTACTATGCTCTAATAGAAGAAGACAACACATAACAGAAGGCTGAAAAGCAGAGGGATATGGGAGAGTAAATAAAGTCCAGGAGTCATGAGCAGAGTACTTTGAGAACGTGCACATGCATGCACACACACACACACACACACACACACACACACACACACACACATGAAGCAGTCCCAGCATTGAAGGAGTTTACATTTTTTTTTTTTACATAGAGTCTTCCTATCTTGTCCAGGATGAAAGCAGTCACTGGCAAATCAATTATAGGCAAATGTGGTCTAGTTTGCCTGGGAACTGACATTTTAGGACTTAAGACAGCATGCTGTGAGACTTGTGCTTTAGCAAGATTATTTGGGCAACTGTGTACGTCATGGATTGAAGAGAATAAGGAGACCAGTCCTTCAGAAGTGGGTAACTTCAGCCTCGAAGCCACATGTGGTCCTTTAGGTCCTCAAGAGTGGCCCTTTGACTGAACCCAAACTTCACAGAACAAAGACACTTAAGCCTGTTTTAGTTATCCATGTGAGAAGTAATAAGGGACTATGTAAGGAGGGTGATGATATGAGTGGATGGAAAGCAATGGATGCAGGAGATGTGCAGCTAAAATCAAACGAATTGGCAAGCAATGAGCAGAAGGAAAAGAGGAACAAGGACTCCAAGGTATAAATCTAGATGACTGAGAGAATGATGATCGCCCTCAACAGAAACAGGGACATTTGGAGTTCAAAATGAAAAGAAAAAAATGATTTCTGCTTTGGAGAGGTTGAGTTTGAGATGTCAACGAAACAAGCTGGGCTATTGACAATGCAGGACTGGAGTTCAGAATTATGTTTGTACATATGTAAGGGTTGTGGGATTTAAAGATCTCCCATGCCCCATGGACGTGCTGACATAGCAGAGCAAGAGAAAGTGAAAAGCCGAGCTAACGGTCCTGCGGTTGGCAGTTGGTGGCGGTTGCCTTTTTTTTTTTTTTTGAGTTAGGACTCCTGCTGAGGACTGCCAGGGGCCGGAGCTGCTGGGAGCATGCTTCCAGGACGCTGGGTGGTTGCTGTGAGTGGGGAGAGGAGGACCTTTGCCTGAGGTAGCCTGTTCTGTTTTAAAGGCTTGAGAATGTGGGTGCTTTCTACTTTATCTACCTGTGCCAATATCATAACTACTCTGATGGCTTTCACTTTCTGGTTTTGGGACTCAGTCTTTTGGTATCTTAATAAATTTTCTAGTTTATTTCCCCAAATGGCAAACCTGACGTATTTTGTAATGGATAATTATATCAGCATATTTGTAATCTCTATAGGCATTGTGAATATGGCATTGCTGATACATTTGGCGACCAGGATGGGGTCACAAAATGTCAGGCCTCTATTTGGAAGCAGTGGGGCTTTAGAGGGAGAAATGGCTATTCCAGGATGGGAGGATTTGCCTTATTCCTCTCTAGCCAGAGAATGGGCTAAAAGCACAGGGCCCTGTGAAAACTGGGAACCAAGGCTAAAAGAGGGAGAACCTGGAGATTTGGAAAGATGTTTGAAAGCAATACCCATAGAACCAGGCAAAGAACTGGCAGGAGTGTGCAGGAGAGGCTGGGTGCTGCTAACAAGTTATCGCCTTATGTGTAAAAGTAGGGATAAGCTGCTGAAGGAAAGAGCTAGGATGGCTAGGGAGTCAGCTGGTTTGCCTGAGGATTCTTCTGTGTCACAGTACTCAGAAGAGCAAACTGGAGGGACCCATGTGGTCCAGGAGCAAGCTACTGTTCATGTAGCTAAAAGGAAGCAAAAAACTAGCTGAAGGAATGTGCATGCAGCTTTTGTACAGGCTGGGCAGAGTTGCCCTGACAGCTTCCAGGAGAATGTGTGTGAGGAGAATGGAACAAGGTTAGATGAGGAGTCTCCTAATGTAGAAGCTCTCCCCATACGAAGAAGAAGGCAGGAGAACCACTGAGGCAAAACAGAGTCCAGGGAGATAATTGAGGATTTCACTCAACAGGAGATCACTGATATATTGAGTAGATTTACCCAAAGAATGGGGGAGTCTTTAGTGTCTTGGATAGTAAGAATCACTGATGAAGGCGCAGGAGGAATAACACTGGACAATGAGGACTGTTTAAAATTCATAAGTATCAGTCAGAATCCTTTTGTACACCAGGCTTTTAGGGATCACCATATGCAAGGAGGAAATAACAAAACGAATCTTCTAGCTTTAGCTGCAGAAGGTTGCAAAAAGCAATATCCAACTGAATCTATGTGGCCTAGGGGAGACAGACCCTGGTACTCACTTAGAGACTGTATGAGAAAACTAAAGGAGGAGGTAATGAAAACTGCTATCCTGATTGGAGATGCAAATGCATATTATGATACCCCCCTAGGAGTTCCTCATAGAAATATCATAGTGAAGACGGCTCCTCCTGCATATAAGCACCTAATTCTGACTCTTTTAATTGGAGAAATAGGGCACCCTCTTTCAGAGGTGCTGGATAAGATTTCACAATTAAGCGATTTAGGGGAATGGGAAAAAGACAAATTGCCTCGAGAGAGAAGAGTAAACAGCCAGAGGATTCAGAGACAAAATAGACCCACAAGAAGGGAACTGTTTACTGCTTTATTAAGAGCTGGGGTGGACTTTAGAAGAATAGATGGTATTCCAACTGAAGAGCTGCATAAGCTGTACCAAGAAAAGGTACTTAGCATTAGAATGAACAGGGAAGCAGGAACCACCCCCGCAGGTATTTCTGAATCTGAATCTTTGTATCCAAGTTTGCCCCACCT
The DNA here is from genome assembly GCF_028583685.1 of Petaurus breviceps papuanus. Classification (NCBI taxonomy): domain Eukaryota; kingdom Metazoa; phylum Chordata; class Mammalia; order Diprotodontia; family Petauridae; genus Petaurus; species Petaurus breviceps. Next base: position 48,296,912 of record NW_027186296.1, read on the forward strand.
TCAGGGGGAATAGGAGATAGGCCAAACCCCAGCCCAGATAAAAGAAATATGCAGAAGAGATTGCAGACCCCATATTGGTTTAACAATATATTGGAAGAATGGATCAACTACTGTGACTAGGGCACTGATTGATACTGGGGCTGAGGCCACACTTATCTATGGAAACCCTGATAAGTTTAAACAAGGAACTCCTATTACCATCACAGGTCTAGGAGACACTGAAATATCAGCCAGACCGGTTAAAATAACAATGAAAATTGGGCAGTTACCTAAGAAGGAATATACTGTGGTTGTTGTACCCATTCCTGAATACATCATTGGAATAGATGTATTGAGAGGCATGACTCTGAATTTACCTGAAGGAAGATACCAATTTGCTGTGAGGAAGATAGGAATTAATACAGTTTTAGTAGGAAAACTAAAAATGGACCCAATCACTTTACCTGAACCTTCTGAAGTAATTACTTTAAAACAGTATCGTGTGCCAGGTGGGCAAGATGAAATTGCCACTACTATAAAGGAATATGTTGAAGCAGGAGTGTTAGTCCCTACAACCACAAGATGGAATAATCCTGTCTGGCCAGTAAGAAAATCAGATGGGACGTGGAGAATGACTGTGTATTATAGACAGTTGAATAAGGTGACTCCTTCTTTGTATGCTGCTGTTCCAGATACCATCACCTTAATAGAAAGGATCCAGAAATATGATGGGACTTGGTATGCAGTTATTGACTTGGCAAATGCCTTCTTCACCATCCCAATAGACTCTAAACAATGGGACCACTTCGCTTTCACTTGGCAGGGTAGACAATATACTTTCACCCGCTTGCCACAAGGGTACATACATAGCCCCACTATTTGTCACAGGATTGTGACTGAACAGTTGGATGAATTAAAGCTACCTGGTGTACTACTTACCCACTACATATCATGATACAGGGAAAAGATGCGAAAGTAGTGGAAAGGAGTTTGACCCTTCTAATTGAGCATATGAAAAGTAAAGGGTGGGAAATTAACCCTGCAAAGGTTCAAGGACCAACTCAGAATGTGAAGTTTTTGGGTATACAATGGAACAAGGGGCTAAGGGAGATTCTTCCTCAAGCCCGACAAAAGATTCAGGATTTTCCTACCCCTACCAATAAGAAGGAGGCCCAAAAGTTCATAGGACTGTTTGGATACTGGAGGCACCACATTCCACATTTGGGACAGATTTTAAAACCTTTATATAGAGTCACACGGAAGAAATATGAATTCGATTGGGGACTTGACCAGAGTAAAGCTTTTGAAGAAGCCAAGGCTGCCATACAATTGGCCCTAGATTTGTGGCCCATGCAAAATGGTCCAGTGGAATTGCAAGTGACTGTACAAGATGATTATGCAAACTGGAGCTTATGGCAAAAACAACAAAGCCGAAATGTACCTTTGGGATTTTGGTGTAGGAAACTCCCTTCATCTGGAGTCCAGTGCACACCTTTTGAAAAGCAGTTGTTAGCTGCATATTGGGCTTTGGTGGAGACTGAACAACTGACTGTGGGCCATGAAGTGATATTAAGACCTGGAATCCCAATTATGACCTGGGTAATGAGTACCCCAGCTTCTCACAGAATTGGACATGCCCAAGAGGCTAGTATAATCAAATGGAAGTGGTATATTCAAAATAGAGCGAAAACAGGCAAAAGTGGAGTCTCTGCTCTGCATGAATCTATAGCAAACATAGAAATTGAGAGGAATGACACACCCCCTGAGCCAAAGCAACAGTTGGTACAGTCCACTGTAAAATGGAATGAGGGATATGATGTATTAACTGAGGAACAAAAGAGACATGCATGGTTTACTGATGGGACAGCAAAATATTTGGGGCAAAAAAGACATTGGAAAGCAGTGGCCTATAACCCATGTACTAGAAGAACTTTGGAAAGTACTGGGATAGGTGCAAGTAGTCAATATGCTGAACTTATGGCAGTATATCAAGCCATCAAAATAGAACAAGGAGGACAGTGTCATATATTCACTGATTCATGGGCGGTAGCTAATGGGTTAGCTACATGGATGCCCATGTGGAAAAATGAAAATTGGGAAATTCATGGGAAACAAGTCTGGGGCAAAGAGTTATGGGAAGATATCTGGAACATGTCTTTGGTCACTGACTTGTCAGTTTTTCATGTAGATGCTCACGTGGCCCCCACCACACCAGAACGTGAGTACAATGCTCATGCTGATCGACTGGCAAAGATTGCTACTGAACGTATTGTTCCTACTTTGACAACAACTGATGATCTGGTATTAGCAAAATGGGTCCACCAAACAGCAGGCCATTTGGGGGTCCAGGCCACACACCAGTGGGCACAAGATCGAGGTATTAGTATCTCTCATTCACTGTTAAAACAGATAGCAGAAGACTGTCATATATGTCAATTGGAAAAGGAGCGAACTGTTCCTCGGGTAGTAACTGGAGAGATAGCAAGAGGAAAAGTCCCAGCCCAAATCTGGCAAATAGATTATATTGGTCCACTACCACTGGATAAAGGATGCAGATTTATATGTACTTGTGTTGATACCTATTCAGGTGTACTAGTAGCTTGTCCTTATAAGAATGCAACCCAGAAAAACACTTGTAAAACCCTAGATCTCATAAGTCTATATTATGGAACCCCAATGCAGATTCAAAGTGGCAATGGGTCACATTTCAAAGGCAATGAAATGAAGAAGTATTGTATACTAAACAATATAGAATGGATATATCATATTCCATATTATCCAGAAGCATCTGGGTTAATTGAAAGAATGAATGGATTACTGAAAGAACAGTTGAGGAAGTTAAGTTCCAACAATTCATATCAACATTGGAAGGATAATTTGTTCATGGCTTTGCGTAATTTGAATAATAGACCATTGGGAGGAAGTACACCTCTAGCCAGAATGATGACCCCCAATCTGCAAATTAGAAAACAACAAACACACAAGATCCCAAATATTGAGTATTGGACCTTGAGGCCAGATGTCCCAGCACCGTACCCAGGACCACCTGGTTCGGTAGGGTATGATTTACATTGTTTAGAGGACTTTTGGTTGGACAGGAAAGAAGTAAGAAAAATTTCCACTGGGATATGCATAAGAATCCCTAAAAATCACTTTGGACAGATTTTACCCAAATCAGGATTAGCAGCTCAAGGAATACATGTATTGGCTGGAGTAATAGATTCTAATTATCAAGGAGAAATTGTTGTAACATTCCAGAATTTAGGTGAAGGGCCCATACAGATTCACAAGAATGATAGGATAGTTCAAGTGATTATCGTTCCTTGTAAAACAATGCCACTTGTAAAAACTGACCCTCCTTCCAAAATAACTGTCACAGGAACTGAAGGATTTGGTTCTACTGATAGAATAAAATCAGGAGCTAAAGTATGGGTAAAACGGAAGCCAGATGATGTTCCAAAGGCTGCAGAGATTATAGCATATGGGAAGGATAACACTGTAACTATCGTTTATTCTGGAGAAGATGATTACAAAATTGTACCCTTAAATCATTTATTCTACCGTGAGTGAGGCTACAATAGTCTGGTTATTGTCTCTTTGCTTCTTCTTGATTTTTTGTTTGTTCACCTTGTTTGTTAGATTTGTTTCCACAGGCTTGGTACCCTCCATCTGTAGATGCCTGATAGCTTAAGCTGGATGTCACCCCCTGTCTGCAACTGTGATGTGTCACCCTTGGACCTGGCATCAAGCATATTAAGAACTGACCTCTCAAATGGGACCCCTAAGGACAGGGACAGCTCTACATCCGATTTCAGCAGCAAGTAGCCATAGAAGAAGAGATCTTCACCCCTTACCACAAGATTTTGGGGCCCCATTTGTTCGGGGTGGGGGGAATGATGGGGAGCTTGTGCTCAAGCCCCACCCTAAAATATGTTTTTTTGTGTTTATTGTGTGCTATTCTTGTTATATTGTTGTGAAATTTTGTTGACACCAGTTATTCCTACTGTATTTTTGCCAAGTAAGGGACATGAAAGATCTTGGGGCCGAATGTAAGGGTTATGGGATTTAAAGATCTCCCATGCCCCATGGACGTGCTGACATAGCAGAGCAAGAGAAAGTGAAAAGCCGAGCTAACGGTCCTGCGGTTGGCAGTTGGTGGCGGTTGCCTTTTTTTTTTTTTTTGAGTTAGGACTCCTGCTGAGGACTGCCAGGGGCCGGAGCTGCTGGGAGCGTGCTTCCAGGATGCTGGGTGGTTGCTGTGAGTGGGGAGAGGAGGACCTTTGCCTGAGGTAGCCTGTTCTGTTTTAAAGGCTTGAAAATGTGGGTGCTTTCTACTTTATCTACCTGTGCCAATATCATAACTACTCTGATGGCTTTCACTTTCTGGTTTTGGGACTCAGTCTTTTGGTATCTTAATAAATTTTCTAGTTTATTTCCCCAAATGGCAAACCTGACATATTTTGTGATAGATAATTATATCAGCATATTTGTAATCTCTATAGGCATTGTGAATATGGCATTGCTGATACAACATATTAATCTGGGAGTCATCACATAGAGATTTTTACATCCATGCAAAGTGATGAGATTCTCAAAGGGAAGGTTATAGAGAGAAGCATGCTAGGATAGAGCCTTGGAAGACACTCATGCTGGTGAGAAGGGAGGCTAGTAAAGAAAACTGAACAGGAACAGGCAGATCTTTGGGATGAGAACTAAAGGCTTCCTGGAAGCCAAGGGAGGAGAAAATAGACAGTAGCAATTAATGCTTGATAGATTCAAAAATCTTTAAGAAGTCAAAGATAAAGACAAAGAATAGAACATTGGGTTTAGCAGGTGAAGTCGTCTGTATCTTCCTCGCATCTTTTGGCAAAGAAACCCCCAAGAAAATAAAGAAGCTGTGGTTTAAGACAGAGCCATCACCAACTTAGTGACAAATCACCTTTATTTCCTGGTTTTCATGACACATGTCCCATATGCCTCTTAAATTCAACGTGTCCAAAACTGAATTCATTATTTTTCTCAAGTCCTCGCTTCTTCCTAACTGCTGCTACTGACTAGGGCATCACCATTCTTGATTTATCCAGGTCTGAAACCTAGAAATCATCCTCAACTCCTCATTCTCTTTTGCCATTCCATATCCAATGAGTAGTCAAGCCTTGTCAATTCTACTTTTGTAAGATATCTTGCATACACCCCATTCTGTCTTCTGACATTGCCACTAGACTGGTACTGGCCTTCATTACCTCATACCAGGACTATTATATTCACCTTTGGTCTTCCTGCCTCTAATCTATTCTCCATTCCGCTATCAAATTGATCTTCCAAAAATACAAGTTTGATTATGTCACCTCCATATTCAATAAATTCTAGTGACTCCCTTATTACAACCAGGATCAAATATGAACTCTTCATATCCTAATACTTTTCTACCTTTCTAGTCTTCTTATATTTTAGGCTTTTATTGAAATCTAATGGATTACTTTAAACATAATCTAATGGATTATATTACTACAGTTCCTTGCTGTTCTTCACTCAAAACACCCCATCTCCCATCTCCATGCATTTTCACTGCCTATCCCCCATGCCTGGAATTCTCTATCTCTTCATCTCCATTTCCTGAGCTCCCCAGCTCTTTCAAGTCCCAGCAAAAAAATCCAACCTTCTTCAAGAATCCTTTCCCAATCCCCTTTAATGTTAGTACCTTCTCTTTCATATTACCTCCTGTTATATTGTATATATCTTTTTTGTACATAGTTGTTTTCATGTTGTCACGTCCGTTAGACTATGAGCTCTTTGTATGTAGGGCCCTTTGGGGGGGGGGGGCTTTCTTCATATCCACAACACAGCAGTTAACTTGTGCTTGGCACATTGTAGGTACTTAAGAAATGCATATTGACTTGCTTTGTACCTTGAAATATCTAGCAGTTGGTAGGACATTAGACTCTTCCCAATGATACACCGAGAGAAACTTAGTACAGATATGGGGAAAAGCGTTCATAAAATCAGGCTTCACACACAAGGTTGTAGAGATTTGACTGTTTCCATCTCTTCCTATAAGGGTTGGCTATGAGACTCCAACAACAGGTTCCAGTCCAAACCTACTTGGTCATTTTTGAGGCCCTGATTGATTCAGAGTGAATATAAATAGTAATTGTTTTTGTTTTGACCAGAAACTATGAGGGTCTTCCCCTCCCAGATTGTTTGTTTGTTCTTGCTTTGTTATTGTTGGTTTGGTTTTTTAAGGTTTTTTGATTAGGTAAAAAAAAGTCCATTCTCTGCCTCATTTCTTACCTAGCCTTAATCACTGAATGAGCATTGCCTCAGTCAAACTGAAACTGGGAAAGACCTTAGCTTAAAAAGACCAAGGTCTCCCATTGTTATCTCTCCAGCCATCATGTTCTATATCTTGTCACTGGACCCAGATGGCTCCAGAGGAGAGAGTGAGCCTGGTGACTTTGCACAGACCTCCCTCACTTAAATCCAATTCATTTACATGTCATGGTCTTCTTTGAGAACAAAGGATAAACAACAACAACAAACTCATACTATAACCAGGCAGCTGTAACAGCAAGCATCCGCGCGTCCCCAGGGTGGCTGCCATCACAGGTTCTTAGATCTGCTTTTCTAAAGGAAAGCAACTCAAAATGGGCTAACAATCTTGCTTTAATCAATCAAATGTATCATTTACCTTGTTCAGGGGAAAAAGTCAGCACCCCGAACTTTAGAGTATACAGACAGAAGTTACAAAGCAGAAGTTACAAGAAAACAGAAAAACATATCAAGCAGACAGGCCTTCAACTGTCTTGACCATTACATCCATAGCTAGTCAGTTACCAGAGACAGAAGCATCAACATCAGGGTTTTCAAAGCCGTGGGGCTCTCAACGGCTGCCCAGAGTCTCATCTGATCAAATCGCACAATACTTCTCAAAGGGAGCCCCCAAACAAAGCCTTGCATCATAGTTTATGTAGCCTTCTCCTGTCTCAGAGAATGTAACAACCTTCTTGACCCACTGCCCAATCACAAAGTATCTCCTGAAAAACAAGCCTCCTACCACAGGCTCCAGGTGCACTTAAACCTATCAAATAGCCTAGGGGCAGGGAAGATCTTAAATTTACATTCCCTTTACATTCCTGTTACAGCAGCAATAGTGTTATTTACCACTGCTTGCAGCAGTGGGGAGAGCACTAGGCCTGGAGTCAGGAAGACTCATCTCCCTGAATTCAAATACGTAGTTAGAGAAGGAAATGGCAAATCACTCGTTTCTCTGCTAAGCAAACCTCAAATGGGGTCATGAAGAGTAGGACATAACTGAAAAACAACAGCCAAGGTCCTATCTAACAATATATCCTATACAGCAGAAAAAGCCTGCATGAAAAGTGTACATTTGTTTTCTATTCAATCAATTCTATGAATTTGAAATTCTTCATATTGAGTTTACTTATAACAGAGATGTCTCATAAGATTATAGGACTGAAAAGCACCTTAGAGGTCACAAAATACAACACTGGATGGAGATGGAGAGGTTGAAGCCTTGAGCCATAAAGTTCAAAGTCACACATGCAATGGTAGAGCCAGGATTCACACCCCAATCTTCCCATTTCAATGTTAGTGTTCAGTCAACCATATCATACATTCCCCTACTACACCCTTTGAAAAGCACAAGGTAGTTTACTGATCCTAATCCTTACTTCATCCATTGTCGTAGCCTTCTTCAAGCTTAGTCAGCCAATACACTAAAATGGAAGGTGTACTACCATAAGGCTGATTTTAGTGACTATTGTACAATCTTTTAATGTTGAACGTCTTGGACATGAATGAGGACACAGAGCAGGACCCAGGTGGGTCACCTCCCAACTCTCTTGCAAAGCTGGAGAGGAATATAAATAGGGGGCTTATCTCCCAGTCTCTGGATTTTACTTTGTAACTCACCCCTTCTCAATAAATATAAATCTGCTCTGCACACAGTGGAAACTCAATCAATGTTGACTAACTGGCAAAGGAGAAATGGAAAACCAGATCAGACAATAATCCTAAACACATAAAGCACAGCTAAGCTTGTGTGATGTTCCCTCTGTGTGTTGTGGGTATTCTCAGTCTTGAATCACAGGGTTAATGCAATAACTAGATTAATATACAAATTATCTTGCAAATTTTGTGCAAATGACTTAATAGTTTTATAGTCATGGTTCCTATAGCAAATAATTCCTGTTTGCTCTACTGAAATCTAGTGATCAAAGAAAAGGTCTAATAAACAGATCTTTGTATTGAAATAGGCTTGACTATAGCATTTCTACTTTTTAAAAGTTAGTTCATTGAGAAATTATACCTGATGATAATACATAGTACTTGAAACAATGGTCTTTGAGATTTCAACAACTAAATAATCCCTTCAAAAATACCTCTGGGTCCACAAAAAATAACCTTCCTAACATAACTCCTTAAAAAAAACTTCATATACTGTCTATGATTTCACTAGTGTGAGTATCCCAACTACCAACACCGATTATAACCTCCCTTTGCCTTAGTAGGGGCAGCTAGATGAAACAGCAGATAGAATGCTGGGCCTGGAGCCAGGAAAACTCATCTTTCTGAGTTCAAATCTGTCCTCAGTCATTTACTAGCTGTGAAAGAGCAAGCCTCTTAATTCTATTTGCTTCAGTTTCCTCGTCTGTAAAATGAGCTGGAGAAAGAAATGGCAAACTACTCCAGTATCTTTATCAGGAAAATCCCAAATGGGGTCATAAAGCATCAGACAAGACTGAAAAACAACTAAACAAGGACAACAGCACTTTAGTGGATAGTAAAATTCATCATGATTGTCTAATCATCTGGCGATGAGCCTCTCTGAATTTAGGTAAGCTGGTCCTTAGACAAGGACAATAGAGTTTATCCCTAGAGTTGAAACATTTGTAGTTTGGTAGAACCTGCTAATGTTTGCACTTTACTGGTGTAGTAGTAGAAAACAGGGTCATCTCTACTACTTCAATAAGAGGTGCTTTTTTGGAGAAGTGTGTACTGGAATCAATATACCATATAGCTACGATCTTGATGAAAAAGACTCCCTCTACCAACATAAATTGCAGCCTATCTATAACAGTGTTAAGGAGTTTTGCCCAGGGAAGGTAAGTAACTAATCTGTGTTCATCTAGCTGGTATAAAAAGGTAGGATTTCAATTTGCATCTTCCTGACCCTATTCATTATACCATGCTGCCTCTAATTGTTGTATGAAATTTTAAATATAAAATACAGTTAGCTTGGAAAAGTGATTAGATAATTAAATATGCCTATCAGTAACAAACTATTTTATTAACTTTAACTCAAATAGAGGAATAAAAGGAAGCCCTATTGCCCACTTCTTCCACTACAGTTCAGTAATTGCACTGTTGTAGCCTTAGTGAAATGTTAGGAAAGACAGAGCTAGTGTTACTGAAGAAAGGTCTGGCATCTCTAGTAAGAGACCTACCATTATGCTCAGTGAAGTGAGCAGAACCAGGAGAACGTTTTACATAGTAACAGCAACATTGTGCAATCATCAACTATGGTAGACTTAGCCCTTCTCAGCAATACAATGATCTAAGGCAATTCCAAAAGACTCATGATGGACTCAGCTATCCATAACCAGAGAAAGAACTATGGAGTCTGAATACAGATCGAAGCATACTATTTTCACCTTTTTGTTTATTGGTTTTTTGTTGTTTCCTCTTTTTGTTCTGTTTCTTCATTCACAGCATGACTAATATGGAGGGGGGGAGGGAGGGAAGACTGATCCTTAGTAAACAAAGAACAGGAGAAATTTATAAAAGTCACCAACATTGGGGAAATGGTGGAACATTTGGATAAAGGAATGGAATTAATATAAAATAGAAATGTTTAACCTAGAAGACAAATTGGCAAAAGCAGTTTAAAATGCAGCAAAATAGGATCAAAAGAATATTCAACTGGAAAAAGATTTGAAGAAAATGTAAGCAAAATAAATGGAATTAATAATAGCTAATATTTACATAGTGCTTTAAGCTTTTAAAAGTGCTTTATATAAGCTTTTAAAAGTGCTTTATATACATTACCTCATTTTATCCTCCTAACAACCCCTGAGGAAAGTGTAATATGTATTATTATCCCCATTTTACAGATGGAGAAACTTAGAAAAATTATGCTATTCCATGGTCATATAGCTATAATATGTGAGAGGCAAGATTTGACCATATCTTTTCCTGACTCCATTCTAGCTACTATGCCACTCTGTTAAGTAAACTAGAAGCCAGAGTTTAAAAAGTTCACCTAATAACCATCAGCTTTATGGTGCAAATACTTCATTTGACAATTCAAAGAACAAGGCTCTATCATTTTTAGTGAATCACTCAAGAAAATTCCCTAGAAGTAGGAATTTGTAGAGATTTGTAGAAATTTTTGAACACCTTTAGAGAAAAATGTCAGATTCAGTTCACCCAAACAATTTCCATCAAATCTTAGAACTTCATCAATAAAGGATCATACAAGCAACTGAGAAGAAATGTTGTCTATTAAGAAACATCCTTTAGAACCACATAATATGAATCTCCCATCACAGGAAAAAGTTGGAACATGATTTATAGACCATCAAGGGAAATTGAACTTCACCCTCAAAATATTCTATCTAGCTAAACTATAAATAATACATGAAGGTAAAAATATTTTTTTGATTTCCCAAAACATTTCCAAGTATTTTTTACCAGAAAAAAAAATAATAAAATCTGGTGGGAGCCTTTGATGTGCAAATTAGCCCAAGAACAAACCTCCAGGTAATTCCTGAAAAGACCATGCTACTTGGGGAAAATTTATGTGCAAATCAATGATGAACTTCTGATGAAATTCTGACTCATTAAATCAATAGAAGAAGATTCATATAGAAGTTATTCAGGATTAAGCATACATATAAATGGTGGGGATGTTATGATTTAAACTTTCTTAAGGAGTTAAGAATCACATGGGGGGAATTATGGATACTACTTAGTATAAGCAAAAATCCAGAGCCATTATTATAATCTGGAGTGGTCTCAAATGATTGGGGTAAATTTGTATTAGTAATATATTTTGTACATTTTTATATATTGTTCATTTACAATGTGATATCTATTACATCATTCATTTGATTGCATGATAAGCAAAGGATAGAGTGTGTTGAATAAACTAGACATGTGAGATTTATTCAGTTGTTATGACATTGTCTTCACAACTGTGTTTATAATACTGAAATAAATGTAATGGATAGGTACACCTCACTCCTCATGATGGTTGTACCATAGATAGATCGGGGGGAAAAGTCAGGCATTAAAGAGTATGTCCAGCAAATGGTTTTATAAAGAATCACAGAATCTCAGATTTAGAAAAGATGTGAGGACATGCTAGTCCAACCCATAAACAAAAAATCCCCTTTATAGCATACCCAATGAAGTGATCATTTGCTGGAACATGGATTTGCTCTGACCCTACTGTCTGAGGGGCAGGTCTGTTACATTGTAACACCCTTCCACCCAAGATTATCTGGTGTCCTGAGAGGGCTGAAGATTCGCTGTTCTGCTATCAGCTTACACTCTCACTGATTAGGGTCTAATGGCAAGCATACCAGTTCTACTTAACCATTAATATTGGATATGCTTTTGGGGGAAGGTAGGTGGTACAATGGATTTGAGTGCCAGACCTAAAGTCAGGAAAACTCATCTTTCCTGAGTTCAAATTTGGCCTCAGCTACTTAATATCTGTGTGACTCTAGTCAAGTCATTGAACTCTATTTACCTCAGTTTTCTCATCTGTAAAAATGAGCTGGAGAAGGAAATGGCAAACCACTCCACAATCTTTGCCAAGAGAACCCCAAATGGGGTCACAAAGAGTTGGACATGACTAAAATGATTGAAAAACAACAAAATTTTTACAAAGGGATTTTTACTTCAAAAGTATAGTAAAAAGATACATACAAGTAGACCTCCTTAGAGTTAGACTCACAGTTTAATGCAGATCCTACATAATATCAATTACAAAGTAGGAAAAGGAGCTGTATGTACAAATATATTTATAGCATAATATCAGTTATACCAAGTTCAAGTCCAAAGCCCTCCTGGACTTTGCTCCTTGGACTAAAACCCCTAACATTGCTCCTTAGAATTTCACTGCTGGACTGGATGCCACACCTGGCCTGGATTCCTGGCCTCCTAGATTCCTGGGGCCTGAACTCCCAGGTGGCAGGCTCTACTACCTTAACTGAACTGGAGAACAAGTGAGAGAAGACCAAAATCCCAAGCCCATAGCTTAGAGCGACTTGACTTCATGTGGGGAAGGGAGTGTGTCCCTTACTACACAGTGTCATCTGTTATGAGTCAAGGAGTCCTTTACCCTTTACTAATTCAAAGAAAAGAGCCTCAACTGTGCTGGTAATTTTAAAGACTCAGATAATTCCAGTTTGTTGATTGTTGTCCTTCCTTCTCAAAGAGGACCAAAATGACATCACTATGCTAGAGTTAAGTTTCAGTGTATCCGACTATGGCTGATCAGACCAATTCACTACAGATCAGGCACCAAGAGTCCATGTGAACACTTGGGGTGGATTCTCTAAATTTGCTCATCTCGTGTTTCTTTTGAGCTACTTCAATTCTGCTTTGCTCATAAAGCACAGCACCTTCTCTGATGTGGTCAAGCCATGCTTAGCAGTCCTGTGCCAGTATCTCTCATGTCAAACAATCAATTCCAAAGTTATTGAGAAAGACCTTGAGAGTGTCCTAGTATCGCTAATTCCAGTTATACAGCCAATGGAAAAAGGTTACTCCCAAACACATGGTAGGCCAAGTCAGAATGTCCACTCATGTGCCAGTTCCCCTGTCTCCCAGAAGGAGGTACCTAGTGTCTTCTATGGGGTTGACTCTATCTTACGTGACCCAAGCCAGTGCCAACCCCCTTTATGCACTCCCATTTAAAAAAGCTCCTATCCCTGGCAAATAGGCAGGCTTATGTTTTGAACACATTCTCCATGAACCAAATCCAGAACAGTCCTCTGGGGGTCTCCCAAGAGGCATAAGTATTATCCTTTCACTTGCTTCCCTAGAACCACACAGAAAAGACCATCAAGACAGTTCATGTGGCATGATTTTATGCAGTCCCACATATACAGGAAATAATCCCAAGTATCCCCAAATACAAAGTTTTTACAATTCAATAAACAAAGAACATTTCATAAAATATGTTGAAACTCCTGCTTGTTTAGTATTCAACAAGTGATAAAACATTGATAGAATAACCCTCTTCAACCCACAAAGCAAACAGAAGGAAAAAGGCAAGGAAAAGTGTCTTCCTGTCTCAGATTAGTACATGCTGAGATTTATAAATGACATGGAATCTCACAACAGGAATTTGGGACCTAGATATGACTAGGCATCACCCCCTTACTCAGTTGGGAAAAGGTGTCTTGGGTAGAAACTTTTCCGTAATTCCCTCAGTGTATAAAGTCATTCATTCAACTAGGGTCTGAATAAAATTTTCAGCTGTCCCTTTCTACATAGGGTATACCAAAATTTCTCTAGGGATTCCGAGACCTCCTCAGAAACCCAGGCAAATTTCTTCTGGTACCTTATTCCAAAGGGCACCTGAAATTCCCCACAGTAGATATCTGCCACTGGATGGGTAATCAATATGGAATTGCAAACTCACCTGATATGACAAGTAGACTCAGAGAAGCAGCAAAGAAATTCAGATACTTTTGGTTTCTAGGCACAGGCAAACCTCACCCTATGAAGTTGCAGGGTATATTGCTCCCTATTTGTTCAAAGCAAGCAGTTCAGATTTGTTTAAATGCAAAAAGTTATGAACATTTCTACTAGGCAGCAACATTCTAGACATTTAATCTCCATATTTCTCACATTAGACTCAAAAATCAATACTTATCAGGATTCAATAATGAAGTATCAGTATCTAAATATTCAAAAAATGCAAAGTTTACAAAATTATATCAATGGAACTGACTTGTGAGAGATCATACATCAGAAAAAAATGTGTATACAATTATAACCTAATATTTTTGTCAATTTCTCAAGAATCTCATAAACTAGAGTATCCAAAATTTAAACCCAGGTAGATAATCTCTCCAGGGGTTGGTATGAGCTTTATCCCAGACAAATTCCCATAAGCTCATGTCTACTGACCAGATGTATAAAACATTTGAGGTCCTACTTTGCCCAATAATGAAATAGAAATCAGAAATTAGCTTGAACCTAAAAATCACATCCCTTAGACTACTAATATTGAAGAGATCAGATATAATTCTATCCCAGTATCCCCTCTCTCTGAGGAGAGCAGAGTGGTCAAAACTTCTGACCTTCACCTTCTGCTTCCTCTTATGACAAGAAATCAAGTCTCCAATTGAGAAGGGTGGAGTAAAAAGAGACTGGAGATATGTCTTCTGCCTCCCTTTGAGTCAAACAATGACATCCCCATGCTATGTGTCAGGGGATGGCTCTCCCTTTTTGGTTAGTTTAAGGCCAGCAGCTAGACCCTGAGGCCCAGTGAAAGTCAACAGCAAAGCCCAAGCCCCACCCCACTCCTGAAACAAGAAGGTTGGAACAGTGCAGGAGCAGATCCCAACAGTACAAAGCCATGAAATAGATAGAAAATATGAGCAAAACAAGAACTTGATTATAGAAAGCTACAATGGTAACAGGAAGGATAAAGGCACAAACTTAGAAGAGGACAACAGTGTTAAAAAGAAGCCTCCAAGAAAACTGTGTAAATTTGTCTCAGACCCAGAAAGAACTGGAAGAACTTTTCTTTTGCTTTTTGGAGGGGGGAAGGCAAGGCAATTGGGGTTAAGTGACTTGCCCAAGGTCACACAGCTAGTAAGTGTTAAGTGTATGAGGTCACATTTGAACTCACATCCTCCTGACTCTAGGGCTAGTGCTCTATTCAGAGCATCACCTAGCTGCCCATAGAAGAAATTTTTTTTAAAAAAATTTTAAAGCAAATAAAAGAAGTAATAGAAAAATTGGAAAAATAAATGAGAGTCATGCAAGAGAATCATGGGGAAAGAGTCAACAGCTTGGCAGAAGAAACATTAAAAATGGAAAAAGATATGCAAAAATTCACCAAAGAAAATAACTCCTTAAAAATAGAATTGCACAAATGGAAAAGGTGGTACAAAAGCTCATTGAAGAAAGTAATTCCTTAAAAATTAGAATTAGTTAAGTGGAAGCTAATGAACTCCATGAGACTTCAGGAAACAAAGTAAATTAAAAGAATAAAAAAAGAGAAAGTGTGAAATTTTTCACTGGAAAAAACAACTGACCTGGAAAATAGATCAAAGAGAAATAATTTAAGAACTACTACTTAAGAATGGGTTACCTAAAAGCCATGGAAAAAAAGAACCTGCATATTTCAAGTATCAAGGAAAATTGCCTTGATATCCTAGAGTCAGAGGAAAAAATAGACATTGGAACAATCTACCAATCACCACCTCAAAGAGATCCTAAAATGAGGAGAGCAGAGTGAATATCATAGCCAAATTCCAGAGCTCTTAGGTCAAGGAGAAAATACTGCAAGCAGCCAGAAAGAAAGAATTCAAATACTGCACACACAGTCAGAATTACACAGAATTTTGCAGTTCCCACATTAAAGAACTGGAAGACTTGGAATATGATATTCTGGAAGGCAAAGGAACTGGAACCAAGAATCACCTATCCAGCAAAACTGAGTAGAATCCTTCAGGGGATAAAATGAATATTCAATGAGATAGAGGACTTTCAAGTATTCCTAATTAAAAGATAGAGCTAAATAAAAAAAAAATTAATCTTCAAATACAAGACTCAAGAGGAACATAAAAAGGTAAAAAAAAAAAAAAGAAGAAAGAGAAATTGTAAAAGATTCAATAAGGTTAAACTTTTTTATATTCCTCTGTAGCAAGATGATATTTGTAACTCTTTAAAAATTTATCACTATAAGGGCAATTGGAAGAAGTATGCATAGACAGAGGGTGCAGGTATGACATGACTATGATGTGATGGTATACAAAAAAAATTGAGGTGAAAAAGATCACACTGGGAGAAGAGGAAGGGGGAGATAGAATGGTGTAAATTATCTCACATAAAAGAAGTGTGAAAGAGCTATTGCAGTGGAGGGGAAGGTGGGCAACGGTGAACCTTACTCTCATCAGAATTGGCTCAAAGAGTATAGAATAGCATACACTCAGTTGGGTATAGAAATCTATATTACCCTATAGGGAAGTAAAAAGGGATGAGGATCAGGAGGTGGGGATGATAGAAGGGAGGGAAGATTGGAGTAGATAGTGATCAGAAGTAAAACATTTGGGAGAAGGGACAGAGTGAAAGGTGAAAAGGAGAGAAGGACAAACAAGGGAAAAATAGAATGGAGGGAAATACACAGTTATCATAACTATAAATGCAAATGGGATGAATTTGTCCATAAAATGGAAGGAGATAACAGAATGGATTAAAAACCAGGCTCCTACAACATGTTTTTTACAAGAAACACATTTGATGCACAGAGACACCCACAGAGTAAAAGTAAGGGGCTGAATAAGAATCTATTATACTTCAGCTGAAGTTAAAAAAGAAAAGAAAAGAAAGCAGGGAAAGCAATCACGATCTGAGACAAAGCAAAAACAAAATCAGATCTAATTAAAAGAGATAAGGAAGGAAACTATATCTTGCTAAAAGGTACCATATATAAAGAAGTAATATCACTACCAGTCAGATACAATAGATCTCTATAGAAAATAGAATGGAAATAGAAAGGAATATATTTTTTTCAGCAGTATATAGCACCTACACAAAAACTGATGTATTAGGGTCTAAAAATTTTGCAACCAAATACAGAAAAGCAGAATATTAAATGCATCCTCTTCAGATCATAATGCAATAAAAATGGTGTTAAATAAATGGCAGTGGAAAGATAGATTAAAAATTGGTTGAAAACTAAATAATGCAGTCCTAAAGAATGAGTGTATCAAAGAACAAATCATAGAAACAATAATAGCACTAAAGAAAATTACAATAATGAGACAACATAACAAAATTTATGGGATGCAGCCAAAGCAGCATTAGGAGAAATTTTATATCTCTAAATGTCTACATCAATAAAATAGTAAAAGAACAAATCAATGAATAGGGCATGCAAGAAAAAAAAGCTAGAAAAAGAACAAATTTTAAATCCCCTATTAAACACCAAATTGAAAATTTTGAAAATCAAAGGAAAGATGGATAAAATTGAAAGTAAGAAAACTACTGAGCTAATAAATAAAACTAGAAGATGATTTTACAAGGGGAAAAAAACAATAAAATAGACAAATCATTAGTTAATTTGATTTTTTAAAAGAAAAGAAGAAAATCAAATAGGCAATATCAAAAATGAAAGGGGTGAATTCACCACCAATGAAGGGGAATTTAGAATACTTAGAGAAAATAGAATACTTAGATTTAAAAAAGTTGAATATGCTATCAATGAACTCCCTAAGAAAAAAAACCCACAGGCCAATGGACTCACAAGTAAATTCTACCAAACACTTAACGAATGCTGAATACTAATACTATATAAACTATTTGGAAAAAAAGATGGAATCCTACCAACTTCCTTTTATGACACAAATATGGTGCTAATACCTAAACCAGGAAGAAAGAAAATGGAAAGGGAAAATGACAGACTAATTTCCCAAATGAATACTGATGCAGAATTTTAAAATAAAATACTAGCAAGGAGATTACAGCCAATATATCACAAGGTTCATATACTATGACTTGGTGGGATTTATTCCAGGAATGCAGGACTGGTTTAATATTGGGAAAACTAATTGACCATATCAATAACACAACCAACAGAAATCCCATCATTATCTCAAGAGATGCAGAAAAAGCCTTTGATGAAATACATCATTCCATTAAAAACAATAGATCGCATAGAAATAAATGGAGCTTACCTTGAAATGAGAAGTAATGGTAATCTGAAATCATAAGCAAGCATTATCTGTAATTAGGATAAGCTAGAAGCTTTCCCAAAAAATGAGAAGTGAAGCAAGGAGGCCCACTATCACAACTATTATTCAATATGGTACAAGAAATCAAAACTATTATTCAATGATACAAGAAATCACAACTATGATTCAATATTATACAAAATTCAACTATTATTCAATATTATACAGGAATTATAACTATAAGAGAAGAAAATGGAATGAATTAGAATAGGCAATAAGGAAATAAAACTATGACTCTTTGCAGATGAAATGATGGTATACTTAGAGAATCCTAGAGAATGAACTAGTTCGACTACTTAGTTGAAATAATTAACAATGTTAGTAAAGTTGCAGGATACAAAATAAACCCACATAAATCATCAGCAATTCTACATATTACCAACAAAGTCCAGCAGCAAGAAAGGGAAAGAGAAATTTCATTTGAAATAACTATAGATAATATTAAATACTTGGGAGTCTACCAGCTAAGACAAAACAAAGAACTATATGAACACAACTACAAAATACTTTTCAAACAAATAAAGTCAGATCTAAGCAATTGGAAATATATCCATTGCTCATGGGTAGGCCAAACCAATATAATAAAAATGACCATTCTACCTAAATTAATCTATTAATTTAGTGCCAAACTAATCAAACTACCAAAAAAATTACTTTATAGACCTAGAAAAAAGTAATAAGAAAATTCATCTATTGGAACAAAAAGTCAAGAATATCCAGGGAATCTTATATCTTTAAAAAAAATGTGAAGGAAGGTGGCCTAGCTGCACCAGATCTCAAAATGTATGATAAAGCAGTAATTATCAAAAACAATCTGGTACTAGCTAAGAAGTAAGTGGTAAATCAGTGTAATAGATTAGGTACCCAATCCATGGTTATAAATGATCATAGTAATCTAGTGTTTGATAAATCCAAAGATCTAGGCTTTTGGGACAAAACTCATTATTTGATAAAAGTTGCTGGGAAAATTGGAAAACAGTATGACAAACTAGACATAGACTAGCATCTCACAGTGTATTCTAAGATAAGGTCAAAATGGGTACACGATTTAGACATAAAGAAATGTGATAAGCAAATTAGGAGAAGATGGAATAGTTTACCTGTCAGATCTGTGGATAAGTGAATTTAGTACCAAACAAGATACAGTGAGCATTACAAAATATAAAATGGACAGTTTTGATTTTATAAAATTAAAAAGTTTTCGCACAAACAAAACCAATGCAACCAAAATTAGAAGGAAAGCAGAAAACTGGGGGAAAATTTTTATAGCAAATATTTCTGATAAGGGCCTTATTTCTCAAATATATGGGGAACTGAGTCAAATTTATAGCAATACAAGTCATTCCCCAATTGATAAAAGGTCAAAGAATATGAACAGACAATTTTCAGAGAAATCAAACCTATCTATAATCATATGAAAAAAATGCTCCAAGTCACTATTAATTAGAGTAACACAAATTAAAACAACTCTGAGGTACCACATCATACCTATAAAATTGGCTAAGATAGTAAAAAAAGGCAAATGATAAATGTTAGAGGGAATGTGGGAAAAGTGGGATACTGATGCACTGTTGATGGAGTTGTGAATTAATCCAACCATCTTACAGAGCAATTTGGAACTATGCCCAATGAGAACTATTAGAGCAATTAGAAGAATAAGGATTGATAAAGACATAGCTAGAATGTTGCCACTTGCATATGGTATGACATTATATGTAGAAAATACAAAAAAAAAAACCCACTAAAATATTACATTGAATATTAGATAAGATCAGTAAAATAGCAGGGTGTGAGATAACTTCTTCCCACTCCAAACCATTAACATTTCTACATCATACCAATACAGAGCAGTAAAAGGTGGTAGAGAAATAATATTTAAAATAAAGACAAAATATATTAAACATCTAAGAATTAACCTAACAAGGTTAAAAGTAGGAATTTTATGGTCAATTATATCACTATTTTTTGAGAAACAGAGAATTACATAATTGGCATGTCAATAAAACTTAAAAGAAAAGATGTTCATTGTTCATGACATAGCATCTACAATATAGCCTTATATAATACAGTATAGTATTATAATACTTCTCAAATTAACTTTAGATATAGCAAAATATAACAAAATTCACAAGGAAGGACAAAATGTATATAATATTAAGGGAAATTATGAAAAATAAAATAATTTGGTTGGCCAGGTGGCTCAGCGAGTAAAAGCACCGGCTCCAGTGTCGGGATGACCTGGGATCGAATCCGGGCACAGTTACTTAGCACCACACCCAGAAATAACTGGCTGTGTAACATTGAGCAAGTTACTTAACCCCAATTGCTTTAAAAAAAAAAGAAAATAATTTATAAAAAGATGGCGATAATAATCTAAGAGAAAACAATTTGAAAAAATGTTAGGACACTGATCAAAGTAGCAGCTTATCATGGCTTTAGAAGATGATGAACCTTCCCAACCCTCCCAGACTAGAGATGCAAAATGAAACATGAATTCTCAGACATGCCATACAGTTACTTTGTCTTGCATGACTATATATTGGCATATATAGGAAAGAGCTTCTATTTGAGGGGAAAAGAGTAACTTAGTGTGTAGTGATAAATATGCAAAAAAGAGGATCAATAAAATATTTTAAATGTTCAAAATAAAACAAAAAAGCTCAGAAAAGGTCACAAATAGAGTAATTTTGTTACTGCCTAGTTAAATCAAATAGATATACTTTAAAAACTGTACATCCACAATTTTAGTTCTGTACTCTTTCTTCTCTTTTAAATATTGAAATGTTTGTACTTGCTGATGACTTCCAAATTAACAATAAAAAAGAAAAGAAATGATAGAAAGAAAGGGACTTGTGTTTCTAGAGTTCAAATTATTCTACAAAGCATTAATTATGAAAACTATCTTGTACTAGATTTTTAAAATGCCAGAACAACTACATACAAATAAAGAATCTATGCTTCTGTCAGTGTAGGGAATTCCTACTGTGATAATGCTCTCCATCATGCAGATCACAGTTCCAGGAAGTTGACTGACAAAAAAACACAGAGAATAAATTATTTGCCCAGAGTCATACAACCGGTACATGTCGAAGATAGGAACTGAAGATAAATGTTCCTAAATCTAAACCCAGAGCTGTATGCTATGCTACGTTCCTTCTCAGGAAAAACAAAAAAATGCTGTATTCCTCCTCTTTTAACAAGAGAAAATTTGGGGGAATATAGGCTGTGCTGATCACCTGTCTTATTTGACCCAGGTTTCAGTATTCCCCAACACCAAGGTAAAGTGGAAATAATAAAGCTTTCTTTATCCAAGGCAGGCAGTACTTCTTAGTTAGGATAGATGCACTCCATGGACTAAGCTGCAGAGAACCTCAGATGATCTGAGTTGCCTTAGGACACTTGGACTACTGTGACTGACAGCCCAGAGTCTACTCGTTCCAGCCTCCCTGGTAGAATAAAACTCTTGTGACTGGCCCCAACTCTAGCAAAGTTTCATAGGGTAACTACATCATATAAGATGCTTGTGGGGGATGGAAAAACAGATACAATGCCCTACACTCAGGTTTGGTTCTATAAAGATCAGTATACCAGGAGAGATACCTGGTAGGACCATACCTAAGGGAAATCTCCTAGGAATACCAGACAATATTAGTCATATCCTTTTTGAGATCAGGAGGTCATGTAGTAGATAGAATACTAAGTCTGGAGTCTTCCTGAGTTTGAAACTGGCCTGAGACACTTACTACCGTGTTTCCCCGATAATAAGACACTGTCTTATTAAATTTTTTGGACAGAAAAACACCAGAGGGCTTATTTTCAGGGGAGGGCTTATTTTAATGAACATTGACAGCAATTTTAATAAACAGGTAAATGTGAACAAAAAAATGTACCTTTATTCAATAATGAATTCAATAAAGAACAGGATGACGCGCTCACTGCTGCAGCTCTGATTGGATGCAGCTCGGAGCGCGGCGTG
>NW_027186296.1:48318971-48353220 GCF_028583685.1 Petaurus breviceps papuanus
GATCACCTTCACTACAGTAGCAATCTCAATAGGGCTTATTTTCAGGGGAGGGCTTATTTTAGAGGAATCTTACACAGTAAGGGGAGGGCTTATTTTCGGGATAGGTCTTATTATCGGGGAAACACGGTAGCTGTATGACCTAGGAAAGTCACTTAACCCTTTATGTCTCCATTTCCTCCTTTGTAAAATTAACTGGAGAAGGAACTGGCAAACCACTCCAGTATCTTTGGCAAGAAAACCCTAAACGGGGACACAAGGAGTCCAACATGACTGAAATGACACAATAACAAAAAATACTTACTGAATCTCCCCTCTCAAACCATCAAACACACACACACACACACACACACACACACACACACACACACACACATGCTCACATGCCCTGTTCCTACCTCTAGTCTATTTATCCACCTTGAGCAGGCACCACTCTCTATCCAACTTCAACTTTCTAACTCCACACACATCAGAAAGTTCATTGCAATGCAGCCCAATATCAATGCCATGCTCCAGAGCAGTAGCAAAGTTGAAATCACAAAGTAGAGCAAAAGAGAGGGATAAGTGAGATACTTTGAAACGTTTGTAGTCCAAGTGTCCTGAGGCAACTCAGATCATCTGAGGTTCTCTGCAAGTTAGTCCGTGGAGTGCGTCTATCCTAACTAAGAAGTACTGCCTGCCTTGGATAAAGAAATCTGATTATTTGAGATATCATATAGTCAGAAGATTTGAGAAGAAAGACTAAATTCTACTGCTGCTAGTAAGAGATGAACAGTCATTATGAAATCCTGTGGCAAATTTTCTTTTTAGCAGAGTTGATTAATACCCAAGCAACATGGTACGACAGGTATTTTTAACCATTTAATGTCAAGGTCCCCTTCAAAAGTTTAGTGAAGGCTATGGACCCCTTCTAAGAATAATGCCTTCTAATGCATAAAATATCTATAACTACAGAAGAAATGAAATATAGCTATCAAAATACCTAATAATATATTTTCATCATTAGCATGTTAAAAGCATAATAATACGCTTAAAATATAGGCAAGTTGAAGTTGCATTTTATTTTTAAAAGCTATGCTGTGTGAAGGCTACTGTTGTTTAGCTTGAAAAAAAAATAGGTTGTAGAGTTGTCTTTGAAAAGGCAACACACATGCCATGTTGAACATCCTTGTTTTGATGCTATAAGTATTGGAAAACCCAATTTGTAGAGATTTGTTGTTGCAAATGGAATGACAACTTTCATAGCTCTTTTTGACAGGGAAAGGATTAGCTCCTTTCAAGGAATAGCTTCTTTCAAGGAATGTCAGAATTCACTTAGACTTTTTGAGTTAGATTCTATTTTTTTTTTGTCCTAAAATCAATGAATTCATCTTTAACTAGGTCAACGTCTTTAGTATAACTTATATCAGAAAGAAAAGACTTCCAAATCCATAGTTCTGGCATCAAGATAGAAATACCTTTTTAAAGAATTCTGAAGTGTTTCCAGGAGTTCATGAATTTATCTTTTCAAAGAAACTGAGACTTTTTTTATTTCAACTCCACCTTGGGAAGGCACTTCCTCTACATTTGAAAGTCTATAAGTATATTGGCCTCTACTCTCTTTTTCCATATCAGCCAAAAAAAAAAGCTTACAATTTTTCAGTAGCATCCATCATAGTGATTGTAAGATGTGGAATTGAAAATTTTATTTCACTCATATGGTTAAAAATATCTGCCAGGTAGGCCGACTGAATAAAATCTTTTCTTTCAAAGTGTTCCAAGATCAAGTTTTCTTTTTCCTTTTTTTTTTTTCCCAAAAAAGTAAAACTTCTGCCCTTAGTTTGAACAAATGCTTCAATATTTGTCCTCTTGAAAGACAGTGAACTTCTGTGTGATAATAAAGAGCTTTATATTCTGTTCCCATTTTTTGACAATATCTTCTAAAAATGTGTAGATTCAGAGACCTGCTGCCGTTAAATCAGATGACTCATGATGAGGGAAAATCTTCTTTCAGGGTGATTGGAAGAGTCTTTGTTGCTGCTTGCATGCTTGCATAAAAAGCAATGAGTGACAACAATGCAATGAGCTTCCTTTTTTCATTAAAGTAGTAAAATGTGGAAAATGCCCTGCATCAAAGGGTCAGAAAGAAGATAAAAAGTTAACTGTTGGGGCAGCCAAGTAGCACAACACGTAAGAGCACCAGCCCAGTGTTGGGATGACCTGGGGATCGAATACCGGGCTCAGACACTTAGCACCCACCCAGAAACACCTGGCCATGTAACCTTGAGCAAGTTACTTAACCCCAGTTGCTTAGGGGCAGCCAGGTGGCTCAGAGAGTAAGAGCACTGGCTCCAGTGTTGGGATGATCTGGATCAAAGTCTGGGCTCAGATACTCAGCACCACACCCAGAAATAACTGGCCATGTAACCTTGAGCAAGTTACTTAACCCCGATTGCTTTAAAAAATAAAAAAATAAAAATAAAAAGTTAACTTACCTCCTGGAATGAAGGAAAGCAATATTAAGTTGAATTCTGAGGATGAGACCACATTGAAAATCTTGGAACTTAGTTCAAAGGAAGATAAGGGAGTTGTGTGATTGAAAAAGTCAGGTTCTCCATTTTCCATACTGATGGGCCTAAAAATGGGGCAGAGACAAGTGCAAAAAAATGCTGCCAAAGTGTCCGTCTGAAGTTCCTCTAAATATATGGAATAAGTTTCAAGAATTACATTAAAAACATCCCATACCAAAATCCTTCTACAATCAAGGGGGAGTGAAAGAAAATGTCCCAGAAGAATAAAAAGGAGTCTGACAGTCAACAATCTTCAAATAAAGCCCAGTGGAAGGAACTTACTCAGTATTTTGGAATAAATGATAAGTTTGAACCCCTCATAAGTAGTAGGGTTCTTCTGAAGTCAGGCCTTGATGTGCACATCAACAAATCTTGGCTGAAGGGGATATTGAGAAGGCTGAAGAAGTAAGTAATAGGTTAGCTACTCAGGAGCTTGGGGCAAAAATTGCCAAAGCTAAATTTTATAGAAGCTAAAAAAGATGCTGAAACTTCACAGTAGGCTTTAAAAAAGAAGTAGAAACTTGCATGGGGGCTTGAAACAAAGAAGGGTTGGGAAAGCAAAAGCAGTATGGAATTATATATAACTAGGCTTTTGTCCTTGAAAAGTGAAAACTGTTGGTATCTTACTGTTCAAAGGGAACCAAATAAATTTGATAAGTTAGGGAAGGCAAATATCAGATTAGTGGGTCAACTCTACATATTTTTTCAGCCCTTTTTAAAAATGTATATTATTTTGTTAAAAAAAAATAGTTTTTATCAAGCAATGTGAGAATATATAGCTAAGAAAAATATAAAAAAATATAATGTGAACATATATCAATACTTAAAGTATTAATGAAATCACTGATATGGCTATACTCACTATTAACATTGAAACTGCTCTTTGTGCCATAGTAAAAAATATTTTTGAATGACTGTGGACAAAATAATTTTGTCTTCTGGTGGCTTCCTTCTAGTAATGAACCTTTCCTTTTTCTTTTCTTTTTGTAGTGGGCAAGGCAATTGGGGTTGACCACTACCACTTTCTTTATCCAAAGCAGGCAGTACTTCTTAGTTAGGATAGACGCACTCCAAGGACTAAGCTGCAGAGAACCTCAGATGATCTGAGTTGCCTTAGGACACTTGGACTACTGTGACTGACAGCCCAGAGTCTACTCGTTCCAGCCTCCCTGGTAGAATAAAACTCTTGTGACTTGCCCCAACTCTAGCAAAGTTTCAAAAGGTAACTACATCATATAAGATGCTTGTGGGGGATGGAAAAATATAAAACCACCTAGCTGCCCCTAATAATGAACCTTTCCAAGCATGGTGTGAAGCCACACACAAGCAGCTTTCCAGAGGATAGCTGCTGTAAATAGCTTTTAAAGTTCTGATTACACAGTATAGTGAACACTCTATTTATTTGATAACAAATCAGAGCAAAACATTCACAGAAAACCAAGGTACAGCATTCACAATGTTACAACTTATCACAGAAATTCAAAATACAGCATTCACAACAGCTTATCACTAAAATGGCTACATAGTTTTCACTACAGTGGTCACAAAGTTTTGAACAAAAGAATAATCATTTAGTAACTCAATCATTCAATAAACTCAACCATTCAATCATCCTTAAAGAGGCTTGCCTCCTTAAGGGACACAAAGTACAATAGTCAAAGGTTTCCACTCATGGGGCACACCAAGTTAAAAATCAATTACTATTTAGTCATCATTCACTATTCAATCATCATAAAATACACAAGCCTTCCACTGCTAGGTCACTAGTAAATTACAATTTCTCAGTCAGTACACAGTATCCAAGTAAAGTCTTCTTTCAGCTTTACTTGGGGTAGTCTCTCTCAGATTCCCTGGATCCCCTTCCAGGGTCCCAGATCCTACCTGGATTCACTAAACTGTCACTTGGGTTCAAAGGCAGACAGGTCCCAGGTCCTGAAGCTCACAGCATCCAGTCCACCTTAAATCCTTCACAGTCTCTGTTTCAAAGAAGTCAAGGCTTAACAAAGCCATAAAAAGGTTCATGCAAAGTACCAGCATCACAGTCATGCTTCTTCAGTCGGAGGCAGCTCCAGCTGGCCCTTGGACATCTTCGGCAGCTCCCAGAAGCTCCAGATGACCCTCAGACTCAGCAGCTACTCAGCAGAAGCTCCAGCTGGTTCCCATAATCAAAATTACTTCACTAAGGTTCCCAAAATCAAAGTCATTCTCTCCAATCTAGGGGGAAAGGTGGGGGGGGGGGGGGCTTTCCTCTTCAGCTGCCCTGGTCGCAGCAGTTTCTGCCTCCCTGAAGCTTACTCCAAGAAGATCTGTCTGACCCAGCAAGGACTTCTCCATATATATACACAGCATTAGCTCCTTCCTGTTTCAGCCAACCCCTTCCTGTTACATCAGCAACAGGGGTTCATACCTTCTGTTTCTTTAACAGAGGCTTGATTAATTACTAAGTGCCAAGTAACTCTCAGCTTAGCAATACAAAAGGAACTTCAAATTTCATTACTATTACACATGGTTAGTCTGGTAGACAGATCAGGTTTACTCTTTTAATTAGCCTTGCCTGAACTTGCTGACATAGCCTTGCAGGATGCAGGATCACTTGCACTGATAAGGCATCAGCTGGATTTTACTGGAGAAATATATTTATATATAGCAAAATTATTACTTTTCTAGTATATAATGAATGTTTAGCAATTGAGATACATGTAACACATATTTATGGTCATAAACTATCTTCATAGATTTTCTTTTTTAAATAATGGCATTTATTTGGTAGTAGGCTGATCATAAGTGTACCAAAGAAAAAATAACTAGACCAGTCAACAAACATTCAATTCTAATACAAGTGATAGTTTGTCTAAATATTCTTTTCTAGAAAATTGAGGATTTTTCTCCCCATAGCTTCCTGGTGAAAGTCAATGATAATTCTAAGTAGCTTTGAGGATGGAAAATGTCTTACAGTTTGCTTTGGTTTAAACTCTGCCTGAGAATAAACATAGACTACCCACATCTCATTGTTTCTTTTATCCCTATATTTCTTTGAATCTGATGTTCTTCTTAGAAACTATATCAATTGTGATTTGGATATTGATATTAAATAGACAATCATTTTGACATTATTTGGAAAATAATGTTTTAAAATTTTTAAATATATGGTTTGGACTATTTTCATTCTTCTTTCCCTTTGGTAGATAGATAATTATTTTGGAGAGCAGATGCCTTGAAAGATAATCTTGTCATAATAGAGTGTATGAAAATATACTAGCTTTGCAGAATTCTAAGGGGAACTTCAAAAGATCCTGCAGATAACACATAAGGCATCCCACAGATGGGTGTTTATTCTTTGCATCAAGTTCTCCCAAGGAACTTTGTTGGTCTTGATTCTCAGAGATGTAGAAGAGTTTATTACCATTGTCATCAGCTAATGTTGTCTTCTGAGGCCAAAGAATCCTAATTCCTTTGAATGACTTCCCAATATCTAATTGAAACCATCTCAGGGTTGTACACAATTCATACTATGAAAAAAACAATCTAAGATTCTTTATGTGAATATAAATTGGAACATGGATTGGAAACCAAACAAGGAGGTGGTATGTGGGATTTTTTATATATATTTATATATACTTTTAAGAAAGCTCACTATATATATATGAATTTTTAGCAGATAAATTTTAACATATTATATCTCAAAAGACGTTTTTGAATCACAGACTATTAGAACTGAAGGTTTTTATGACTACGGAAACTAAGGTTCAGACTTAGCCCAAGAAACAGAGTAAGTAATTAAGTAGCAGAACCAGGATTATAACTGTGTTCCTACTAACTACCAATCCAGTGTTCTTCAGATTGCATGGTAGTTTCTAATTAATGTGATTTGGTTTTTATATAACTTTCCTGGAACAGTTGTATAGTGAAATATACCTCTACTATCCAGAGTATTAAGTAGCTTTATGTTTTTGGCATCGATGTTGCTTTTATGTTTGGGGGAAAGGGAAATTGTCCATTGCTGTTTGAGATCTTAGAAATTGCTGTCTTACTTCCATCTGAGGAATGATATTATTCATTGAGGAAACATAACTTCAGGAGGTCTTTTACCCAGTTTTTTAATTCATCTTATATAAATAAGAATCTGAACTGAAAATTTTGTTTTTAATTTCTATTTTTCTCTTTATATGTGAAATATTTTTAAGGGCACATATATGCCATTTATAGAATTCCTGTTATATTCAAAGTCATTCTAAATGTCTAATAGAAAAGATAAGACACACTGTAATGCTAACCATTGTATAGGCCAATTCTGTAAGGAAATATTGAAAATTTTGTTCAGAAGAAATTTCCTATAGTAGCAGGCATTATTTCTCTTTATTTATCAGATAGATTATTTAAGAATATGATTTTCTAGAAAAAATAGTAAAATGTAATATATTATTGTTACTCCAAAATGAGCTCCATTTGTACATGGCATATGAAATTTTCTTCTCAAAGTTTTGTTTCAAAAAATAAGTTCACTATTCCCAAGATTTCAATCATCTTTTTAATAACTTTCAAAGGGGACTCACAAAATAAGAATTTTTTCATAGCATCAGCATGCACTAAGTGAATTAAAATAAGGATCTGGCTACAGTGAAAGATATCTGTTGTTTCATTCAATTGTCCACTGAAGGAGAATGATGAGGCGACCGATTCCTTGATGACCTCTTTCACATTGCTAAAAGAAATATCAACAATTCTAGAACTTATAAATTCCATCAATTAACAATGGAACTGCTTCCAATTTTTTCCTCTATTCCACTCCACAAATTCAGATCAGATTTCCAGTGCATATGGCTTTACTAAAGTCTCCCCAATAGTGAATGGCTTTCTTCTGTAGTAAGCAATTTTGTAGAATACTTTAAGAAAAAGTGTTTTTTAGGGCAAATCCAAATTTGAAAGTATCCTAGCTTTTCCTAATTAAGTTTTCTTCATATAAAAATGTCTAGATCTGAGTTCAAATCCTGTCTCAGATACTTAATAGCTGTGTGGACCTAAGCAAATCATTTAACTTCTGTTTGCCTCAGTTTCCTCATCTATAAAATGGGGATAATAATAGCACCTACTCTTTAAAGTTATTGTGAGGGTCAAATGATCTGATATTTGTAAAAGTGCTTATCATAGCGTCTGGAACATAGTAGGTGCTATATAAATGCTTATTCCTCCCCTGTCATATTCAAGTTTCTTCATCTATAAAAAAGAACTAATAATAACACTGATTTCCCAAGGTTGATGAAAGGATTTTAAAAATGAGATAATAATTGTAAAGTACTTTGCAAACCTTAAAACACTACATAGACGGTAGTTATGATTATTTTTGGTATGGATAGACAAGGTATTCTCTGTTTTTCATACTTTTATTCACAAGAAAACACTGTAGCTTTTGTGTCCTGTCATATTTATTAATGTAAATGCATCCATTTCATACAAAATTTTCATATTTTCTTTTCTTCAAAATTCCAATTTAAATTGGGTCTATAAAACCATAAAATGAAGCTAAAATAAAATGTTTGATTCAGCTGATATTTTCAAAGAATATTTTTGATAAATCTGCATAGAAATTAGACATTTGTATGTTAATTAAGTAAAGTATAAAGCATTTAAGAAATGTGTATGACAAGTAGGTAAAATAAGGCAGGTGTTACAATTTATCGAAAGTTCTAACACTTTTATTGGCTTTTAATTCTTTTCTCTGGAGAAGGAAATGGCAAACTGCTATAATATCTTTGCCAAGAAAACCCCAAATGGGGTCATGAAGAGTCTGATGTGATGGAAATGACTGACTTGACTGAACAACAATTCTTCTATAGACAAGTAGATTACAGCGGTAACTCAGGAGTGATGTCTTTCCTGAAATTCAGCTACTGTCACATGTGGCTGTCTGCGCCTTTTGCTGCATAATGCTTCTCATTTCTGATATTGTTTGCAGTTTCCTTTTAAAGTCATTTTTAAAATGTGTGGCATTTTCACAGAATAATAATACAAAAACACTACTTCTACAACACACTGTTTTATAACATATGCCTTTACTCTGGAATACAATGTACAAAAAACAGTACTAAGAGAAAAAACAAAAGAATCATTCAACTCACAGAACTTATAAAATTCTTTGTGATTTGTGTCAATTTGTATCATGAAATGTGTTAACAACAATAAGAATTTACTTTAAATAACACACTTCAACAGTTATTTTCAGTATCAGACATGGTTGAACTGGTCTGGTCTACACTGTAACCTATGTACATATGTTGCAAAATTCTGTATCCTTTACAGAGAACTATAAATTCATTTGAATTGCCTGGTTTTACAAAACATTAGCAAAAATGAAAACAACTAACAGAGCAGCTATGTGGCACAGTGGATAGCATACTGGGCCTGGAGTCAGGAAGACTCATCTTCCTGAGTGCAAATCCAGCTCCAGACACTTAATAGCTATTTGACCCTGGGCAAGTCTTTTAACTCTGTTTACCTCACTTTCCTCCTCTATAAAGTGAGCTAGAGAAGGAAATGGCAAACCACTTCAGTATCTTTGCCAAGAAAACCCCAAATGGGGTCATGAAGAGTTGGTCATGACTGAAATGACTAAGCAACAAAACCCTCCTTCCATTGATTGATTATATTGATTAATTAAATGATTGTATTGATTAACAGTAACAGATGGGGAATATTGGAAAACAACACTGATGTCCATGTTACCAATATATCTTCTCCCATGAGAATATTGGACTTCACTGTTTGGTGGCTCAATAACTACAAGGCTCAGAATTCCTCAATAATTGGCCAGCTATGTTGCTTGTGCATCTGTAGACAGACTACAATCACATGTGATCTAGAAGCAGGTCTAATAATGGCAGTAATTTTGAAGTAGTGATCAGCACAAATAATATTCAAGATATCTGTGACCGTGGCAGCTAGGTGGCGCAGTAAAGAGAGCACCGGCCCAGGAGTCAGGAGGACCTGAATTCAAATCCAGCCTCTGACACTTAACACTTACTAGCTGTGTGACCTTGGGCAAGTCACTTAACCCCAATTGCCCTGCATTCCCCCCTCAAAAAAACAAAAACAAAAACAACAAAAAAGATATCTGTGACATTTGTAATGTGCTGTAAAACTGTCTGTAATTTCTATCAGGGTCAAAATCTTATGCACCACTAATGCTATTTTGGTTTATTGCCTATAGTCATGAATGAAGGAAATCATAAATTTCAGTTACTTAAAATTCAGGTCTGTGAAAATAAAGACGTCATTTTTCTCATCTATGTTCTTGGGATCTCTAAAATTTATCCAAAAACTCTTTACATTATTCATGGACTCGGTAAATAGCCCCTGATGTAAAAATTTGGGAATGGCTCACCTGAATTTTTTTTTGCAATACTCAGGAACCTTTTCTAACATGAATATCATTCCTTCTCCCTCTCCTTATTTATCTTCCAAAGGGCAGGTGCCTAGAAAAGCCATGTATGGTGTTTGTACTTCCTCTATCCCTGGACATCTTACAGACTTTGGCCGCACTTATCACCTCTCCACTGGCTAAAGATCAGCCTTCAAGTATACATGACTCTATGACGAAAAATGTCTTCTGAGAAACCCCAGGCAACATTTTTGATATAGCAATTGTCTGAGATGTTACCCCTTTCAACTCCATGTTAGAACTCTAAACACCACAACCACTGCAGCCCCTTCCACTATTTTCCCATTCTGTAGTACTGACCAAGTCTAACTGGAGCCCATTTGACCGAGTCATAGTCTTGTCATTATGTTCCTGCTACAGCTCCTCCCTATTTACCCCTGAGGAAGGTGGTCAGAGCTAGTCCCACTAGAGAAATCTAACTAGGTTAGGAATGTGAATAGCCCCAACTTTTCTGGGATGTACACTTTCCAAACAATAAAACACCATCACTACTTCTATGTGTGTTAGTTCCCACACCCAAAACTCATCTTTTAATCTTGCCCACAAAGTGCGAGAATAGGTTATTCTCACTGTTGTCATGCAAATTCAAGAGAGCATGATTTTGAGGTGAGATTTGTGAGTGAATATTGGTCAAGTTCATGGTAGTCCCAAGCAATAATTTACCACATTCAGTCTTGTGGTGAATGAGACTGAATAAAGACTTTTGGAGGCCAGGATGGACTATATAAGGGAAAATGCATGTGATCTAGCCAGACCTGGATTACCACAATGGAGTCTTTGTTCTTTGTTGAATCCCTCTGCTGCCTTCCATGATTCTGGTCCTCTTTAATGTGTGATGAGTGGCCCAGATCTCCTTTTCAAATGTCATTTCCAATTCATAAAATTTAGCATTGGTTGAGGCTCTCATATGTCTGCCAGTTGCATATATGGATAAAATCCCTAGGCCAGAAGGTGAGCTCCCAATGACTAAAGACATCTGCATTGCATTATTCTTGGAAAATTTGATGTCAAAAGGAATCAGGCCCGATCCTACCATAAGTGTATAGTATAACAATATAAATACTAGATGGTGCAGTGGATAGAGTGCTGGACCTGGGGTCAGAAAGATTAGGTACTTATTAGGTAGGGGACCCGGGGCAGATCACTTATCCTCTATCTGCCTGAGCTTCCTGTAAAATGGGGGAAATGGTAGCACCCCTCTCCCAGGGTTATTGTGAGGATAAAATTGTAAAGTGCTTCACAAACCTTAAAGTTCTACATGAGTTTTAGCTATTACTGTTGTTGTCATTAGTATATCCTTGTACCCACTGGTCTATCAGTATTAAGTTGTCATAAGTAGGAGATGAATTCTTAACGTTTTTTAAACTGTTGTCCAGAATGTGTTGTGAACTATGATTCCCACTCTGAGAAAATCTGTACAAGGATCCCACATAGGTAAACGACCTTTAGAAAATACTATGCTACAAGGTAAATAAAAATAACAAGTATATAGTAAAACATCAAAAACAGATGGAACAAAATTATAAAGATCCAGCAGGACTCAAATGAAGAGACATGAGAAGACAGCCCCAACCCCACCCCTTCATGGAGGTGGAGGTACACAGGTGTCACACATCACCTGTTTTGGGCCTTTTTCAATGTAGTGATGGATTATGCTGATATTCCCCCTCTCTTAAAAAAAATAGAACTTTGTTATATGGGATGGCTCTCTGGGAAGGGGAATGGAAGGGATACTTGAGATAACTGATGACATAAGCAACAGAAGTCATCAATAAAAACTTATTTAAGAGAAAGGGAAAATACCATGTATGATACAGCGGGCAACTTGGGAAATAGGATCAAGGGGAACATTCTGAAGGAGTTCTCCACTATATTGAGGATGGCAGTATTCCTCCTTCAATGGTGGTGATTCAGTTATAAAATCATGGTTAAGGAGGGACCACTGAGGAGTGTAGGAATATCTATGGTTTCTATCAGAATCTCTTCATAGATTGGTACCAATCACTGATTCAGATGTAATGCCAAATGGCCTGTGCCCAGTACAAATGTCAGGGCACCATTGATTATATTAGGTTCCATTTTGGGTTCTCATGTTTTCTAGATGTCTGTTCAAGAGATTTGTCATGAAGATGCTATAATACCTTCCCTTGATAGTGCAGTGACAATTCCAAACCATTCCTTGAAGAATCATAGCTTGATTACTTCCTGCTTCCTTACTAATGCTATACACATCCAGGAGACATGACAGTCGATATGGAGCTACTTCCTCTTCAGGTCCCAACTCTTGAGCCAGTATATATATCTCTTATCCCAGACACACAAATGAATCAGAAAAAAGGCTGAAAATAATGCCAACTGGGTATGATGCCATTAGGTGCTACAGTGAATAGAGCATGGGACCTGGAGTTAGGAAGTCTTGTCTTCCTGAGTACAAATCTGGCCTCAGAGGACACTTACTAGCTGTGTGACCTTGGGCAAGCTACTTAACTCTGTTTGCCTCAGTTTCCTCATCTGTAAAATTATCTAGAAAATGAAATGGCAAACCACTCCGGCATCTTTGCCAAGAAAATCCCAAATGGAATCATGAAGAATCAGACACAACTGGAATGAATGAAAAACAACAATGCTACTGGGCGAGCTAAGCCTCCCTGAAATAAGCAGAGCTTTTATGACTTCTTACTAAATGAATCAAAGTGAATAAGTGAATGATTGAATGAATGAACATGTATTAAGCACTCACTCTCTGCCAGCACTGGTAGAACCATAACTAGAAGCTTAGCACCCTCCAAATAATGTCACCAAATCTCCAAGGCAGGATTCATATCAAGCAGTCCTTAGTCCATCATGGTTTATTTCCTTTCTACTGAGACAACTAACGAAAGCAATATGTGACTGGAAAGTCTAAAGTCTCAGTATATGAGCATTCTCCTTTTCCAGCAAATTGTAAATCAGCAGTACCTCAATAGTCACCTGGTGGTACCTGTCACCACAAAAAAGCAACCTGGTTTTGAATGTCTTAGCAAGAACATGGTCATGAAGGCTCTCTTAAGTGTAGAAAGATCCCCTCCTCCTGCCCCACATTTCTCTTGAGTAATATTTCCTTTCTCAGTAAATTATGTGAAGGGTTCTGTCAACCTTGAGTACTTTGGAATGAACTCTGTGTAAAATTTCATCATCCCAAGGGAACTCTGCAGGGCTTTAATTACTGCTGGCAGAATCCAGTCTTGTATGACCTGTACCTGTTGGGACGATTTATAATCCTTTTGGATTCAAGAAAAATTTGAACAAAGTTTCTTGGCTCTGGTGGAAAATAGACTTATAAGAGAACCATTGAGAGGCAACTGGGGGAGTACTTCTCAAATCTGCATAATGTATTCCTGCTCTTATTGGGAAAAAAATCAGAATTTTGTCCAAATTGGCTATAGTATATCGATCAAGAAAATCTGCCAAAATCTCATTAATCAACTGTTGGAATGTTCCTGCTTCGGCTTCGATTTTTCCTAGAGCATTTTTTCTGAATATCTTCTTTGCCTTCAAGATGTCTTTTTTTGTTATACTTATCTTTGAACAAATTTTATCCCCTGCCCCCAGAAGCCTATAAGGGAAAGAGCTATATAATATTTTATCTTTGTATACCTAAACTTTTTTTTTGCAAGAGGAAGACTGAACTTATAAGTTTATCCTTACAGAGCACTCCTAGTATTGGAACTTCCTCCACTTTCCAGAACAGCAATATTTCTATGACTTAAAGTCTTAGAGAGTGGCCTGGGCAATGACTGAAAGATCATCTGTCTTGTCCATGGTCACATACCTTGCATATTTTCGACTCAAACATGGGTTTTCCTGGCTCTAAGCCTGGTACTCTGTCCAATATGCACACTGACTCTTGCCATACTCATTGAAGTATTTAATGACTTTTTTGTTAAACTTAATTGGATGTCTGTAAATGAATTAATTAACCTAAAAGAAATGATATTTTTAAAATTTCCAAACAACTTCTAAAATGTGTGGTTCTCACGGAAGAAACTAGAAATAGAGCCTTGTGCTCTGAACTCTAGCCAAAACATCCAAAAGAAACTAAATTTTTTTGGTTCTGATGATACTCTCATTCATGCCTCTGAAGTTCCAATGGTATTCTTAGTCATGCCTTAGTAATCAACACAGAGGTCAAACTTCCCTCCTTTCTTGGAAACAACAACAAAAGGGCACTCTTAAAGAACCTAACAGTTCTAAATACATATTTATACTGATGCCTCTGTCTATCACTCATTTAGCTTGTAAATTAACCCATGTGAGAATGAGGAGTTGGGATAAAATTCAGTGGAGAAGGACTGAATCTAGATGCTGTAATTATGTTGCAGAGGTGATCATTACAGATGTAATCATTACTAAAAGCTTTCCAATATGTCTTGGTACTTACTCAGTAAGAACTCCTTCTTATGGACTCACTGTCCATTAAGGTAGTGGACCATAATCAAAGTGCAAGTTCTACGTGTCTTCTGAGCTCATAGTCAAATCTTGCCTGTGAAAGCTACAGAGGCCTAAACTACACTCATTGCTGTAGCAGCAAGCACCCCAGCATCCCCAGGATGGCTACCAACACAGGTTCTTAGATCTGCTTTTTTAAAGGAAAGCAACTCAAAATGGGTTAACAAGCTTACTTTAATCAGTCAAACATATATCGTTTACCTAGTTCAGGGGAAAAAGGTCAGCACCCCGAACTTCAGAGTATACAGACAGAATTATCAAGACAGAGAAGCAGATCAAGTAGACAGGTTTCCAAACTGTCCAACCATTACATCCATACCAAATCAACATCTGGGTTTTTCAAAGCCAAGGGCTCTCAACAACGGCTTCCCAGAGTCTCATCTGATCAAATCACAGAACACTTCTCAAAGTGAGCCCCAAAGTAAAGCCTCACATCAGGGATTATATAACCTTCTCCTGGGTCAGAGAATGTAACCACCCTCTTGACCCACTGCCCAATCACACAGCATCAAGGTGTGGGCATTCCTGAAAACCAGGCCTCCTGCCACAGGCTCCATGTGACCATGTTCAGCCTATTAGGAAACAGAGTATATTTTCAAATCAAGGAAGGTTGTCAGAGTCTCTTAAGCCTATCAAAGGGCCTAAGGGAAGGGAATATCTTGAAATTTGCATTTCCATTACATTTGGCCCCAAGATCTTTCATGCCCATAGCATAGTCAATTTACTTTTGAATTAGCACTAAACATCTCTTAGGTCACATTTTCAAGATACAGAACTAAAGTTACCAAAGTGGCCACTGGGCCTTAAACAAACACAAAGTACATTGCATTATCACCTCAATTCAAAGCAAGAGTCCAAATAACATTCTCTTGGGCAGAAGGGGGTGTCCTTCCCCTCACACAGCTCCAGCCCCTGCTTCCAAGTACAGAGAGGGGGCTGTACAACAAAACCAACAAGGTGGGGTCTTTGGGGGTCCAAGGCACTTTATCCCACCCACCATAGTCACAAGTCCATCCTCCCCCTGGGTCCCAAATTGTGGGATCCAGCAAGGAAACACATTCAGTGCCCCTGCTTTGCCATACAATCCTTATCTTTTCCTGTGCCTGAATTGAGAACTCCTGGGTTCCTTCTCCTCCCGCAGGCGGCAGCTGCTCCTGGTTTCTGCCCAGGTTGTGATGCAGGCAGCTCACCATTCCTTCTCTCAGCTCAGTGAAGTCAGCATGCAGGCCATTCTTCTCTCCTGCTCCATAGCTCCACAGAATCACAGCTACCACAACTGGGAAACAAACAAGTATCTCAGCCCCCATACTTTCCTTTTACTCTGCAGTTGCCATTTTGTATCAGCAAGCACCCCAGCATCCCCAGGGTGGCTGCCAACACAGGTTATTGGATCTGCTTTGATAAAGGAAAGCAACTCAAAAT
The DNA here is from genome assembly GCF_028583685.1 of Petaurus breviceps papuanus. Taxonomy (NCBI): domain Eukaryota; kingdom Metazoa; phylum Chordata; class Mammalia; order Diprotodontia; family Petauridae; genus Petaurus; species Petaurus breviceps. The sequence continues at coordinate 48,334,863 of NW_027186296.1, forward strand.
GGGTTAACAAGCTTACTTTAATCAATCAAACATATATCGTTTACCTAGTTGAGGGGAAAAAAGGTCAGCACCCCGAACTTCAGAGTATACAGACAGAATTATCAAGACAGAGAAACAGATCAAGTAGACAGGTTTCCAAACTGTCCAACCATTACATACATATCAAATCAACATCTGGGTTTTTCAAAGCCGGGGGGCTCTCAACAATGGCTTCCCAGAGTCTCATCTGATCAAATCACAGAACACCTCTCAAAGTGAGCCCCAAAACAAAGCCTCAAATCAGGGTTTATATAGCTTGCTCCTGGCTCAGAGAATGTAACAACCTTCTGGACCCACTGGCCAATCAAAAAGTATCTACTGAAAAACAAGCCTCCCACCCCAGGCTCCAGGTGCACTTTAGCCTAGGGGCAGGGAAGATCTTAAAAATTTACATTCCCATTACAATTGCTAAGATTATATTACATCAGTCATAGAAGTTTAAATATCATTTATGCTACAATCATGTCTATTTGTCCCAGGATTGAAGATGAGAATCTTAGGGAAAGAAAAGCAGATGTCCAGGAAATATAACCACATCTATTCTACTGATTAAAGAATCAGAAGAAAGTTCTCACTATCTCTAATAGACTAACCAATGCGAGACCTTTGTCTCAGCACACTTGACACCTCTTCAGAGTCTATTAATGAGTATCCCTTCCTAGAATCAACCCTTCCATTGTTAGCACTTTCTTGAGTAACAGTAATTTTTATTTCCTTAAAAAAAACCTGCAACAACTTATTATGCACTTAACATTAAACAGGAAAAAAGCATAGATTAATAACTATATGAACTTCAAATGAATTTCTATGAGTAATATGTCTGGAACAATATAATCACTCCCTCTGCATCCCTTTTCATTCTGTTCAGTTTTTCTCTGCTTATTTGTTTTGTCCTTTGTTCTTTGTTTTTAGTCAATGTCAGTATGCATTCTATTTTTCTGGTTTCTGCTTTCTTTGCTTCAAATGACTTCATATGTCTTTCCAAATTTCTTTATATTCCTATTTATCATTTTAATGGCATTGTAGTATATTCCATTACATTGATATACTGTAGTTTATTTAGTAATTCACCAACTGCTGGACATTTAAGTTGTTCCCAGTTCTTTCCATTTACAACAACTCATATATATGCATGTATGTCTGACATGTTTGTGTGTATGTGAAGAGATCTCTCCATTTTCTTTATAGAGGGATTCTTAGGGTACATCCCAATAATAGGACTGAATTGAATCAGAGGGAATGATTCTTTTCTTGACTTTTTGTAGACTGCCAGATTGTTCTTCAAAAAGATTTTACTAATTTGCAATTCTCTACAGCTAAGAGAAATGTTTTATCTTTTTCCCAATTTTTTAATAGAACATTTTCTTATATTTAATTTTATGATCCAATGGGAGTTTATTATGGAATATGGTGTGAATCAATATATCTTTTGCAATTTTGCTAATCAGTTTTCCAATAAGATTTATTAAATAATGAATTGTTTCCCTGGTTATTAACTATAGGTTTATCAAACACTAATCTTTTATATGTATTTAATTCTTTTTCTTGAATTTATTTCCCCATCAAATTTTTCTATTTTTGCCCAGAGCTAGATAGTATAAAGCAGTTCACATTAAAACTATATTGTGTACTCTAGAAAATCAAATCCACTTTCAGACACTTTTCTTTCTTCAAATTAACCTTTAATACTCTTACTAATAAGAGGCAGCAGGTTGGGGCGGCCAGGTGGCTCAGCGAGTAAGAGCACCGGCTCCAGTGTTGAGAAGACCTGGAGATCGAATCCCAGGCTCAGACACTTAGCACCCACCCAGAAACACCTGGCCATGTAACCTTGAGCAAGTTACTTAACCCCAATTGCTTAGGGGCAGCCAGGTGGCTCAGTGAGTAAGAGCACTGGCTCCAGTGTCGGGATGACCTGGATCAAGTCAGGGCTCAAATACTCAGCACCATACCCAGAAATAACTGGCCGTGTAACCTTGAGCAAGTTACTTAACCCTGATTGCTTAAAAAAAAAAAATAAGAGGCAGCAGGGTATAAGAGACCGAGTCCTGGGCTCAGATCCTGATTTTAACATTTACTGATTGTGTGATCCAGGGGCAGATAGGTGGCACATTGGGTAGAGTGCCTGGAAGATTCATTTTCCTGAGTTCAAATCTGGCCTCAGATACTTACTACTTCTGTGATCCTGGGTAAGTCACTTAACCGTGTTTGCCTCAGTTTCCCCATCTGTAAAATACACTGGAGAAGGAAATGGCAAACCACTCCAATATCTTTACCAAGAAAGCCCCAAATGGAGTCACAAAGAGTTAGACACAACTGAAAATGACTGAAATTGTATGATCCTAAGAAAGTCATTTAGCCTCTATGCAATATATTTAGAATTTAACCTCAAAGTCCTAAATATGCTACATGAGGAAGTAGAAATAATGCCAAAGAAAGCTAAAAAAGGCAAAGCAGCTAAACTTGACTGAATATAGATAGGGTCTGATGCTTGTTGCAATACCATTTCAAAAATTCTGAGGAATCAGTTGGTAAGGATTTCAGAGAACAATTAAATAGGATCCCACAGACTAAAAATCCTACCAGAGAAGTCAGCCAAAAAGGAATGAGAAAATCTCAAAAATAAATTCAAAAGATACATAGGGAGATAATTCTAATAAAGAAGAAAATAGAAATTGTCCAAAGAGGCTTGTGGATCAATAGGAAATTCACCAATTTAGATTTTTGAAAATAAAATACAGAAGATAAAAAAGGGTAAATAACAGATGAATATAAAAACATTATAGTACTATAAGACAGTGCCAGGAATGCTAAAGCCCAGACAGAATGAGCTAAGGCTAGTGAGGAAAGCTTCCAACAACAAGGTTTTCTTTAGCTATGTTGAGGAAATCAAGAGGATAAAAGAGGGAATTGGGCCATTGTTCAGGGTCGAGGAGCTCTGTAAAAGCAAAAATAAAGTAGAGTTGCTCATTTATTATAGCTTTGTTTTCTCTGCCAAGAGATATGACCTTTGAACTGGAAAGGACTGAATAAAAATTGTTCATAGGAGTCAATACCCAAAATAAGTAAGGCACTAGTAAGAGAATCACAAACTGCTGGATATTTAGGTTGTTCCCAGTTCTTTCCATTTACAGCAATTCTTATATACATACATATATCTGACATGTATGTATGCATGTGTGTCCTTGATGAATGCAAATCATCTGGCCCAGATGAACTAGATCCTAGTGGACAGAAACAACTGGTGCATATGATTTCTGTCAGTGATCTTTGAAAGTCCCTGAAGAAAGGAAGAGATTCCATGGGATTGAGGGTAAATGTACCCATTTAAGGAAGGAGGAGAAGAGAGACAAGGACAGAGAAAGACAAAGAGAGACAGACTTTGACTTGAATTCCAAGCAAAATGCTAGAACAGACTTTTGCAAATGATATTCTATAGCAGACTACATCTTTATAGTCACACAATAGACTAAAAGATAGAGAGAATACAAGATCCTACTGTGTTTGTTGTTTGTTGACTGTAAAAATGTATTTGTTTCAGTAAAGAAAAATATTACCTTAAAGATTTTCCTCCAGTAAGGTGTCTTTCATTCTTTGTCAAAATCTAATCAATGAACCTCTTCAGTTTACCACTTCATGATACCTTACAACCCTCTAATATTATATATATACATGTATATATGCATATATATATATATAATACTATTCTTCATTCTAGTCTCTGACAATGAAGTAGCCCTTCAACTTGCCAAGGTTAACCTCAATTTGCCAAGGCTAACTAACTTCTCTTGATCCCAACCTCTCCCATCTTCTCCAACAAAATTCCCCCACCATCATCTTTTTTCCTTTCTCTCTCCTTCCTCTCTTCCTCCTTCCCTATATTTCAATCTCACCATATCTAAAGGTTCCTTCTTTGTTGCCTACAAATAGGTCTATTGTTGCTATTGTTCAGTCAGTCATGTCCAGCTCTTCATGACCACATTTGGGGTTTTCTTGGCAAAGATGCTGGTTTGCCATTTCCTTCTCCAGTTCATTTCACAGAAGAGGAACTGAGGCAAACTGGGTTAAGTGACTTGCGCAGGTTCACACAGCTAGTAAGTGTCTGAGACTGAATTTAAATTCATGAAGATGAGTGTTCCTGACTTTAGGTCTGGCATTATATCAACTGAGCTACCTAGCTACCCCACAAATAGGTCTATATCTCCCTCATTCTGAAAAAAAAATCTTTATTACATCCTACCATACCAAAAATCTATTATTCTATATTTCTCCTCCTCTTCTCAATTAAATTCCTTGAAAAAAAAATCAACACATTCTGAGAGCTATCTAGAATAGGCTTCTTACTGTTCTTCACACACTAGCCTCTATTTGATGTTTCTATGCCTTCGCCCTGACTATCTCTCCTGCCTGAAAAGCACTCCCTCCTCACCTCTATTAGAATACCTTATTTCCTTTGAAACTCAACTCAAATTCTATTTTCTGCAAGAAAATACTTTACTGAACTCTTATCTGCTAGTACCCTCCCCAGGAATGTCTTGTATATATTTATATATTTATGTTTTTCTACCTTGGTAAAATGCAAGTTCCTTGAGGGCAGAACTGTTTTATTTTTGTCAGTGTATTTACAGTGCCTAACAAAGTACCTGACCCATAGTAGGTGCTTAATAAACTAATATTAATTGATTGAAATAGGAAGCTTCAATAGACATGCTTTTGAGTGTGGAAGACTGAGGGTACAGTGAGAATTGAGAGAAGAAAAGTGGGGACAGTCTTTGTGCTGAATGACTTGAGAAGTCAATAAGGGAAGAGCAGGATTGTCAAGCAACAATGAGGGTACCATTTATTATGTCCCATGAATTTCCAGGGCAAATTAGCTTGATTTTGCAAGTTTCTCCAGCATTCTCCAGTAGCCCTAAAGAATACTGCAGGAAAAGATATTAACTGTGGATGAGATTTCACAGATCTGGGATGACAGAAAGTCAGGCAGAAAAAGGATTCTAGGATTAGTAGCCAGTGAAACAAAGGGTTCACACATTGGGCCAAGGGCAGCTATGGAAGAAAGTAAGGGGGGGGGGGGAAGGACAATGGGAAGAAATTAATCAGGAGACTAAGGTTGAATCAAAGGGAGTATGAGATGAAGAATAGGCTATGTGTGATAGAGAGAGGAGAGGGAGGGACCAAGCACTTATTAAACTGCTAAGTGCTTTACAAATATTATTTCAATTGATCCTCAATTGTGAGTAGAATATGCGGCAGGATAGAAAATTCAGCCTTCTTTCTACAGCACATTGTTACCTCTCTCAAGGACTGTAATTCCTCTTGTTGGATAATCCAGTCAAATGTACTAGCAACACGATCATCTGTTGCATTTTTGCTTTTGAAAGAATGTGCATCTCCTTCCTGTGTCCATATACTTCCCAATCTATTCATTGTGGGCTGTTTTGTATTAACTTCAGTTAAAGACTTACTAAACATGTCCCTAGGTTTAGGGACACATATTATGATGGACTATGTAATGCCATAGTCCTTTGTTCTCTGTTGACAAAGTAATTTTTTTTTTTTGCAAAAGTACCTGGTGATATGCTATTTTTCTTACAGAGACTTTTTCTTTTGTATACATAATATATTCTCTAATTTTTTTTCAAAGAACATATTTTCTGTGAAGAAAGTATTATATTATTAGTAGTTTTGCAAATGTCTTCATTTTACTAGCATAGAAACAGCTTCATTTAGTTCAAATCACCTTTATAAATGGCCATTTTAACAGAATATTGGTATGTATTAAGCTGATTTGGCATACATAAAGCCCTCATTTGCACCACTCAGCAAACTGATACTTACCTTCTTGTAATGTGGACTATGTATTCTGGATAATTCTTGCTTTAAATGTCTGTTTGGTCAAAATCATTTTTACTGAACTAAAAGAGAACTTTTCCCTCTCTCTCAGACTTAAGATTTGAATTTTCAAAATTCATTTTATAGCTAGTATTATACTGGCATTTCCCACTCATTGTACCATATGGTCCAAATACACTGAACTCTTTGGGTAATGATTAAAAGTCATTCATTTTTAAGAACCTAAGTCAGGAATACTCACCTGGAAATCTGTATTTAATAAGTATTTAGCATAAGAAAACAAAGGTTTCTATAGATTGAGGTGGCAAGTATATTGCCATTATGACACTTTAATTACTAGACTATGTTGTTAAAGTTTTCAGCCATTATTATTCATCTTTTACTTTGTAAATTCAAATTTGTTCATTCCTAGGTGGCACAGTGAATAGAGTATTGGACTTGGAATCAGGAATATCTGAATTCAAATCCTACCTCAGAAGATACATACTAGCTGCATGACCCTAGACAAGTCACTTAAACTCTCAGTTTCTTTACCTGTAAAACTGGGATTACAACAGTACCTAACTCACAGGGATGTTGTGAGCAGAGGTGTCAAACAACTCCCAAGCATCATTTGAACCAAATTAAAATGTAATTGGGAATTTTAAAAAAATAAAAACACAATAAAATATAGATAACATTGCATCTGAAAACAAAGTCACTATGTGAATCACTATCCTCTGATTGTGAGAATCAAATGAGATAACATATAAAGTGGTTTGCAAACCTTTAAGTACTAGATAAATGCTAGCTTGGGGAAGTTAGGTGGTATAATGGATAGAGCTCAGGCACTGGCATCAGGAAGACATGAGTTCAAATCCAGCCTCAGACATTTACTAACTGTGTGAACCCAAGCAAGTCACTTATTCCTGTTTGCCTCAGTTTCCTCATCTGTAAAATGAGTTGGAGAAGGAAATGCCAAATGCCCATCTTTCACCTGATGTACAACAAGCATATGAAAAAAGGGCTCCAAACACTAATTATTACAGAAACTCAAATGAAAAGAACTCTGAGGCTCCATCCCATACTCATTACATTGGCAAAGTTGACCAAAAAAATAAAAGAAAGAAAATAATGATTTTTGGAGGAACTGAGGAAAAATAAATATATTTATAGTTAGTGGAATTGTGAATTTGTCTGCCCATTAGGAAAATTGATTTGGAAGTAGGCCCCCAAAGTAACTAGACTGTTCATATACTTTGACCTAGTGATACCTTTACTATGTTATAAAAATATTAAAAAGAGAGGGAAATTATCCATATGTACAAAAATATGTAGAGTATTTCTTTTTGTTATATCAAAGAACTGGAAACAAAAAAACTAGAAAATCCATCAACTAGGGAATGGCTGAACAAATTATGGGTATGGAATGGTAATGAAACATTACTCTTACATATAATGGAATATTATAAGTAATCAATATGACATTATAATAGTAGTGATATGTTGTAATGGAATATTATTGTTCAATAAGAAACCTGGGAAGATTTATATGTACTGATGCAAAATGAAGTAAGCAGAACCAGGAAAATAAAAAGTACAACATTGTGAAGGGAACTGTCTGTGAAAGACTTAAGTACCATGATCAGTAAAATAGCCCAATATGATTCCAGAGGAATGTTGATGAAGCATGCTATTGACCTCTTGATAGAAGGATGATGAACTTAAGGAAGAATAAGACCTACAACTTCTGACCTGGTCAATATGAAAAATTGTTTTGTATATTTATTTGTTACAAGGATTTCTTTTTTCCCCATTTTGTGGAGGGATTAAGGGACCAGTGCAGTCAAATTTTAAAAGAAAAAAAAAGATGGTCAGTGAAGCATTTTTTAAGTACTCAGAGGAACAGAAGGTACAAAAGAATTACAGATAAGCAAAATAGCTTTGAAAATTACTTGTTGAATTTATTATATATTTTAAAAGAAAAGCAAGCTGTACACTTGTTTATAAAAGAAAGCAATCTGTTTGCTTCTAGGCCTTTTGGCTCAGATTGTGTGTGTGTGTGTGTGTGTGTGTGTGTGATCTTATATATTTACACGGCCCTGTTTTTATTGATTCCCAATTTTGTTGGTGTGCTTCTGATTCTGAATTGATGCCTCAAGTCACCTACCAATATTGAGTAGTGATGACCTGTGTGACACTCCAGTTTTAGTCTGCTCGGCTGCTTTTACCAACCACTGTGGTGCAGATTTTAATGAGACTCACTGACTGTGTCAACTCATTCCTGGTATTCTCAACTGCCATTATGGTCCTCAGCTGAGTGGAGCTGTTACCCAATGGCATGATGCTATTTTAAATAGATTAGGTAAAGCCATTAGAGTACCAGAGACAATTGAGGTGTAGATAAACTTGAGGTTATAAGGATTTAGACAGGCTTTAAGGCTGGATCTAGTAATTTTGAATAATAAAAATTATGCTGACACTATCATTCATATTGCCATACCCTTCAAAAATAGATATTCTGCCTTTCAATCAGCCAAAACTGACAAAATAGAAAAATTCTGATGGTGCATGATTCCATTAGATGGAGTATGGATATTCATACACATACACACACAAATGTATGTACACTTAGAACATACTACTGAGATAAGGCAGTGTAATGGGAATGTGAATTTAAGATCTTCCCTGCCCCTAGGCCCTTTGATAGGCTTAAGTTCACCTGGAGCCTGTGGCAGGAGGCTTGTTTTTCAGGAGATACTTCGTGATTAGGCAGTGGGTCAAGAGGGTTGTAACATTCTCTGAGCCAGGAGAAGGCTACATAAACCCTGATGTGAGGCTTTGTTTTGGGGTTCACTTTGAGAAGTGTTGTGTGATTTGACCAGATGAGACTCTGGGCAGCCATTGACAAGCCCCCCAATTTTGAAAACCCAGACGTTGATGCTTCCCTCTCTGATAACTGTGACTAGGTATAGATGTAATGGTCAGACAGTTGGAGGCCTGTGTGCTTCAAATGTTTCTCTGTCTTCTTGTAACTTCTGTCTGTATACTCTGAAGTTTGTCATGCTGATTTTTTCTCCTGAACTAGGTAAATGATGTGTTTGATTAAAGCAAGATTGTTAACCCATTTTTGAGTTGCTTTCCTTTAGAAAAGCAGATCTAAGAGCCTGTGTTGGCAGCCACCCTGGGTATGCTGGGGAGCTTGCTGCTACAGGCAGTACATGGAAAGAACTTTTAGAGAAGAATATAAAGAGAAGTGATGATAATTTATTACAACAAAATGTTGGTAATATGTAATATTTCATTGCATTTCTCTTTTATTTTCTTATAATTAGTATTTATATGTACTATATTTTTTAAAGCAAATTGTGCATAATAGAGAAATGGAGATTTATAGTTTTATATTGATCCTCTTTATCTATTCTTTTTTTTGTCTCTTTTTGGAAGGGGGAAGGCAGGGCAACTGGGTTAAGTGACTTGCCCAAGGTCACACATCTAGTAAGTGTTAAGTGTCTAATATCAGATTTGAATTCAGATCCTCCTGACTTCAGGGGAGGTACTCTATTCACTGCACCACCTAGCTGCCCCATCTTTTTCTGTTCTGCTGTGAATATGGGAAATGCTTAGTTTGTTTGATGTTTATTAAGTTTGGAATTTTAGTTAATGAATAGGGATGTGCAATCTAATTCTTTTCATGACCAGTGTCCTACTCAGACACTTACTCCATCAGGAATGGAGATGATCATGGATATTTAAAGACTTAGCCAAGTGAAAAAAAGCTCTTGCTGATTCTAACAAACTGGAAAAACTTCAAGCATAGGTCAAGTGATAGGCTATGTGTCTGTTATCTAAGGAAAAAACAAGTTGAATTCAGAGAAGTTCATCACCAAAAGGTTAACCATAACCACCCATGAAGATCATCTATTAGGCTAGGGGAAAATTGAAACTTGCATTGGCAGAGGAACAAAATCACTGATGTTTTCAATTATTGAAGTGCTGACATACTTCTTGTTCCTCACACACCATCTTCCATCCCTCCCATCCCTCCAATCCCATCCTTTGCATTAGCTGTCTACTGTACCTATGCAACACGTATTGAGTGAACCATCACACACTGACAAATTGGTCCTTATCCCCAGATTCAGATTCTCTGAATGTATCTTGCATACACACACACATATGCATGTGTGTGTATGTATATATGTATGTATGTATGTATGTGTTATCTCCACCATTGAAATGTAAGCATCTTGATGCCAGGAACTGTTTCCACTTTTGGTTTGTATATCTAGTGCTTAGCATAGTGTCTACCACATAGTAAGCAGTTAAAGTTTGTTGACTGAACTAATATGTTACCTGGCATTACCACTTATCTTTTTAGATATATATCCTATCTCTTCAACAGTGATCCCCACAACTGCACTCTCTACCACAGGACTTTAAACATAATCTTTTGGATCTCCAATATTTGTTTTGGAAAAAAAGAAAGTTAAACTGAGTATCGGTTAAGTACTGTATACAAGAGTTGGTCAAGAAGATTTCCCTTCATTCTTTCCAGTCTTGAATAAGATATATATATATATATATATATATATATATATATATATATATATATAAGTTAAATAAAAATTGTTAAAGACACTCACATTCTCACCCTGGAACTTCAATATACCAGTTGTGCTTGTGGTGTGGGAACCTCAATCTTTTAAATGTTCATTCAACAAACATTTATTGAGCTGCTACAGTGTCCTCAGCACTGAACAAATTTCTGTAGGAAATGCAAAAAAAAAATGTGGAAAACAACTCCTATGCTTCCGTAACTTAAAATCTAGCTAGAAAGATGAAAAATACATTTCAGGGCTACCAAAGAATTACAAGACAATGTAAATGTACAATGTGAATACTAGATTTTATTTTTTAAATGCTGAGACAATTCAAATTAGAGTAAGCTATTTGATAAAGACTTCTTGGAGAAATTGATACGAGTTAGGCCTTGAAAGAAGTACATTGGATTTGACTTGCCAGAAAGCAATGTGAAAAGCATCTTATGTCAGAGAAATAATTTGAGCAAAGATCAAAACAATCAGGCGTTATACAAGGCACAGCAAGAAGGCTAGGCTGGCTACAGCAGAATGGTCATGAATCCAAGTAGTGAAAAAAGAAGATTGGATTGGCTCAGCTAATGTTAGTCCTTGAAAGACAAACTGAGGAATGTAGATTGGTATGTAGGTTATTGAACAAGATAGTGTAGTCCTGTAATGAAAGGAAATGTTCAGAGTACACTGAAGTAGGGAAAATTAGATATAGAGGGACCACCTAAAGGGTTGTTAAAGTAAATCAATGAGAGTCTGGGCTAGGATAGATTTTGTGAAAATGTAGAGAAAGTCTCAAATTTAAGAATCATAGAAAAAGAACCAGGTTGGGATTTGACAAATAAACTAAGGCTAAGGTTGAAGCCAGAAATAGTAGAAGAACGAGTGGCTCTGCCATTGGCAAACCTGGAGAAATAGGAATTTGGGGCATATTTATGCTGGGTTTGAAGTAACATCATGATGTCCAAAGAGATACCATTTAGACAGCTAGAAGTACAATAAGGATGAGATGTCAGAGTTGGAAATGTAATTGTAGAGTTGAACATTTGAGAAAGAATACATAGGTTCTGGAAGAATATGAAGAGGGAGGGAAATGGAGGACAAAACCTTGGAAGGTGTTCATTGATATTGGATAGGAAGAAGAAAAGAAACCATGTAAGGGAAAGGAAGAAGGGAAATTAGGAGAATATAAGGCTATAGAACTGTAGCAGACTGATCACTAGAAATGGAATCATTGAAGAGAAAGGAAAAAGGGAAATCAGAAGAGTATAAAGGTACAGAATCACAGTCGGCTGATTAATATCCAATGTTAAAAAAATACTCAAGAAAGATAAGAACTGAGAAAAACACATTCTACTTGTCCAGAAAGTAATAGTTAATAGAATCATTTCAGTGGAGTGATAGGGGAGGAATTCGATTGCGATGAGTCAAAAATATAGTGGGGTAAGTGAACATGGAGACTAGTGGCTGACCATTGTTCAAGAAGTATAGCTATGAAAAGAAGGAAAAGAATAGGAAATTCTGAAATGATTTAGGGTTCTCTAATAAGCTCCAAGTCTTTTTCCTATCTGATCCAGTAATTGAAGGGAGAGAGACTGAAGTCTATGGTCTTTTGATCCTAAACTGTGAAATGAAGCGAGATACCCACCTAATGGGGTTGTTGTGGAGCTCAAATGGCATGGAGAATATTAAGCACTTTGTAAATCTGAACAGGTTATATGTACTTCATCTTTCATTATTCTTAGTCCTATTTTTCTTCTGTTTCCATTTTTTTATTCTAAACCTCACAAATATCAATAAAGCAATTGCATACGTACAGAAGAACAGAAAACAAAGCCCACACATGAAACCATGAATCTCTATGACAAAAAAAACCTTGCATTTAAAAGAAAAATGTAATAAATTTCACTCAGTTTAAGAGTCATTCAACTTCTCTGTATCTTCTTCTCAATCTCCTTCTGTTCTTTTCTGTGAATTATTTTTAAATGATATAGTGACTCTCTTTTCTTTTTTAAAATGTCTTCAGTAGCTTACTCCCCTCCTAAAAATATTTAACACATCAAATCCAGAGCCCTTGAGTGATCCTTCAAAATATTCCATCAACTTATATTCCATCTATCATGTTTCAACTCTCTTCTCTTCCTCTACTTAAATTCCATATTTCAAAAAATAATAATTTTTTGTCCCCTACACACACCTTGCTTATTATTACCTCCATGCCTTGCCCAGTGGCAATCCCAGAATAGGGGGTCTTCACCTAGGATCTGGGACTTCTAAAATATGTTTTATTTATGTTTTATGACAATTTTCATGTAATTGGTTTCCTCCGTATTTTGCTCTAGTTGTTGAAAAAAAAATTTATTCTGAGATAGGGTCTATAGGTTTCATTATTAGACTTCCAGAAGCCTTCATTACATTAAAAAGGTTAAGAACCATTTTTGTAACATTTTTACATGTCCACTTCTCTCCTCTAACACCACCAGCAGCCTGATCCAGGCCTTCAAAACCTCATGTCTGGACTACTGCAATAGCCTGCCTTCAGTTTCTCTCCATTCCAGTCCAACCTCCATTCAACTGTTAATAGTCCTCCTAAAATAGAGATCTGACCATGTCACTGTTACCGCTTGCCCCACCAACACATCCACATTATTCAATAAACTTCAGTAGCTCCATATCACCTCCAGGATCAAATACAAAATCTTCTGTTTGGCATCCAAAATTCTTGATTGACTGAAATCTTCTTATCTTTCCAGTCTCTTTGCATCTTCCTCCCCCTTCCCCTCCTCTAAATCCAGTGACACAAACTTCCTTGTAATTCCTTGCACAAGGCACTCCATCTTCAGTTCCCAGATGGTTTAGGAATATCCCCCTACCTGGGATATTTTTGCTTCATCTCTAGCTCCTGATTTCCCTGGCTTTCTTCAAGTCCCAGCTAAAATCCCATTTTTGGCAATATGATTCCCCTTAAATGTTAGCATCTTCCCTGGGTTGATTATATCCAATTTATCCTGTTTATATATCCTTTGTACAATTGTTTCCATATTGTCTCCCCATAAAATTATGGGTTCCCTGAGATCAGGGATTCTTGACTTTTTTGAATCACCAGTGCTTAGCTTAGTGCCTAGCACAAAGTAAGTACTTAAGAAATGGTTAGTTATTGACAGAAACCTTTTCATCCTCCAAACATAGAGTTGGGTACCTTCTTCAACTTTTCCACCCCCACCGCACTTTTGATTTTCCTTGTATGTGTTGTCTTCTCTAGTAGAATATAAGCTCCTTGAGGGCAGGGACTATATTTCTTATTGCTTTTATTTGTATTCCTAGTACTTAACACAATGTTCAAAAAAGTAAGTACTTAATAAATGCTTATTGAATGACTAACTGATTGGTTGCAAGATCCCTTTGAAAAATGTCAGCATCTCCAAATATCTAAGAACTTGCCTGACTTTTTTCAGCTTATTTTCTTGTAACCAGGGGTATTTTTTCTGCTTACACACACATCGCCTCACTTCTGCTCCTTTAAACCTTGGTACTGACCTTTACGCTCCAGGTTTTATTGGGGCAATTAAATTCCTGAAAACCAGAAGACCGTGTTGTTATTTTGATTTATGTTGCTGTATAGATTTATTAACTCAATGTCAGATTTTCTACTTATTTGTGATTTTTCTTTCCTATGGGAGTTCAATTCACACTGCCATTTGTGCAGCATCCTTCACCAGGGTTTTTAGGTTTTGACATTTTTTACCCTGTCTGATTTACATGCAGTATTCTTAGTCATTCTTTTCCTTTCTTGTAATTGCTTTCTTTTTTTAGAAAAGTTTATTGATAGTTTTCATTTTTATATCCATCACTTTTGTTGCCAAATATATCCCACATTCCTCCTCCTATCTATTAAATAAGCAAAACTTATAACAAAGAATTTTTCTTAAAGAGGAGGAAAAAGTTCTTTAGCAAAACTAATCAAGAAGCCAACAAGCCTGGTAGGATATGCAGTGTTCCACACCCATAGACTGCCATCTCTTCAAGGAAGGGATGGGTGTGAATTTTCTCTTCTTCAGGACCAGCCTTGGTCACTACAATTATACAGCATTTGGTTGCACTGTTATTGATTTTGTTGTAACTGACATGTATACTGCTTTCCTGGTCCTGATTATTTCATCCTACATCATTTCATAGATATCTTCCCATATTTCTCTGAATTCTTCACATTCCTCATTTTTTACAGAGCACCAAAATGCCATTATATCCATGTACCACAATTTATTTAGCCATTTCCCAAATGATGGACATATTTACTTTGTTTCTGAGTTCTTTGCTACTACAAAAAGTGTTACTATTGATATTTTGGCACATATAGGATCTTTCTATCCTTGACCTCTTGAGATACATACTTAGCAGTGTGATTTCTGGATAAAAGGGTATAGATATTTTAATATAGTTCCAAATTCATTTTCAGAGGACAGATTTGAAGCATGCTAACCACTTCCTGACATGAAGGTAATAGATGGAGTGCAGAAGAAAACATGTTTTCAGCACAGCCAATGAGAGAATATGTTTTTTGCTTATTTTTGTCAATTTATTACATTTTTCTTTTTTTCCAATGGGGTAGGGTCGAAGGAAAAGAAAATAGATTTCTGTTCATTGAAAAAAATTAATTTAAAAAATTTGCTTTTCCAAAGTAGCTTAAGCAGGATTACTATAAGTAGTGGTTAGATTTTAACCAGGATTGTTGATAGGTTATAAATAAACCTTAGTCATAGGAATATTTTATGGTTTTCCCAAATGCAAGATAATTCTTTTTTTACAGAGTGGATGTTAAATTATTTACTTCATATTTTATTTCCCCCAATTACATGTGAAAATGATTTTTAACATTCAATTTAAAAATTTTGAGTTCCAAATTCTCTCCCTCCTTCCCCACCTCCACATTGAGAATGCAAGCAATTTTATATAGGTTACACATATGTAATAAATATGCAAAACATATTTAGCTATGTGGTAAAAGAAAATATAGACCAAAAGAAAAAAAAATTCAAGAAAAATAAAGTTTAAAAAATATGCGTTGATCTGTCAAATGTAAGATAATTATGAACAAATATCATCTAGTTTTGCTGAAAAGGAATAAAAATAAAAAATTTAAATTTGCAAAATAGCTATAAACTGATTGAGAGTCAGACTATTTTTGGTAATGAGGTCTGAGATTCTCTCAACATTTCCAGGGTGAAAATATTACATTCTTCTTGCCCGTCCCAAAGCCTGGTAGACAGCTCCTGGTTACATAACCTTTGTTAGTGGTGTGGAAACCTAAGGCCTAACAACTCCAAAACTGTCTGCTTCATTTGCACATACTGTCTAGCTTAGAATAGAGGTGATAAAGCTGGCTTCCCACTCACAGCACACACATCAGCATGTCATCAGACAGGCTTTCTTATGGCCTGCAGTTAGGAATAATCTGTTCAAGGATTACCCGTATTTTGTTGCTAGGCAATGTACCTTGAACAATAGGAATATACAGTAGTTTTGTGGACTCTGGTGCAGGAAGAAGTCATTATTTTTAAGGTATACCCCTTGCTTTGTTATAGATCTTTTGTTGAGCATAATATACACTTGATTCTTTTTTTTTAAATGCAGCTCTCTCTTTTTGAAGACACCACACTTAAGAAACAAACAAAAAAAACCCTCTAAACTCTAGATCAGTCTTCTTTTTAACAGGCTATGGCAGGATTAAGATAGCAATTTGAGAAGATACAGTCTCCTATTATGAAAGATTGAAAAGATTTATACCCTATCAGTGTTACACAGACTCCAAATAACCAGTCTCTATAGACTTAATCATACCATATTTAGCATGGTGCCTGGTACTCAGTAGGCACTTAATAAATGCTTATTGACTAACCAAGATCTTTACTTAGTAGTGCTGTTCAGGAAAGAAGTGGGGTCCTATTTTTTAAAATAATGTTTTTTAGAGAATCTTTCATAATCAGTATTGTGATTTATAATTATTTAAGCTTGAAAATATTTTAAATGGTTATCTGTAATAGATAACAGAAGGGATTACATGAGAAGTAGCATAATGTAGTAGAAAGTAGACTAACTTGTGAGTCAGAAAGACCTGGGTTCAAATCAGAGTCTGATACATGCTGAGTAGAGACCCTGTTTAAGTCACTTAACTTCTCAGTGTCCTCAGGCAACTCTCTAATGAAACAACCAACAAGCATTTATTAAGTGCCTTCTTTGACAATATAAATTGCATATAACTATGTATCTGCATTGACAGAAGAAACCATCCCACTGGAAGTTCCTTTTCTTTTCTTTTTTTGCATTTTGGAGGGCAGTTGGGGTTAAGTGACTTGCCCAAGGTCACATGGCTAGTTTTTGTGTTAAGTGTCTGAGGCCACATTTGAACTCAGGTCCTCCTGACTCCAGCACCGATGCTCTATTCACCGCACCACCTAGCCACCCCAGGAAGTTCCTTTTCTAAAAAGCTAAAAGTATGGTCCATTAAAAAAAGGCACAAAGGAACCACAGAGGATAGTTTAAAATAGACTTTGGACTTGTCTCATCGTGAATAATTGTTTCAAGGGATAGAACCCAAAATTTTAAAGTATTTGTCACAAGGATGTGACTAATATTTTAATAACAAATTAACTGGAAATGACTTAATAAATTGAAGGGGTAAATGCTATTAAGAAGAAAATTCCATTCAATTCAATGAGCATTTATTAAGTGCTTACTATGTGCAAAGCACGCTGCTAGATGGAAGAATGAATATGAAGAAAGACAAGCTCAAGGGTATCACCTCTGGACTAAAAGCAAACAGAAGGAAAGGCTGATTAACTATAAATATAGTAGAAGGATCAACAAAACCCTAAACTTGGGTGGGACCAAAAGGAAACTCACAGGATAAAGGGATTTTATGCCAGTCAGCTGATCCCTCGCTCTACTAAGAAGGCAAGAAAGAAAGGCCAAGGGGATCAAGTGTACTACTAATAAGCCATTATGAGTCCACAGTGGAATGTGACTGTGAAAAAAAAATCTAATTCAGTCTTGGACTGGATAAATAGAATCCAGATAAGTGGTATCCAGAATGAGGCAGGTAACTGACACATACTAATCGATCATATATGGAGGACTATTTCAATTATGAAACTGACATTTTCAAATTAATCATTCAGTAAGTATTTATTAAGAAAATCCTGTGTCCTAGATACTATGGTAGGAGTAGGGATACTGATACTAAGAAAAAAAAGGAAACAATCACTACTCAAAAAGTTTGCATTCTAGTGCATTCTAGTAAAGACACATATACATATAATATACAGAAATCTATACATATACATTTACATATGTAGAATAAAATACAAGATGAGCACCACAGGGAGAGAGAGCACTAGGAAGGGGCAGGGTCAGACTAGGAAAGGCAGTGCTTAAACTTTATCTTGACAGAAAGCATGATTCTACAAGTCATAGTTGAGGAGGGAGTGCCTTCCAGGCATGGGGGACAGTGCAAAAGTATGGAGATGGGAGATACAGTGCCTTATATGAGAAACAGGGAGGCCAGTTAGGCTAGATCACAGTACTCTGTTCACTGTACCACCTAGCTCGTGATGGATTAGATCAAGACATCATATGTTTTGGGCATAGACAATGTGAGGATTTGTTTTCCTTGATTGTTAATATTTGTTACAAGAATTTTGTTTTCCTTTCCTTTTAAAAAATTGTAAATGGAGAAGGGTTGGGAGGAAAAGAAAGCAAATGTGTGTTCGTTGAAAAATGAAATTTTAAAAACTAGATGATTTCTGAGGCACCTCCCAACTCTAAGACTATGATAAAAATCCTAATGATAATTCTCTCTGTGTGTCTTTCTCTCTCTCTCTCTCTCTCTCTCTCTC
>NW_027186296.1:48353320-48355265 GCF_028583685.1 Petaurus breviceps papuanus
CTCTCTCTCTCTCTCTCTCTCTCTCTCTCTCTCTCTCCCCCCTCTCTTTTTCTCACACACACACACACACACACACTTTAAATTTTATATAATTTTCTATAGAAATCATTCTTGGATGCCTCAAATTGTCATGGATATGAGAAGTACCAGTTCAAGTTGGTTCTACCAATCTTGGAAAGGTATGAGTCCTGTGAGAAACTGTTTCTGATGTCTAAGGACAAGCTTAACTAAACATGGAGAAGCTCATCATTGGAAGGATGGTCGTTAGATGATGGAAATTTGGAGCCATAACAGCCTATAAAAAAGATGTGAGATCGAAGCAGAAGATGGTTTCAATCCTATAACAGTGGGCACCCTTCCCCTTCAGCAGTGATGATGGCAGAGTGGCAGAAAATCAGGGAATAGGTACTAAAAATCACATGGTTTTAGAGTGTCTACAAACATCACTTTAATTGTTTGTACTTAAATACTGGGTGTAGCTGGGAATTTTCCTGGATCCTCATATCCTCCACTGGTTAGGATTTTGTTGTACCACTTGACAACATCTCCCTGTCCAACTTATAAAAGTCCTCTTTTCCACTGGTGAGAATTTTGTTCTAGCATTGATATCACATCCTTCATAATTTGGGGAATTTATTTATGAATTTACTTATCCTGGATTCCTTGATACCATATTGAGGATGATTGAGTCGTAGCAAGTTCACTTAATCTTGGACTTAACCTTAAATAGAAAAAAGCTGAGACAGTGGGACATAGACCTAGAAAATGGGAACTATTTATGGGAGGTTTCTGAAGAGAGAACCATCTGGATATACGTGGATCCAGGACCCTAAAAGGAAGCCTTCACAGCTACATGATTCCTCCATGGAACCATGTATTCTTCTAACTCTAAAGATAGCAGGCACGGAGGAAGTGGCAATAAGTTCATGAGCTAAGTCATAGGAATTCCTTGAATAACATGGTACTTCCTGGGCCCAGTGAAGGGGTTTCTAGAGCATATCAATTCCTGGACCAAGTGGGAGTCAGAGCAAGATGGATAGTAAAACATAGAGCTACAAGGAGGCCAAGGTCTTTGCCTTTCACTGGGACTAAAATATGTGAACAGCAGAGGTATAGGGAAAGAGATCAACTCTCTAAGAATGCTGATTCCTTTCCCCACTTGCTGTTTATGTGTGTGGAGGGGAGAAGAGGATTAACTTCAGGGCAGTATTATAAATCTGGAAGACTGCATAGGTCCTTGGAGAATGTGGGGCTCACTAGAGGGAAGATTATTTTGGCAGCTGTGTGGAGAATGGATTAGGCAGAGGAGAGACTGCAAGCAGGTAGAATAATTGGGAGACTATTACCGCAATCTGAATGAGATGATGATGGCCTACCCTAGGGAGGTGGTCACGTAAGTAAAGAAAGGGGAACTGATTCAAGAGATGTCATAGAGATAGAATCAACAGGGTTTGGCCAGTGATAGGATATGGAGGTAAGGGAGAAGGAAGGGTAAAAGGTGACTCTGGAGGACAGTAGCATCCTGAACAGACAAAAGCAAAGTCCGGAGGAAGGGGAGGTTAGAGGAAACAATAATTAGTTAGGTTTTGGGTACACTGAGTTAAGTTACTGATGGGGCATACAGCAGAAGATGTTTAACAAATAATTGGTGGTAAGAAACTGAAATTTAGGAGATTATGATTGGATATATATTGCAATCATCTCCAAAGAGATTATAATTAAACCCAAAAGAACTCAGATGATGACTGAGAGAGAGGATACAAATGGGGAAAAGGGCCCAGGACAGAGCTTCAGAGGCCATTCACACTTAATAGGCAAGGGAGGGAAAGAACCCAAATTATAAGGTCCTGAAAAAAAGCATCAAGCGTAGTTGTTTTGTTTTCCCAAGAAGTTTGGAGGAGGAGGAGGAGGAGGAGGAGAGGAGAGTAGGGGAGGGAAGAGGGGA
>NW_027186296.1:48355365-48408696 GCF_028583685.1 Petaurus breviceps papuanus
AGGGGACAAGACGAGACAGGAAACGAGATGAGACACAGAGACACGAGATGAGACGCGGAGACACGGAGAGACAGAGAGATTGATTATTGTGGAAAGCTTCTAGAGGAGACAGGAGAACATGAGTGGAGCTTTATTGTAGGTAAGGAGTAGTTCTTTCTCAGATATTGGAGTAAAGAAAGAGAACATGGGTGACAAAGTGGAAGATTCTTGAGTTTTAGAGTAGAAGAGATGAGGGAGTTCATAGTATCTTGATATTCTCAGCAAAAGCAGGAGACAATGCCACCTCTTGAGAAGGGGAAGGATTATGGTAGCATAGAGGATGTGAAGATGAAAGAGGTTTGGAACAACAGCTTGAGAGCAATATAGAGAGTCAATACATAAAGAGAAGCATGGTATAGTGCTGGACTTGCAGTTGAGGACCTGGGTTCAAATCCTATCTTTGACACTAGTTATACGATGTTAGATAAGTCACTTAACCACTCAGACACAGTTTCCTCATCTGTAAAATGGGAGGTTGGATTAAATGACATCTAAGTTCCTTCCCAACTCCAAATCTATGATTTATGATAAGAATAAAGATTTTCATATAGCTCTGACATCTAATTGAGATTAAAAAAATATGAATTTTTAGTGGATGGTAAGAATTATATAGAGCCAAGGACTGACAAGGTATGAATGATAGTAGAGCAAGTTGGTAAGGAATTAAAGGCTGAAGGACAGTATGTGCCTAGGCCAAAACCCAGTGATCAGACCAGCAGGCTTGCGGGAATCTTTGCAATCCCTGTGTAGCAGTAATATCAGATCATACCTCTGACTTGTCCACATATAAGTGATACAACACCACCTGTATAGTGGTTGATATCTTGACCAAGATGGTTCATTAACTTCCTTGGACCCTCCATCATGACTGAGGCCATGCATGGCTTCCTCAGATTCCATTGACTTCTTTCACATTGCTTTTAATTAGAGTACCAGTTCCCTATTTTTCTCTACTGTTCTTTCCATGGTCCTTCAGGTCCTTTCTCCAGTCTCTCTGGTGACCGGTCCAATGACCTGACAAATGGGGCTATGTTCCTTATTCCATACCCATCCCACATTACATGGTCTTTGCTATAGCAGCATTCTTCAGGAGGAACAGTATACGTGCTCTAGCCTCAGCAGAGTTGGCCAAATAAGGAGGAGGTGTGGGTGGCTGAACCATTGTCATATTGACACTTCAAAAGCATCTTGGGACAGGGAAAGAACGCAGGTGTAGCAAAAAGACAAAAGCTGTGAACATTCAGGTTGACTTGCCCAAATTATCAATTCCATGGCATTCCCTGAATTTTAATTTGCTATCCTGATACTGTCTTCTCTTCCCCTACCCCAGACTACCAACAGGTAGCACAAAGATTGACCAATACCACCAGCTGTCACTGGGAGGAATTGTGGACCTTTCCTTCCCTTTCCTCAATCCAACCCTTGTACTCTGCTCTGACCAATAGCAGATAACCTGCTGGGTGCAAGCCTTGATGGAGGTATCCCAGAGCCTACTGCATTCTGACCCTTGGACCCCCATCCTCTGTGTTGGGGACTATTTGCCTGGCCTGTATTCCCCAAGGTCCTCTAATATTTGTCATTTGCCCTGACACTTTTCCATACTTTGCAGTGGGTGGAGCACTGGGCCTATTGTCAGGAAGACGAAGTTCAGATCCAGCCTCAGAAACTAGCTGTGTGACCCTGGGCAAGTCACTTAATCCCTGTGAGTTTCAGTTTCCTCAAATGTGAATAACATGTGCGCGTGCACACACACACACACACACACACACACACACACACACATAATAGCACCTACTTCCCAGGGTCAAAAGAGATAATATTTGTAGAGCTATTAGCACAGCGCCTGGCACACACTTCTCTTCTCCCTTTATGTGTTGTCTCCCCGATTCAAATGGAATTTCCATGAAAGCAGGGGATCTCTCAATCTTCTATTTGTATTCTTGATGCTTAGTAGCATTTAGCAAATATTAAGCACCTACTAAATGCTTTTCCATTGCTTTCCATTCCATTACTAAATTGAAGCTTGCTCGATAACCAGCCTCCTATTATCATGACATTCTCTTAGATTTTGCTGCTACACAGGTACTCTGGCAATAACCCCAATTTTCAGGTTACTTCTGCTCTCATCCTGACTGTGACCCAGACTCCTTCAGCCCCAGGCAAGGCTTTCCCATCCTCTCCCTACAGGATCCAATGCTATGACAGGTAACTTTATTCAACAACCTATTGAATATCAACATCAAATTAGGCACAAAACAAGATGACAGGTACTTGCCTAAGGCATTCTGTAGTGTCCCAGAGAATGTCTTATATACAATCCAAATAGAAGGCTTCCTTATCGACAGCAAAGTTCTCTAAGTGCTTGTTGGAAGATAACAATATACAGATGCTATCAGTGCCTGTAACATAAAGCAAAATGCAAAAATAAAAATCCATTGTCATCAGGAAAAGAATGGCCTACTAAAATACACCATAAAAACAATGCTAATAGAAATACATATAATGCAAATTGCAGTATACAATTCAATGGGCAGTCATTGAGTTTTTCAGGCAGTATATATACATCCTAGGCAAGCACAGAAATGAGCTGGACCCAGAATTGACTAGGAGAAGCATATAAGTCTGTATTATTCTGGAGAAATTGCAAAGTGTTTTCAAATATCCCAGTCTGCTCACTTTCATAAAAGCCCCATCTCTTAGAATCAATATTCTCCCAGAGATTCTATGTGACTAGTAATCCCAGACTACCATGACCTCAGAAGAATCAAAGCTGAGATGACCCAGGGAGCAGGGGAAAGGAACATGGCAAGTATAAGTAAGGAGCAACAAATGAGAGATCAGAGATTGAATGATTGTTCCAAGTCGTACTGGGAATATTTAGCTCTGTCATATACATCATCAAGAGTCTTGAAAAGGTCAGCCAATCATACATGAGGTGAATGATGGGTAGGAGGTAGATGACAGCTTAAATACTACACTAGGGCCTTGTATGAACTCTATGATAGTAGAAATTGTTTCATTTTTGTCTCTGCAACCCCACAGTAGCAGAATTATATGTACATGGTAAGCTCTTAATAAATATTTCTTGAATTTGATTTGATAAATTGCAGGCTACCAGCACACTGAATAGGGCAGGTAGGTGATGCAGTGGCTAAAGCACTAGTCTTGAAATCAAGAAGACTCATCTCCATAAGTTCAAATCTGGCTTCAGACACTTACTAGTTGCGTGACCCTGGAAGAGTCATTTAACCCTTTTTACCTCAGTTCCTCATTTGTTTAAAAAAAAAGAGCTAGAGGAGGAAATAGCAACCTACTCCTGTATCTTTGCCAAGAAATCCTCCAAAAATGGGGCCATGAGGAGTCAGACATGATTGAAATAACTGAACAAAGCAAACAAAACAAAAAGCACACTGAATGTATTCTCAATAGTGGATTCATTGAAAGATTTAGAGAAGAATTACACAGAATGAGAATATCTAGAAGGGTTGAAATCTGCATTTGTGGAGGCTATTACCTACTCTGATGAGATCAAGATTCTGCCTAACTATTTCACTAATATTGTCATAACAACTCTATGAAGAAGGCAGTTCAAATATAATAATTATCCTCATTGAAAAGGGTGTTTACACTTACTGCCTTCATTCCCCTCCTCTGGCTTACTTCTCAGTCACTTATAGTCTGTTATAGAATTCTACCACTTGACCAAACTCACTTTCTCAAAAGTTAACAATTTCTTAACCTTAAATTCAATGGCCTTTACTCTGTCCTTATCCCACTTGAGCTCCATTCAGCTTTTGACCCTTTGACCTCTATCCTCCTCTCCTCTACACTTTCCTCCCTTGGGTTCTGTTAAACTACTCTCTCTTGGTTCTGTTTCTTCTCCTTTCAATTTCCTTTGGATCATCATTCCTGATACACCTAAGCACGAGTGTCTCCCTGGTCTCTTTCTTGGGCTTGCTTTCATTTTCTTTCTTGCACTGTGGTAAATGCTAGGGATACCAGTAAAGGCAAAAGCAGCTCTTCCTCTGAAGACACTCACATTCTAGTGAGAGAGATGATATGTAAATAATTTTGGCACATACAAGAAAAGTGCAGAGTAGATGGTAAGCAATCTGAGAGAAGAAAGCATTGGCAACTGGTGGAACCAGGAAAGGTCTCCCGCAGAACATAGGATTCGAACTTCAAGGAAACCAAAGAAACTAAGAAGTGGACCCAAGGAGACAGAGCATTTTCAGTGTGGGGGATGGCCAGTTCAAAGGTAGGGAGATGGGAATCAGACAATGGAGTCTTGTGTTTAAGAAACTATTAGCAGGTCAGCCTTGCTGGATCATAGAATACAGGGAGGAGAGTTGAGTATAAGAAGACTGGAAAGGTTAAAAGAGGGCAAGTTATGAAGAATTTTAATTTTAATTTTCAGACAGAATAAAGTGTTCCCACTATAAAGGTATGAGGCTTCAATGTAATCTATAATTCTTTCTAACTTATAATTCATTATAACTGTTATAACTCATTCTTTATTCCTGTACTATGCTTTCCCACATATTTTGTATCATCTTCAGCATTTCCCACCTTTGCAATGAAGCAAGAGTGTATGTTGATTTAATTTTGAGGGATATATTAGGTTTTTAGTAGAATTTCTGCTTCATCCTCAGCAATCAAAGTCATTGCCTAAATTCTAATTATTTTCATGGTAGTCATTCTGCAAATGTCTATAATGAGTAGTGCAATAAGAGATGAGCAGATATCCCAGAAAATACTGTCTCTTCTTCTCTTGGGACATAAAATAAAATCAACTCTGTTAACTTAGGCATTACAACTGTTTGTTGGGGTAAAAAAATAAAGTGGAGTGTACCAGCTTATGGTTTGCCTTGAAGCTAAATCATACATAGCACATATATGAAGGTAATTGCTTTAAATAGCTTGGCAGATAATTGTTTTATCCAGGGGTGTGCAGGTAAATGTTTAACAATCATCTCTTCCCCCATCCCTCCAAAAATGTACACATGGCACACTTCAAAGTTTAATTTGCATAATTAACATTTTCTCCATCACTTTCTTAAACCTAGGCAAAGAACAAAACAGTAAATCAAGTCTTGATTTTTAGCATTTGCCCTGGGGTATAAATGCTTACACAGCAGTCTTAACAATCAACTTTTGAAAGTCTAAACTTGCTCCAGTATTCCCATTTATTATTTCAAAACTCTATAGAAGTGAGAGGCCTTATAAGGTGAAGCCCCATTAGGAATGCAACAAGCAATGAAATGTATTGTCATACATGTGCTTGTGTCCGTATGTACATACAAACATTTTGTCCTTACTTGAAATCTGTACAGAGGTATGCTTTTGTAACTACGTTACTCTCAGACCACCAGAATGAATAAATGACAGCATGTACTCATTTATTGTTTTGGTCCCCAATACAAGAATACATGAAAAAAATCCATGCTTAATGTAATGCAGTTTTTTTGGGTACCTAGAGATCCATTTTCAATATATTTTAAGGGGAAAAAGATAACTAACAATCCAAAAAATCACAGAAAGCATTATTACCTCCTCCCTTAAAAAGAGAGTGAGAACAACTACTGATTATTTACCTACTTTCTCATCTCTATAAAGTCTTTATGAGAAAGATCTATACAAGTATATAGAAATTTAATTTAATAAAAATAAGAAAATAACAGACAAGTCTTCATAGACTATTTTCTATAGCAGACCATATCTTCATGGTTACACAATTGATTGAAAGCTGAATTCCATTGTATTAATTGTTTTGTATTTACACTCTTCCAAAAAAATTGTATTGGACATAATTGAGTCAAACACAATAATAAAGGTTCTCCTCTACCAAGGTCACCATCATTCAGAAAATCATACCAGATTTTTTGATGGACACAATCACACAGATAACTATTTAATAATCTTATGATTATCAATAAAAGAAAGATGTATGATCACCAATGGTGTTTGCTCTTGTGATGGAGAATGTCCTTCATATGGTCTTTGTCCAAGTGAGAGAAGGTGTGTACATCATGGAAACCAGTCAATACCTTAGATCTTGGGATGGCAAAGATCAGCAAAAAGATCACTTTTGTTGCTATGAATAACTGTGATGAATTTTTTTATTTGGTTGGAGAGTCTCTGTCTTAACCACCAATCCATTCCTCTGTACCTGACATGTGGTGCCTTTACCCCAATCTTACTCTATAATCCTTATACTCTTACTTGCTATACTTTTCTTTGCATTACATTTCCCTCTTCCACAATTCTGGCTAGACTGCAGCTAAGTTTATGTTTATGAAACAAAAATT
Source organism: Petaurus breviceps papuanus (assembly GCF_028583685.1). Classification (NCBI taxonomy): domain Eukaryota; kingdom Metazoa; phylum Chordata; class Mammalia; order Diprotodontia; family Petauridae; genus Petaurus; species Petaurus breviceps. Next base: position 48,361,713 of record NW_027186296.1, read on the forward strand.
ATACAACAAAAAAGAAAAGAAGTAGTTATAAATTTTTTTTTTCTTTTAGTTCACAGACTCCAGGTTAAGAATTAAGACTACAGGATACAGAACAGTTGCCTGCCTGCATCAATAAAGGGATTTGGCTCACTAGGAAATCCCTACAGTGATAAAACCACAAGTCCAGCTCCTCTCCTCAAAAAAAAATTTCTTGGATGCTTAAATTAGCTGTCAAAATTATGCAAAATTAGATGCCATAATTATTGCTTGACATTTCATTACTTTCTTGCTCTTTGGAATGGAGAAGTAATAATATGCTCTCCTCCTCTCACCCATCCTTACCTCCCTGCCCCTGCTGAACAACAGGTCTTACTCACAGAATGAGGGAGCAGTGGGTCATGTAACCAGATTGAAGCAAGTTTCTCTTGCTAAACAAGTGATGTCTATTTGAAACTGAATTTTTCTTCAGAAAGAGGGGGTCAGTGCCCCCAAAATGAAGTCACCAACTCTCTGTTATGACAAAAGGTTAGGAGTACAAAAGGTGTGCTTTTGTCTCCTGTTGTTAAAGGGAACAGATCTTAGCAAAGAAGGTTAACTTTTATAAGTAATGATCTCACTACACCAGAAATATCAGGAAAACCATAAGAAAAACATACATAAGTCTTTCTTCCTGCCTTTTTTGCTTTGTCTGTGGTGATGCTTTGCTTGTTTTCTTGCTCTCTCTGATGGAGTCAGACCGCATTTCAATCACTCTGTCTTTCCCTACCAGGGTAAGAACCCTCGGCTGTTTCTCTCTGTCACCCTTCCTGTTAATTCAATGAGTCACACATTTCAAATTCTATCACATTTTTTCTTCTCCTTCCATCTTTGATTCTTTATAATTGGAATTTGGAACTAGTAGGCCCAGTAGGGCCTGGAAGGGCTATTGCTTTATAACCTAATTGCATCCTCTTTGCAGGCACATGTGTGTGGTTGTATTTGGGGGGTTATTTTTTAAAATTATATTCTCAATTCATGGATGTTATATGTGATAAACTTTACATATTTGTTTTGGACCAGAAATTTTGTCCAAGGTCCATATACCTGCTAGTCTTTGTTAACTATCCTCCTCGATGAGAAATTTGTATTTGTTTACTATATAGGTTAAATTAAAAAGATCTAGGAAATTGGTGGTTGAGAACAGTCAAATTGGACTTGATGTGAAACTCTGCCCAGAGGAGTGTTTTTATAACACAACAATCCTGTAAAGTAGATAGTATAAATATTATTATCTCCATTTGACAGATGAGAAAACTGAAATTTGGAAAAGTTGATCAACTTGATAACATCACACTACTCAGTAAAGGACAGAGCTAGGACTCACACCCAAGAGACATGAAACTCATCTAGTGATTTTTGTTGAGACTCAGTCTCCCTATCTTGCTTAGGCCCAGCTAGTTTCATTCGCCCCTCCTTAAGTATTGAACTGCTTTAGACCATACACACCCCAACTGCTCTCTTCTACTTGTGGTCCATCATACTAGAGTGGATTTAATGAGGACAATGAACACTTTATCCCTACTCTATCTCACAAACTCCTGAACTCAAGCAATCCATTATCCTCAGCTGCCTCAATAACAGGGACAATAGATGTTAGGCATTTTGTTCCCCAAAGAAACTTTTGTTGTAACAAGGAGCCTTTAAGAGTGGCTTGGTATGAAGGTGTGAAAAGCTTTCCTTTCCCCCTCTACAAGTCTCCACCCCCCTAGATTGATGATTTCTTACATTTTTTTAATAGAAGACAAGTTTTTTTCATTCCACACAGAGATAAGGCCAGATATTCAAAGAGCTTTGAAATAGACAAGGTATTGATTTAGATCTTGTGATGAGATTAAGAAGAACTGAGTTTGAGCAAGAATGTACTAGATGTCTAAAGGAAGAGGGATCAAAGGGGTGCTGGGCGTTGAAAAGGCACAGGAAGGGTTGATAGAGGTATAAAACAAATTATACCTATTTCATAATTTCACCCAAAGCCAGGCCTAACATATAACTTTCTTAACCAATGTTCATATCTTCCTTTGGCAGCATACTACACAAAATTCTGAATTATTTTCCACACTGTATAATAGTTACATCTGGAATGGAGTCCATTTCAACTGAAGGGAGGTTGGAGAAATATTCTAAGTATTGTTATCCCATTTTCTTGAATAGTCTTTGCCTTAATGATCGAAGGTTTGTGGGACATTTCACTTTAAGATAAATTTAATATAGTCCTCAGAGTCACAAAGAATTCAATACACAGTTCTTGCTTTGAAAAAACAAATGGGCAGCTAGAAATGGCAAATTGGGTCTGGACTTGAAGTCAGGAAGACCCAGGTTCAAATCTTACCTCAAAACATTTACTAGCTGTATGACCATGGGCAAGTCACTTTACCTTTCTGAGCCTCAGTTTCCTTCTCTTTAAAATGGGGATTATAATAGTGCCTACCTCCTGGATTGTTATGAGGATCCAGTAAGACAATATATGTAAATCATTTTGTAAACCTTAAAGTGCAAGGGAAAACCGAGCTATGATTATTATATACTAGCATTCTATAACACAATTTCATGTATCAAATCCCTATCATAACAGGTTTTGGTATTTCTTATTCTATTTCACTGTACATCCATCTCTTCTCCCTTAGAAAAAGAATCTTTCTAAACTCTCTGGATTTTTATATCTCTAATTAATGTTTAGTCCCAAGTGATCCAGTTATTTATTTGCAATATACTAACGTGAATATTTTCAGTCATCCAATTATTGAACAGGCATGAGCATTTTGTAATTTGGGGAAACAAATATTTGAATCATATACCTGACTTCTGAGCAGTCAGCAATAATACAAAACCAATTAGACATTTGTACAGAACTGTCTTCACAGGATACATTAAATGTACAGAAAATCCCACTTCACAGAATGATAATAGAACCAAACAAATTAGAACCCAATAATTTGATCCAATCATACTTTCAGTTCAAATAGGATATAACCTCTTATATTTTAATAATATCAATCAAAAAGCCTTTATAAGTACTTACTTTGTTCAATGAACTGTACTATGTTGGAAAAAAGAAACATAAACAATATTAAAAATAGTCCCTGCCCTCAAGAAGCTTTTGTTCTTGATGCTGAGTGAAGTGAACAGAACTAAAACAGTGTACACAGTAACAGCAACACTGTATAATGATCAACTATGATGGACTTAGTTCTTCTCAGAAATACAATGATGAAAGACAATTCCAAAGGACTCATGAGGGAAAATGCTATCCACATCCAGAGAAAGAACTGATAGAATCTGAACGCAAATTGTGAAAAATATTTTCACTTTCTTTGTTTCATTTTTTCATGCTTTTTCTCCTTTTGTTATGTTTCTTTTTTCACAACATGACTGATGTGAAAATATGGTTTACATGATTGAACATGTATAACCTATATCAGATTGCTTGCTGTCTTGGGGAGGGAAGAGGGGAGGGAGGGAGGAAAAAAATTTGGAACTCAAAATCTTATTTTTTAAAAATGAATGTTGAAAATTGTATTTACATGTAATTAAAAAAATAAAATATTTTTTAAAAGCTCATGTTCTAATGGGGGAAGACAACATATAAAGGGAAGCTAAAAGGAAAAGGGACTAGGAGACAAAAGTACCTATAATGGCAGCATGATAAAGAAGTCTGAAGGGTAGCATGGTGAGAAATGAAGAGATAGCTGGCCTTAGCATACTTTTTTTTTTTTTTGCTTTTTGGAGGGAGGAAGGCAAAGCAATTGGTGTTGAGTGACTTGCCCAAAGTCACACGGCTAGTAAGCATTAAGTGTCTGAGGTCAAATTTGAACTCAGGTCCTCCTGATTCCAGGGCCAATGTGCCACCTTGCCGCCCCTTAGCATACTTCTAAAATGGAGTTTCTGGGAAGAACCTTCCAAGGGAAGGACCTCAGGGGTAGAGAGTACTTCAGAAGATATAAACTCTGGGGCTGAAGTGACCTTTCAAGAGGCTTCTGGAGAATGATGGAAAGGTGCAGTGTATAACCTGCTGAGAAGTGACGGTTTGTCCTTTCTCTCATTTTATTTATAATGCTAAGAATAACTGACCTTTATATGGTACTCTAAGGTTAGCAAAGTGTTTCTCAAACAATATTTCATTTGATCCTCACAACAACCCTATGAAGTAGTTAACACGAATACTATTACTTCCATTTTCATAGATGAGGAAACTGAAGTTCAGAGAGTTTAGATAATTTGCTCAAGGTCAAATTGCTAGTATCAGAGTTAGAGTTTGAATTTGACATTTCCTGATTCCATGCTCAGAATTCTGTCCACCATACCACACTGCATCAAAGATAACTCTTGTTGTTTCTGAGTTTTCAAACAATGGCTAGACAGTCCTTGATAAAATCTATCGTGGGATTATTATTTTATTTTGTACCTTTGACAAGTATTCTGGGAAATCCTTCTGAAATTACACTACGGTCACCTTTCCCATGTTGTGTATCTGATCACCCTCCTCTTAACTTTCAACATTTCTTTCCAGAGGTTTCCATGCTGTGATCTAACAGAGAAACTTGGGGATCAAGGAAAAAATGCCTCATTCTACTCTTCTCTTTTTACAAAAATTAGTGAAATGAACCAAGTCATCATGAGCAGGGCTTATACTAACTTCTAACTAACATTTCAATTCTTATCTAAATACAAATCTCAAAAACACTTGTTCCCAGAGGCTGTTTTAAACAGTTTGCCAGATTGTGTACTGCCCTCCGTCTCACCCTGCAGTAATAAGCACTTCCCCTGCTGGCACCAATAAAGAGAGGAGACATCTAGAGCAAGTAGGAGGCAGATGTCCTATTAGAGCCAAAAGAAGGCTATATTGAATTCTTATTTTTCCTTGATCACTATTTTTTTGCCTCCCTTGGTAGGATTAGATGTTTCTTCCTGAAAGCAAATCAGCTCAATGGGGCTCCTTTTAAAAGCTCTATGCATAGAACAGCTGGGAAACACTCCCTGAAAAGGAAATCTTTATTTTCTGTCCAACTGAATAAAACTCCTACCTCCATGTATGCACCCTACAGGACCCTATTTATACTGATGAATGAAAAAGACAAAATTTAATATTTGAAAAATGCTTTCAAAAGGAAAAGTACTACTTGTATGATCATTATTAATAAATAGATTAGCTTTCTTGTCTCATAAGAAAGAAAAGCCATGGTTCAAGTGACCTTGATATCCATTTTATCATTCCAAGAGTTATAGAGCATTCCATAGGGAAGGCCATACATATTGGGCTATCTACGTACGTTCCTTTTTCTGTGCAGGCATTAATCTGCGGGATGTAGAAGATGATGAAAGGCAACATAGTCCAGTGGAAAGAACATTGGACTTGGTTCAAATCCCAACTCTGTTACTTATTACCTGCTACTTAACTATTCTGGGCCTCTGTTTCCTCATCTGTAAAATGAAAATCTAAATGCTAGAATAACCAAAAGCAAAAGTCCTACATCTGCCTGACTCTCAAATTTCAGATAAAAATCATTGTATGTTATTTAAGAAGCACAGTTATTCAAAGAGCATTTATTCATCTCCTTTTATGCACAAAAAGTTTGTCACTGGGAATAAAAAGATAAAAATAAAAAACAGTCCTTGCTTTCAAGGAACTTGCGTTCTACTAGGGAATACAATATAGAAAGCGATAAGCAAATGCCAGAGAGTTTGAGGAGGGAAATAACAGTGATAACTAGGGGGATCCAGAGAGGTTTCTGGTCCACGGTGACTCCAGCTAAATCTTGAAGAAAGCTAGGGAATCAATGAGTGGTAAGAGGAGGGAGTACATTCAGGCCTACAGGACACCGGTGCTGGGAACCACAGAGGGAGAATGCCGAGTTCAGGTAACAGCAAGTAGGCCAGCTTAGCTAAATTGTAACACGTGAGAAAGGGAGTAATGTAAAGTGTCTGCAAAGGTAGACTGGAGCCAAACTGTGAAGCTTTAAATGCTAAGCTGAGAAGTTTCCATTTTATGTGAAAGGCTATAGGAAGCCACTAAAAAATCTCAATAAGAGAATGATGTAGGCAGACCTGTGCATTAGGAAGATTATTTCAGCAGCTGTGTGGAAACTAGGGTGAAGAAATGAAAGACCAGAAGCAGAAAGACCAATTAGGAGACTATAATAATAGTCCAGACAAGAGGCCTGAGCTAAAGTAGGGGCCTACATGAAGAAAGAAGGGGACAGAAGTAAGAAAAGTTGTGAAAGTAAAAATCAACAAGACTTGTGAACTAATTGTATATAGAGAAAGAAAAATCGAGGATGGTTCCAAAATCACCTGGGTGACTGGAAGGAAAGTGATGGCCTCAATAGAATAGCGAAGTGTGGAAGAGATGTAAAGTTGGTGTTTTTTTAATGATATTTTATTCCCCACTCCTCTACCCACAGTTACATGTAAAGACAATTTTTAAGATTCATTTAAAAAAATTTGAGTTCCAAATTTTCTCTCTCCTTCACCTCTTCCCTCTCCGATACAGTGAGCAATTTGTTATATAGGTTATGCATATTCAATCATGCAAAACATTTTATATTAGTCTTGTTGTAAAAGAAAACACAGACCCAAAGAAAAAAAAGCCATGAAAAAATATAGAAATTGAAAAATAGTATGCTTCGATCTTCATTCAAACTCCATAAAGGTCTTTCTCTATAGATAGATAATATTTTTAATTATGGGTCCTTCGGAATTGTCTTGGATCATTGCATTGCTGAGAACAGCTGTCATTCACAGCTGATCATTACACAATGTGTACAATGTTCTGGTTCTGCTCACTTCACTTTGCATCAATTCATATAAGTCTTTCCAGGTTTTTCTGAAATCTGCCTGCTCAATGAGAAAGAAGTTAATCAATTCTTTTTGGGGATATGATGAATTGGAGGTGGTTATAGGATAACTAAGAGGAAATTGCCAGCATGAAATTGGTTATATGGGATTGGAGATCAGGATTGATTTAGAAATCATCTGCATAGAGATAATAGTTGAACTCAAGGGAATTGATGAGATTACCTAAAGCAGACCTGCACAACTTATAAACTTCTTTAGTCAGCAGATAGGTTAGAATAGAGACAGACTGATTGTCCTCATGTCATCATGGCAATTGGTTGCCATTGGTCACATAATAGGTTAAAGCAGAGACAGACTGACAGTGGTTAGTTTTCTCACTTTCATGTGACAAAGTGTTACATGAGTGAGAGTGTTAACCCTACATTTTTCTCTGGCTGCCTGAAATCCTTTGGTGCGTCCTAAGCAGCCCACTGGCTGTACATTGTACAGGCCTAATCTAAAGAGTGCAGATAAAGAAGAGTGAAGAGGATCATACAAAGCTTCAGGAGATACCCACACTTGCCGGGTGAATACTGAGTGAGACATCATGAAGATCCAGCAAATGAGTCTAAGAAGAAATAGTTTTACAAATCAGAGAATAAATGGGGGGGGGGGGGAGGGAGAAGTGTCAAAAAATGACAGAAAAAAAATATCTAAGAGGGGAGGCTAGCCAAAACTACAAAAAGGTAGAAAAGGATGAGGACTGAGTGAAGGCCACTAGATTTAGGAATAAAAAGATCTTTGAAAGAAAGTTTTTCTTTAAATAAACTGAAGAGAGAGCAGAAGTTCAGAGGGAAACAGACAAAGAAATGTTGGTACTACTAAATTAAATTTGATATATACTTTAAAAATAAGTTGCATGTAATAGATTCATGGTTGCAAATACTTTTTCTGACCTCTTTAAAATATGAAAATGCTCATATTTATTGATAATATTCTAGTTAATAATTAAGGAATATTTGAGTGGTGGAACAGGAAGTCAAATTCTAAGGGGCTGGGAAGTGGCAGGTAAGGAAATGGAGAAATGTCTGTGGAAGGCTTTTACTAGGAGTTAGGCTATGACTACCCTAGGTCGCCATAGTCGCCACACGTCTTCACCTCTCTGGGTTATTGCAATAGCTTCCTAATTGGTTTCCCTGGCCTCAAGTCTCTAACCACTCCAATCCATTCTCCGCACTGCTGCCAAAGTGATTTTCCTAAAGTAAAGATCTGACCATGTCATCCCACTATAGGAAAGAAGAAAGGGAGGAAGGAAGGAGGAAGGCAGGAAAGGAAAGGAGGAACCAGTGAACTCCAGTGGCTCTATTATATTACCTCAGGATCAAATATAAACTCCTCTCTGATTTTAAAACTCATGGCAACCTGGCCCAAACTAATCAACATTTATTAAGTGCTACTATGTGCCAGGAATTGTGCTACGCCCTGGAGATACAATTAATTAAAAGACAGTTCTTACCCTCAAAGAGTTTTCATTCTCTGAAAGGACAACACAAAAAGAGGCAGTAAAGGGGGGATGGGACACCAAGGGGTACCTGGCATGGCAGCATCTTGTTCCATGGAGTTGAAAACAGGCAGAACAGCAGATGCAAAGGAGGATGAGACCAAAAGTCTACTTTCTGCCCTCTATAAAGGAAGGTATTGGAAGGAGCTTGGGACTCCACTTCAGCCATCCAATCAGAGAGAAGAGTTGCTGAGAAAACTAGTGTCAGTCAAGGCTTGAATTAACAGCCTGGTGATGAGATTAGAGGATGGGTTCCACCTGAGGAACATCTTGTTTGTGAACTTGAAATCAGGCAGAGCAGCAGATGCAGAGTGGAGTGAGCCACAACCAAACTTTCCAGCCTTACTATACATCACTCCCCTCTCTGTACTCTTTGGTCCAGCCATACTGGTCCTTTTGTTCCTTATACATGACATTCATCTCCCATCTCCACACCTTTGCATAGTCTCTCATGACTGGAAAGTTCTCCTTCCCTCTCTCTTCCTTTTGGAATTCCCAGATTTCCTTCAAGACTCAGCTGAAGCACCACCTTCTATAAGAGCCCCTTTCTGCTCACCCACACTACTCTCTGCCCCAAAGTTACCTTGTATATGTTTTATATAGACCTATGTGTGTTGATGTTGACTCCCCCATTAAAATGTAAGCTCCTTGAAGGCAGAAACTATTTTGATTTTATCTTTGTGTCCTCAGAACTTAAGTAGAGTGCCTAGCACTAGACCATAGTAGACATTTAAGGACTGCTTGAAAAAAAGAGAAGATCTAGGATAAATGGCTGAGGACATTTTAGGGTCAGGTCAAGATTTTTTAAATCAGTAAACATTTATTAAGCACCTACTATGTTTAAGGAAAGAAACACTGTGAACAGAGAACTGACCTCAGAGAGAGAAAGGACCACATTTAAGTCCTGCCTGTGACGCATATTGGCTGTGTGACTAAATAAGTCATAGAACCTCTCCATACTCCAGGAAGCACTTAGGTAGAAGAGAAGATGCCAACTTGCATTGGTAGGAGTTTCCTTATCTATAAACATTCCCTATACCAATGAAGTTATAGGTCCGGTTGCCCTCCTAATCCCAAGGACATTGAGAATAGAAAGACACAAATAAAAATGTATCTGTCCCTCATTCTGCTAAAGAGGGATATGAAATATATATAAGAGGGAGGAAGAAGGAAGGAGAGGGAAGGAAAGGGAGAGGGAGAGGGGGGAGAGAGAGAGAGATGATTATGGTAATAGTTGGGGGATCAAGAAAATCTCATGTTCACCTCTGCCTTGAAAGAAGAAGCAAATAATTCTATGATACAGAGGTGAAGAGGAATTGTTTTCCAAATATGGGAAACTGCCTATAGAAAGGAAGGGAGGAAAATAGAATGTCAAGTACAAGAAATAAATGTCTATATTTATAGCTATAGAGAAACATATCTATACCTTATTTTGTCCTTTGGCTTTTTTTCTTTCTAACTTTGGATTTATGTTTCAATATTTAAGTTTATGAAATGTTTTTGTTTCTTTATTCTGTACTTGTGTTCTGGTGTTTGAGTCTAAAATAAAATTTTAAAAAAAGATAAAATTCTGAGGGCATAGTCGGTATTGGACTTGATTGTCTGTGTGGGATTAATATGGATTACAGTTATTTGCCATATATGATATATATATGTTCATTGTAATAAACTCTAACATGCTCATATTCCTTAGGTCTAACAGAGTTAGGGTTTCTTCTGTAATCCCCAACATTCTATAGGCATACATAAACTAGGTCTGATCTTGGACAGTTGACCCTAAAGGGATAATTTTTCTTTTTTTGGCTCATTGCTTCCACCTGGATTTAGTCCAGAAAAGACTCCAAAATAAAACTTAAAATATAGCTCAATACTAGATTGCCCCAAATGTGCGTGTCAGGGTCTGTAAAACCTGTCAGGACATTTAATGTACCATATGGTTATTGGGTTTGGGATAGCCTTTATTTCATGCCACTGAAAAGGCATAAGATAGTAAGGATTCACAGGAATATATGACAAATACAGAAAAGGAAAGTACATGAAAAGCCCATCAGAAGGAAAAATGAACTTGGACTTGTTGTCAGGGCAACCCTCTGTCTTTCTGGTGAGTTTCTCTTTCTCCAAGAACATCATGCAATCTCCTAAGACTTGTGGTACCACCTGGTGGTTTAGACTCCCTAGAAAGGCAAATACTGTATCCTTTGGAGGTTGCCTAACACTCAAACCCCTTTTCATTGGATCTGCACAGCTTGAGTGACCCCCATCTTTGTTTTCCAAGTTGGACACTGCCTAAGAATTACATGTACTGTGCTCTTCTTTCTCTAAGGAAGAGGATACACCAAGGAATATTCTCTAAAAGTTCCAGTGCCCAAACTTATAAACTCAGGAACTCTTGAATTTTAAGCTATTCACAAAGCAACTTTTAAAGCTGTTTGCCCAGTAAATTTCTCTTCTTTTCTAGGAGGCTCAATTCTAGCAATATGTTGCATAGGATGGAGAGTCCTGACACATTTGTAGGCAGGAAGAGAGGAGACTTTAGATTAAGGGAGAGTGAGAGAAGATCATCAAAGGGGAAAGGCTCACAGAGAAGTCAAGAGAGGCCCAAGGGCACATGCAGAGTAATTGGCCTATATAAGTAGAAGGTCCATCTGTTTTTCAGAGATTGGAGCAAAGGGTGAGAGAATCAGGGGTTGTATAGAGGAGTTTGGAATGATGGGTGACTTTTGTTTCCCACTAAAATTGGAAACAAACTTCTATGGTGGGAAGGACAAGGTAAGGACTGGTAGAGAAGAGCAGTTGAGGAGAGTGTGGGAGACTTGGTATAGCTTCTTTGGGGAATGTAACACAGAGTCAATTAAGGAAAAGTGAAAGGATTACCTTGAAGTAGTGAGGGCCCAATTGACATTAAATTGCATAAATCTGTAGTGTCACTGTCTTGTAAGGTGTTCTGTATGACTCACATTGAAGACTCTTGGTATAATAGAGTTGTGGTGAGGTAGCCCAAGATTGGGTTTTGATAAACATGAGTAGCAATGGACAAGGGAGAGAGAATTATTCCACTTCATTTTTCCTCCTAGATCAAACCCTACCATTTTCCCCATTTGTAAAGCAGGTGAGCTACTATGTGCTATCTTACCAAACCTAAGGAATATTACAAGAATTCATGAGTCTCAGTGGAAACAATCCATGATCATTGGTTTACAACTCATTCTCCAGCTAAAAAAATGCCTCTACAGACTATACATTATGTTTAGACTTTATGTTTTAGTCTTAAAACTTCCCTACTTTAAGAGGTAAGTTCTTTGTCCATCAAAAACACTCTTCCACTTGTTTTCTGAGAGCAGGTAAGATGGGTCATCTTTCTTTGGTACTCCATTTAACATATTTCCATTCCTACTTTCCCTTGGCAATTAAAAAAAACAGATTTTAAAAAGTTTATTTAAGTACTAAGAGTAAATCTAATTTTATTCAAAATGTGTAACACCCCATTGACCCTTCTTAATTGTTCCAATCAAGTTGATGTTATCAGTTAAATGGCACAGTGAACCACAGACACATTATACTGCCTATGAATGTTTCCTATTCACAATAGATGCTATGAAAACAGTCCTTACCACATCCATCTCAGACTTTCATAAATGTTAAAGTTTATACTTTCCTCGTGGGATTGAATAACAGTATAAAATTATATCTCCAAAAAAACCCACTGAAATAAATTATCCCTGAGTAGTTTAAGGGATTGTTTCAGACTTCTATTGTGGCAGCAAAGATTGGTGGATTTTTCTCTGACATCTACACGGATGCAGTTTTACTTCACTAAATGCTATACTCCAAAGGATCTGTGATCATTTTGATTTGGGCATTCCTTCCAATGAAGTAGGTTGCATATGATTCTGTTCAACTCCTGTCCATGTAGTTCCATAAATTTGCCATGGGACGTAGGAAGGTTAGGGTCAGGAGTGGAATTGGTGTGTGTAGGGCTTTCCTTTATTATCTTTACAGCATCATGGCTCTTCCTTATTACCCATCACTCCTTCCATGTGACCAACCCTTCTTTTCAATTCTTCTGTACATTCTTTTGATGCCATCAAAAAAAATGTCCCTTCTCATTCCTAATGTGTTTCAGTCTGCTCACACCCACACACAAAACAAAGAAATTGAGCTTAATTCTGTTTTGGGAAAAAAAAGCCATTAGGAGGTTAGGTGGGGGAGGAATAAAGTCATTATTTAATGAGGATAAAAATACTTGTATTTGCTGTTATTCTTCAGTGGCTTCCAGGTTAAATCTTGCTGATGCCACTTTTCAGCATAGCTATGTACAAAAATGTTTCTTTAGCTCCTCGGCCATTTGAACACACTTGGGCTATGACCTGGAACCTCCTGGGCTCTTCTGTGCTACCGGAAGCCTCAAATGAGATGTTATCAAATGTCAGGCTTGCAGATAACTTGGATTCCAAGATGACAATGATTGCTGTACTCATGTCATAATATTATGAAGCACTTTCTATTTCATTAGAGGATCTTGTTATGAAGGGGAATGAGGATAGGGAAAGAATAACCATTTATTAAGTACTTACTATCTGCCAGACATTGTGCTAAGTGATATATATAATCTTCTTTGATCCTTACAACAGCTCTATAAGCCAGGTGCTATTTATGATTCCCATTTTACAGTTGAGGAAACTGAGGCAGACAGAGGTTAAGTGACTTACCTAGTGCCACACAGCTCATAATCTGACTCCAGACCTAGTACTCTATCCACTGTGCCAGCTGTGAGGAATGGAAACAATGAAAGGATAGAGCTATGGTGGGTTCAGACTCTGACCTCTTTCTTTACTCCTTTCCTGTGCCTTTTCCTTTGGAGCTGTGCTTAAAAATAACTAAGTTTTGAACTTATATCTCTGTTTTTATGAAAAAGTCACCTCTGGGATTTCCATGGCATGACCTATTTCTCTCCATTGGTATAGCTACTTATATCACTGCTTGATGCTTTATTATTCCATATCTGAAGATTTAGTTATCCCAGAAGCATTCAATGAGTTTAAGAATGTCGATTTCTCTTCCATTCTTCAGTATATTAATTGTCTGATCCAGATTTGTGATTTCATCAGTGTGAGCAAACTCCTGGTGTGAAAAATCCCTCTCTTGATGCAGACCTGTAACTTGTCTGTAACTTATTTTCTTAGAGAATTACTTGGGGCACTAAGATTTTAAGTGATTTGCCCATGATCATAAATCCATGTATCAGAAGCAGAGCTTAAACCCTGGTCTTTCTGAGTTCAAGATTAGCCCTAAGCCACATTGTCTCCCTTTATCTCCTAATACCACATGTAATTTCAAAGTGCTAAGTTTGTACCCAACTATTTCTAACTTTGCCACAAGCTGAAAATTTTCTCTTTGATTCTCTCTCTGTCTCTGTCTGTCTGTCTGACTCTGTCTTTCTGTCTCCCTGCCTGTCTGTCTCTCTCTCCCTTACTCCCCCAAAATATACATAGACATCTATATTTATACAGATGGTCTAGAATATCGAGCAAAACAACCCATGCCAATACATCAAATTTCTGGCTCTGATCAAAACCTGTGAGAATAGGGACAATATATGTTCATTTATTTTCTTTTTCTTGAGCAGTAGCAAAGCATAGCAACTATACCTGCCCAAGATTCTATTTTTCAAATGTTACATTATACAAATGCCTTTCAGACTGAGAAGCAATGTGGTATCCTAGAGAAGGCTAGCCTGAAACTCAGGAAAACTCCAAGTTTAATTCTTGCCTCTGATTCACACAAGCTGTGTGACTGTGGACAAGCCATATAATCTTACAACACCCTCATCAACTTTCTGTAATGATAAGCCCAAGAGAATCTAATTCTATCAATGGGTGGAATTTGCACAGATAGAATTCCCTACAACAAGGAAATCATAAGTCCAAACCAAAATAAGGAGAGGGGACATTTGAGTTAAAGCCAGGATCATTAATCTGTACATGATTTTGCTGTGTCAGGGGTGTTACTTGGGAAATACAGATAAGATTTTGTTCTAGAATTTAAACAAGTTTCTTGAAAGGAAAAAAAAGAGCACTTGTACTAGTTGCCTGCTTAGGGATATCTTGAAATATTATTAAATGCACTTAACTTTATGCTAAATTCTCCTTCATAAACTCTCTGTATTTCAGGTAAAAATGGCTGAGAACCTTCTATAATCCTCTGAATTGAACCAAAGTGCACATTCATTTCAAAGAAATGAATTTTTCAGTGGATCTTCACAAAATTCTAATTTAATAACTAATCTGGCAGGGGAAAAAATGTCTCATTTTTAGGAGAAAATAAATTGAAATTTTCCAGCAAAGGATATCCTTATATTCTTTTGTTTTGTATTTTGGAATCTTTGAAAAGAAGGGTTTTCTTTTTCTTTTTACTTTCTAACTTAGTACATTGAAATGAGATGTTTGGGTTATCACAATGACAAGTATCTCTGCAGATGCTATTAGCCTGAATCAGTGCACTTCTATCTGTGACTAAACTATAACAAATGACACTGCAGGAGAGGTCCCAAAGTACCTCGTAGATGATAACCATCCAAGTGTTTGCTATTAACAAGCCAGCCAGTCACAAATCGAGCCCACAATACCCCCACCTTCCTGGAGGCCCAGGGACCAGAGCAGAGTGCTCCCTATCAGCAAGATAAGAGAATGAAAAGGCATGAAACAGTAAATGAGCCATGTAGCATGAATGATACTGCATCGCAGACATTGTCACCACTTTCCAGTGATCATTTCAAACAGAAATCATAGTGTGTCTCCTTGCCCTGACTCTTCATAGTCAGACTGGGTTGCTTTCCTAGTGACCCCACTGTTTGCCAATTATCTGGTAACTAGAAGGGTTACTTAGCCCTGTTAGCAGTCAGGCAAATATATGCCTAGGTCTATGAAGCCATACTGGACTAGATGTGGGAATGTAAGATTCACTTACTCCCTTATGGCTCAGGTACTTTATAAACCTGTGAGCAGAGAAAATAGGTGCTTCTGACATCCTATACATATGGATCTTCCACAAAGACAAATGGCCAGCATAGCATTGGTTTGTTGGTGGCATATAGATACTGGCATGGTGCCAACAACAATACAAACCATGGCATCAAGTTCACCCCCAAAACTTAAATAAATTCAGATTTTTCCAGTAGTCTGTAGAATCAGGTTTTTAATTCCAAACTCCCAACACAGAGCAAACCTTCCAAAATTAGAGCTATAACTTAGATAGGATGACTGGCACTTTGCCCTTGGGAACCAAATTTAGAGGGCATTAATAGTACTTGCAGTCACCAGGCAGCATATAAATAGACCCCGGTAACTAAATTGCAAGAATGATTAGTTTGAAAAAAGAAGACTACTAGATGAACTCTTTCCATGGTCTGCCTGCCTCTCCCTGTCACTCAATGAAGCCACACGTGCCCTTTTAGGTCTGTGGATAAGTGGGCTCAATGATTCTTAATCGCATCTCTTTTCATAATATTGCCTCATCCAAAATATTCTCTCAAAATATGTTTAATATGAATGTATCTGTATAGCCTATATCAGATTACATACAGCCTTGGTGAGGGAGCAGGGGAGGAAAAGGAAGAAAAATGAGAACTCAAAATCTTATGGAAGTGAATGTTGAAAACTAAAAATAAGTAAATATATATTCTTTTGTTCTTCCTAACTTGCCCTATTCCTTGAGTCCCACTGGATTCAGGGATCATTCTATAATGACAGCAGGCTAGGCCAGTACTGTAACATTTATCCATGTCATTCTCTAACATTTGCATATAACTTTACAATATACTCCCCTCACAACACTTCCCGAAGATCTGCTTTGTAGGTGTTTTGTACACATTAATATATATACATGTTGTCTCTTCCTTCAGATTGTAAGCTCCTTGAAGTCAGGAACTATTTCCCTTATATAATGCCATATAGTAGGCATCTAATAAAAGTGCTTCTTGGTTGATTAATCTCCATTTTCTAGAAGAAGAAAAAAAAAACTAAAGAAAACCAAGAGATTGCATAACAGAGGGGCATGGTCCAAGGTGATATAGCTAGTAATTGTCAAAGCTGGCACTTGAACCCAGACCTCATAACTCATAGTTCGGTACATTTTCCATTGCATTATGCTGCCTCCTGCTGGTCCTTGAAGATGGCATACATGAGGATACATGTCAATAGAACATTCATCTTAGCTAATTATTCCTTCAGGAAGTTTGTGCCATGTATTCATAGCTACTGCTTCTGAGTCATTCAACCTCTGTGAGCCTGAGTTTCCTCAACTATAAAATGGACATGTCATACTAGTATTACCTTCTTCATAAAGTTGCTGTGAGGTTCAAGTGAGCAAGGTACTTGGTTGATCGAAAAGCACTATAAGTAACAGATACCATTATTATTACTATTGGAATTTACTCATGCTTGGTTGCTCAAAAGCAGTTGTGTCAAAATCAGACATAAGAAGGCCACTAAACTATATATAAAGATCCCAGCAAGTTGCATATTGACTTAGAAAACTATCCATTAATTTTACCTATGTTTTATTGTATTTTTACTTAGTTTGTTAAATATTTCTCAGTGATATTTTAATCAGTTTTGGTCTGTTTACTACCTGCAGCCCTCAGGCCATATGCTTGACACCTCTGCTCAAAAGTGTCAGTGCTTAGTTCTTTATGCTCAAAATATTAAAAATATATGGTAGAAAAATCTGAGCAACATGTATAGATGGGCACCCAGTCTCACACTAACTTCTAATGATCGCTAATACAGTAGACCAAGGTCAGAGTAACTAAATTAATGTTTACGCCCCCTCCAGTGAGCCTGTAAATATACATATAAGAAAGCAACTCCAGGTAATTGGAAGAAAGTTGGCCTTGAAGCCCTATGATCAGGCTATAAGGTTTGCTCCAGCTTGTTGGCACATAGATGGTTTTGAATTCATGCATGGGGCAGAGTGGGTAGGGGTTGGAGGGGGTGGGAGGGGGATTGAGGAGTGGGTGGTAGCTATGGATATATAGGACCAATTTCACACAGGAACCTCTGTAAAACTAGCCAGCATGAACCTACCAATTGACATGTACCCTACTTTTGCCCTATGAGATCAAGAGGATTTTTGCATGAGCTGCCCTGTTTAGCATAACTAATTCATTCCTGTCTCATTACTTATGATACTTATAGCAGAAAGTAACAAACAAACATGCCCTGTTTATTTGACTTCCTGGTGGTGCTTTGACTTGTAAAGTTTAATCGCCTGTCTCCCATTTCCAACCTATGCCTGATCCCACACTGGGTCCTTCCTCCCTTGCAACCCTTTTGGAAGAGGGGAGGGTTTCTTCTAGTCATTTTGGGATGACACAGAGGCTTAAGAACAATGACCACTCCAGTGAGTGAGTAGGAGACGCATGCAAAGGAAGAAAATTGAGCAGGAGTGGGAGTTGATCAAATTTAGTGATAGTGGTCTGCCCCAAGCTGAAATCAGGAGATTGGATCTATGTTGTAATATTGTGTAAATTATCATTCAAGAAAAAGCTAGAATTGGGGTGGCTAGGTGGGGCAGTGAATAGAGCACTGGCCCTGGAGTCAGGAGGATCTGAATTCAAATTCACCCTCAGACACAACACAAAAACTAGCCATGTGATCTTGGGCAAGTCACTTAACCCCAATTGCCCTCCAAAAGAAAAAGAAAAAGCTAGAATGCACATTGAAAATAAAAGCACAGCCACACTGCAATCCATCAGCTCAAAGCAACCGTTGAACTTGTGGCTGAAAGGGGAAGACTTTATTTTATGGATTCAGGATCAAACTCAGGACTCTGTGTCTTTTCAGTTCAGATGTCATTCAAAGTAAGTCTTTAAGGTTTGTTTGTTTGTTTTTTTACTCCAGGAAGCAACTATGCAGAGAATAAAAGGATGAAAAAGTTAATGGAAGTAAGGATTGGTTCATGCATTTTAAAGACAACCATGCCCTGCATAACATCAGGACATAAACATGAATATGCTAACCCTGACCAACCAGCCACAGACCAACCTGCAGCACAAAATTTTTTTCCCAAATTGACTAAAACTACCAAGGACTATTGTGTCGACTAAGCCTTCATCATCAACAACACTTAGTTTTTCTGGAAGAAAATGTGTTATGGTTCACACCCAACATCCTACAAGGAAAATTCTGATTTCAAAGAAGTTAAAGGATTTGATAAATAGCTTAGCATGCTGTATAAAGGACCAGTTTTGGAATCAGGAAAGCCTGGTTCAAGCCTTCCCTCCAAAACACTTCACCTCTCAGTATTTCCTGGCAATTCTTTAAGGTTATAAGCTGCAGACAGTTTTAGAAAAACCTGAAAAGACTTCAGTGATCTGATGCAAAGTGAACAGAAACAGAAGAACATTGTACACAGTAACAGCAATATCATATGATGAAGAACTGTGAATGACTTAGCTATTCTCAACAATACAATGATCGAAGCCAATCTCAAAGGACTAATGATGAAGCATACTGCCCACCTCCAGAGAAAGAATTAATATCGTTTGAATACAGACTGAAGAATGCTATTTTTCATTCTTTTTATTTCTTTCATTCTTTTTTTTACTCTAGTCTTCTGGTACAAAATGACTAATATGGAAATGTTTTAAATGATAGTGCATGTATAACCTATATTTGATTCCTTACTGTCTCAAGGAGGGGAAGGGGAGAAAGGAAGGGAGGGATAGAATTTGGAACTTAAAACTTTATTTTAAAAAACTCAAATGTTAAAAAATTGTTTTAACATGTAATTGATAGAAAATAAAATGTATTCATACACACACATACACATATATGACTGAGTATAAGTTATAGACAAGCCGTGGTCTAGACTAATGGAGGGAGTTTCCTACGTTGATAAAATTACATGTCTAGTCCAACATTTTCTAAGAAGACAGACTTCCTTTTCCTTGGATCCAATATTGCAAGGGAGTTCAAATTGAAACCCTTACCTTTGTTTTCACCAATTAGCACAGTGAAACACTACGAAAATGGGAGAAATTCAGTCATCTGGGAACCAGGTCCCTTCCAGCTTTAGATCTATAACCCTATGAACCCAATCATAATCACAGAATCTCAGAAACTCCTGTTAAGGAGGTTGATGAACTAGGAGGTCACAGTGTTAAAAGGGTCATCAACATAACACTGGTCATGAAAGCCTATAGCATTGGATGGAGTAAAGAAAAAAATATTAAATCAAGTGCTGAAGTTACTGAGGAAGAATGGAGAGCACGCTGGAGGTCACTATATGGTAGGAAGGACCTTAGAGGTTGGGAAGGACCATAGAACTTAAGTAGCATATGAACAAGGATCCTTACCTTCTATCACCCCCCAATAGCTGGTGTCTCAGATTGTACTTGAAGCTGAACAAGGAGAAGGAATTCACTATACCTTCATGCTACTTTGGAATACTTTTAATTGTGAGGAAATTTTTCCTTATATTAAAGCTTAATTTATTTCTTTACAATTTCTGCCTACAGTTCCTACTTCTACTCTCTGGTGTCAGAGAAGATCCCAGAGAAGAGATAATGAAACATACTTTCTCACTCACTGCAGAGAGGTGGGAGACCCCTAGCACAGAATATTGTATATGTTGTGAGATGCAGCTATCATCTTGGATGTTTCACATAATTGTTTTTAAACAAGGTAAGGTTAAAGGAGTGAGTTTCTGGGTGTCTAATTGTATGAAATGACTGTTACATAAAAAGCATAAATCAATCATTCTTACTACCAGTTCCTTGCCTCCCTCCCCAAACCTGAAATGGCTCCCACTCCTCCAACCCTCTCAATTGAGAACATTTTTTCATATTTTCACTGTAAAAAATTAAGGCCATTCACTGAGAGCTCCCTTTCCATGTATTAGATAAAAAGAAACTTAAAATGTGTACATAATAGCATATATACAAAATTCAAGGTGAAGACCTGAGGTCAAATCCAACTTCAGACATTTACTAGCTGTGTGACCCTGGGCAAGTCACTTAATCATTCTCTGCCTCTGTTTCCTCAACTGTAAAATGGGTATAATAATAATACCTGCCTCCTAAAGTTGTGAAGATCAGATGGGATACTACTTACATATCACTTCACAAAGTACCTGGCACATAGTAGGGGTTATATAAATCAATATGTAAACATTTATTATTACTACATGCCAAGCATTGTGCTAAGTGCTGAGAATACAAAAAAGAGGCAAAAGACAGTCCCTGCCCTCAAGGAACTTACAATTTGATAGGAGACAACATGCAAACATATACAAAGCAAGCTATATACAGGATAAATAGAAAATAATTACAGAAAGGAGGCACTAGAAATGGTAGCTAATTCTTTTTATTATTATTTGACTATAACCAAATTTCTCAACCTTTCTGAGTCTTGCTTTTTTACTGGTAAATTGGAAATAATACCTGCACCACCTTATATACTACCATTGGCAAAATGATTTTCCTAAAGCATAGGTCTGAACATAACACACTCCTAACAAATAAACTTTAGTGACTCCGTATAACCTTTAAGATCAAATATGAATTCTTCTTGGCATTTAAAGCTCTTTACAACCTATTCCTTTCCTATCTTTCTGACTTTTAACATTTTATTCCCCTTCACACACTCTGTGGGCCAACCATCCCAGTATGCTTGTGGTTCATCACACAGCCCCCCACCTCTCTTCATTGTCACTTTCCAGTGGTTGTTCCCCATCCCTGGAATGCTCTCCTTACTAACCTCTGACTTTTAGAATCTCTGGCTTCCTTTAAGATTCAGATCAAGTACTACCTCTTATTAGAGACCTTTTCTGGTTCATCCAGCTGCTAGAGCAAACTTCCCCTCTAAGGCTACTTTCCATCTACCCTGTATATATCTTATATGTGACACTTTGTGTTGTCTCTCCCATTAGAATGTAAGCTCCTTGAAAACAGGGGCTCCCCCCACCTTTTTCCCTGTACCTCTAGCACTTAGCACTAAGTATATGTATAATAAATGCTTTATGACTGAATGATTCCTGAAATAGAATTTCCATGAAAGGTAGTTGCCAACAAAATGGCAAACCAAATGATTGTCAGGGGGGAAATGTGTCCACAATTTCACTCTAATTTCTAAATATTTGAAGGGCAAGGAGACAAAGCCACTGCTGATATTACCAAGCTAGAAGTGCTTCTATATACATCTGTAATGCCAGAGGATTTTGTGTTTCAGCGTTAGCATTTTTATTCCTTGGTGTGTGTTTGTTCATGTTCTGTTCCTTCAGATTTCCACCATTTGAGTGCTATGATTTCTAGGGTTGGTATGGTTTTTCCCCCCAACATAGCTAAGTAGTTAACAAAGATCTGTCATATAAAGACCTAAATATCTGTTTCTAATTACTGATACCTGGCATAATACTTTTCTGGCAACAAGGGTGGGGTTTGCTTTAAGATGGATAAAAGCAGGCGGCAGAAAGTCTAATCTTGAGATCTCTTGTAAGTTCTGCCTTCACTTTGAAATCTGAGCAGAGCTTATGCTTTCAATGACTCCCCACTGGAACATGTTGAAGAGTTTGATGCCAGTCAGCTAGGTTCTGCAGATGTGCAAAATGACTTTTCCTCTATCTCAAAGCAAGCAAATGGAGGAAGAAACATTAATTTTTAGAGTTGGAAAGAATTTTCGAGGCTATGTTATCCTAACCTTTTCATTTGTCCATTGACACAAGGAGATTCCATGATTTACTCCATCCCAATAATTTGCAGGGCTTAATCATGTCAGAATAAGATCTCTTGTGAAGGCAGAAACTCTTTCATTTGTATCTTTGTGTTTCAGTGCATAGCATAGTACCTACTAAACAAATGCTTATTAAATTGAGTTGATTTCCTAGAATTGTTGAAAACATCCTGTTCACTGAAATTGTTCATTGATCATGGTTGAAAGACTTAAGCTTCACCAAAAAAAAACAACTCAGCAGTCTGGTGAGGTAACTGCTGCTTATATTAAACCATTGTGTTGTTTTTAGGACAATTCGAGTTATACAAACAGGGAATGGACTATCTTAGGAGAAGCTTCCCCCAATCAGAAGTCTTGAAGATATGTAAGTTTCTTGAGAGTAAGAATTATCTCATGTTTTTCATATTTGTATCCCCAGAGCCTCACACATAATAGGTACCCAATCAGTGCTTGATTTTATTGGTTGATAACCAATTTTCAGGCATGTTGTATGAAGGATTTTTATTCAGTTATAGCTTAGACTTGACGGTCCTTCAGGTACTTTCCACTTCTGAGATTCCGTAATTCTATAATCTCAAAGCTATGGTTCTATGGATTCCTTAGATGAACTATGATAGGATTACCTTTCCTGTAGAGTTCACAATGAAACCTGTGAATGGTACCTCTTTCTTGAATTAAATGACATGACACAAGGACCTAATCATTGATGTTGGATGATTATCTGTCACAGAAATTGACGAAGCAGTTTTTAATATCAATGCTATCCATCAGATTCTAATAGTAATGCTGCCTATCACTTGGAGGCACAAAGTTTTTGACAAGTGAGCCTACAGACAATCTGATTATCCACAATATCTAAATATTCAGTTCAACAAACATTTATTAGGCATATTCAGTGTGCACAGAATTCTGTTAAGAATTGGGGATAAAACAATAAAAAGTACCACAGTTCTTTTCTTGGGAGAATTGACTATATAATAAATATGCATAAAATAAATATGCAATTAAGTATGCTAACACGGTAGAATGTGATCAGAACAAAAATCAAGATATAGGGCTATGAGAAACTTTGGAAAAGGAGAGATCAATTCCATATTGGAGGAAAAGATCAAAGAGGCAAATGAAAGTTAGGATTGTTGCTATGTCACAGTTACAGGGGGCACAGGAAGAGATGGGATCAAAAGGAGATGAGTGATAATAATCAGCCTCTGCAGAAAGAGAGGTTTTGAAGAAGGAAAGTTGAAGGATCCCATACTAATGACCTTAAAAATCTTCTCTATAGAGCAATAGACAAGATTTCCCAAGGGATAGGGAAAATAAATTGGGGAACTGAAGAAAGAGGAAAAAAAGGTTTAGAACATCTGCTATAGGAAGTATGAGGGAAAGGCCATCAAAGATGAAAAATAAGATAGTCATGTATATTAAAATCCCAGATAAGGCTAGATATAAGATGAATCTAGTCAACAACTTATTGGAAGTGGCAATCTAATAACAATGGATTAGCTCTAACAGCATTTAGTGACTCAGAAACAACAGCAGAGAAGGTAGACAACAGAAATGGTTGAGGGGGAATAGCAAAGTAGGAACTTCAAAAGGACAAGGGGGCAACAAACTCAAAGATGGAGGACAGTGCATCATTGAAATGTCTATCAGGTCAAAACTGTGAAGTGAGGTCAGTGAAGTCAGAAAAGAGGTAATAGAAAGAAATAAGGCTGAATCATGGGATCATATCATATCATATCAGAAGTCATGATGTGAGCAAAGGACATCACCAGCAACAAAGCGAAGGAAAAATATTAAAGGTATGTGAATAGAGATTGGAATTTCAAAGTACAGCATCCTGAATATGGAACAGTCTTGGGCAGTGGTATTGTTTTATATGAGACCACCTCTATAAATTAGAATAGAAGTCAGAGGACTTAAGGAGGCTGATGTACTAAGAGGTCACAGTGTAAAAAGGGTCATCAGTAAAAATACTGAAGTCATGAAAAGCCTATAGCACTGGATGGAGTAGAGAGAAAAATATGAAAACAGGTTCTGAAGTCATTGAGGAAGGTTGGAGTGTACCCTGAAGGTCAGTATATGTTAAGAACTAGGATCTGGATGACATGCCATAGTGAATGGTGTGTTTATTAGAGAGGCTGATAAATGACGGTGGCAGAACAAAGATCTGGAAGACACAGAGGGAAAAAGGAGTGTGCTAACTTTTCCTACAGCTGGTGTAAACCAAATGTCATTAAAAAAGGGTGGATAGTGCGAGGGGTTACACAATTTAGATATAAAGACTGATACTATAAACAAATTAGGAGAACAAGGGAGAGTTTACCTATCAGATTTATGGAGAATGGAGGAATTTATGACCAAACAAGAGATAGAGAACATTGTGAAATGCAAAATGGATAATTTTGATTACATTAAATTGAAAAGGTTTTGCACAAAGACAATGCAACAAAGATTAAGAGAGAAGAAGAAAATTGGGAAAGAATTTTTATAATCAGTATCTCTAATAAAGGCCTCATTTCTAAAATACATAGAGAACTGAATCAAATTTATAAGAATACAGGTCACTGGGGCAGAGTCAAGATGGCGTAGTAGAAGCAGGACCTCCCCGCTGCTCTGGCTCCCACCTTCCCCAATCCATGTAAAAAGGGGACTCTGAACAAACTCTTGACCTGCAGAACCCACAAAATAACACAGAGAAGCTAACCTCCCACTGAGGACAGCCCAGCAGGCTGGCAGGAATCAGCCAGTGCAGTGCTCTGGGAGCTGAGCCTAGCCCCACACCAAGGCTTTAGCCCCAGGGCAGGCCTGACCAGCTGCCAGCAGGAGGGACTCCAGATCAGCAGCAGCTGTGGCCACTTCCAAAATTTTCAACACATAGATGCAAAGGACAAAGTGAGAGATCAGTACAGTCTGGACTTTGGGACCCAGTAAATGGGACTGCATGGCTTTTGCCCCAGGGGCGAGAAACCGCTGAGATGCTGGCACAGCCAGCCAGCACCATGTGGCAGCATCAGCTCCTGGCCTGCAGAGTGTAGGGGGACCAAGCACCAGTCTGAGGGGTAATCACTCTTGCTTTAACCTGCTTCGATCTGGATTGCAGTCTAGGGTGGAGGTCCTGGGGTATGTGACCAGCGTGCCAGAATGTGTGGAGACCTCAGAGAGGGCACCCATTTAATACCTCCGGCAGCTGGGACGAAAGCTCCCCTGTCTGGTGGCAGAGTCCTACTGTGGCAAAAAGCCCAGGGGTCAAGTGACTGAGGGGAGACATAAGCAGGCAAAGGAAACAAAGCAGACAGAAGATTCCAACATTACACTCCTATTTGGGGGATAAAAGGGAGCAAAGCATGGAACAGGAGGAAGACAGTGAAGTCAGAACTCCTGCACCAGAAGCTTCAAATGAGCTGGTTACAGGCCATAGAGGAACTTAAGAAGCAGATAAGAGAAGTGGAGGAAAAATTGGGAAGAGAAATGAGAATGATGCAAGAAAATTACAAAATGAGAGTCAACAGCCTGACTGAGGAAAATACCACCTTAAAAAATAGACTAACTCAAATGGTAAAAGAGGCTCAAAAAAGGCAATGAGGATAAGAATGCCTTAAAAA
The DNA here is from genome assembly GCF_028583685.1 of Petaurus breviceps papuanus. Classification (NCBI taxonomy): domain Eukaryota; kingdom Metazoa; phylum Chordata; class Mammalia; order Diprotodontia; family Petauridae; genus Petaurus; species Petaurus breviceps. Next base: position 48,387,398 of record NW_027186296.1, read on the forward strand.
GCCAAATTTGCCAGAAAAAGAATCTCAAAAGCTCAATGAGGAGAATCATTGCTTCAGAATTAGATTGGAGCAAATGGAAGCTAATGACTTTATGAGAAATCAAGACACTGTTAAACAGATCGAAACAAATGAAAGAATAGAAGGCAATGTGGGAAAAACCACTGACCTGGAAAATAGATCCAGGAGAGATCATTTAAAAATTATTGGACTACCTGAAAGCCATGATCAAAGTAAGAACCTAGAAATCATCCTCCAGGAAGTTCTCAAAGAAAACTGCCCTGATGTTTTAGAACCAGAGGGCAAAATGGAGGTTGAAAGAATTCACCTATCACTTCCTGAAAAAGGTCTCAAAAAGAAAACTCCTAGGAATATTATAGCCAGATTCTGGAATTCCCAGATTAAGGAGAGAATATTACAAGCAGCCAGGAAGAAACAATTTGAATATTGTGGAAACTCAATCAGGATAACCCAGGATCTGGCAGCTTCTACACTGAGGGATCAAAGGGCTTGGAATATGATATTCCAGAGGTCAAAGGAGCTGGGATTAAAACCAAGAATCACCTACCCAGCAAAACTGAATATCATGTTTCAGGGGAAAATATGGTCATTCAGTGGAATAGAGGACTTTCAAGCATTCTTGCTGAAAAAACCAGAGTTGAATAGAAAATTTGACATTCAGATACAAGAAGCAAGAGAAGCATGAGAAGGTAAACAGGGAAAAGATATCATAAGGAACTTATCAAAGTTGAGCTATTAACATTCCTACATGGAAAAACAATAATTGTAACTTATGAAACTTTTCTCAGTAGTTGAAGGGAATAGAAATGTGTATATATATACATATATATGTACATATATGTATATATGTCTACATGTGAGGTTATATGGGCATATGAATACATATGTGAATGTGTGTATATATGTTTACAGGTATACATAGAGGGCACAGGACCAATTTAACAGGAAGGAATGATACTTAAAAGGTGAAATTAAGAGGTGAGAGAGGAATATAATGAGAGGAGATGGGGAGAGACAGAATGGGGTAAACTATCTCATATAGAAGAGGCAAGGGAAAATGATTACAATGGAAGGGAAGAATAGGAAGACAAAAGGGAGTGGGTCAACCTTATTCTCATTGAATTTGGCTTGGGGAGGGAAAGAAATACACACTAAATAGGGTATCTCAGGGGGGCAGGAGATCAGAGGGGGGATGATGGAAGGGAGGGCAGGCTGGGGGGGAGGGAAGTTGGAAGCACCCACTTTTGAAAAGGGACAGGATCAAAGTAGAGAATAGAATAAGTGGGAGGTGGGATAGGAGGGAGGGAAATATAGTCAGTCTTTTACAATATATCTACTATGTTATTGTTTTGCATTAGACACACGTGTACAACCTATATTGAACTGCTTATCTTCCCAGTAAATGTGGGTAACAAGGGAGGAAGGGAATCTGGAATTCAAAGTTTTAAAATCAAATATTCAAATATGTATATATATATACTATTATTAATACAATTTTACATGTAATTGGGAAATAAGATATACAGACACTGGGGCATAGAGATCCACTGGAAAAGTCAAAAGGGATATAGGAGAAAATATGGGAGAGAGCAGATTGGAGGAGGAGATATCCTGTGGGACTGCTATTGGGGGGTGGGGGTAGGGGAAAAACAGGGAAAAAATTTGTAACTCAAAATTTGGTGGAAATGAGTGATGTAAATCAGAAGTTAGTAAAGCATTTGAAAAAAAAAGAATGCAGGTCATTCCCCAATTAATAAATTATCAAAGGATATGAACAGGTAGTTTTCAGAAGAAGAAATTAAAGCTATCTATATTTATATGAAAAAATGCTCTAAATCACTATTGATTAGAGAAATGCAAATCAAAACAACTCTCAGGTACCACATCTCACAGGTCAGATTGGCTAACATGACAAAACAGGAAAATTATAAATGCTGGAGAAGATGTGGGAAAATTGCAACACTAATTCATTGTTAATGGAGTTGTGAACTAATCTAACCATTCTGGAGAGCAATTTGAAACTATGCCCAAAGGGCTATAAAAATATTCATACCCTTTGAACCAGCAATACCACTTCTAGGGCTATATCCCAAAGAGATCATAAAAATGGGGAAAGGACCCACATGTACAAAAATATTTATAGCAGTTTTTTTTTGTGGTGGACAAGAATTGTAAATTGAGGGGATGCCCATCAACTAGGGAATGGCTGAACAGTTGTGGTATATGAATGTAATGGAATACAATTATGCTGTAAGAAATAAGGAGCAGGCAGACTTCAGAAAAACCTGGAAAGATTTACACAAACTGACACTGAATGAAGTGAGCAGAACCAGTAGATCATTGTACAAAGTAACAGCCACAGTGTGAGATGACTGACTGATAGACTTAGCTCTCAGCAATGCAAGGACCAAAAAAAAACTCCAAAAGACTCATGATGGAAAATGCCATCCATTTCCAGAGAAAGAAATATGGAGTCTGAATGCAGATCAAAGCAGACTACTTGCTCTCTTGTTTGTTTTGTTTTTTCTTTTTTGTAGTTCCTCCTATTCTTTCTAAATCTTCTATACAACATGACTAATATGAAAATATATTTAATAAGAATGTATATGTACAGCCTATGTCAGATTGCACACTGTCTTGAGGAGGGAGGAGGAGAGGGTGGTGGAGAAAATTTAAGACATGGAAGTGAATGTTGAAAACTAAAAATAAATAAATAAATTTATCAAAAGGGGGGGGGTTGATAACATTAGAGAGGCTTCCATGTTTTCTGAGGAAAACTAGATTCCATTTAGTATTGAGGTAGAAGGAAGAAACTGAAGGAGATAAGGGGAACAAGGTGATTTTTGAACTTCCAGATTAACACTTAGCTCAGGATGTTCCTTTCTCTGCAACCTTCTAAAACTTCTTGAGAATAATAAACTGTTTCAAGTGGTTGAGAAATTTTCTTTGGTATTCTTTCTGCACTGGGGCCATTGGCCATTCATTTTTACATGCAAATGATTTTTAAGTTACTCATTTAGCTTCTATTCTTTTTTTATCAACTGATAATTAACATTTAAATCACCATTACCTAATATACTAACAAATATTTTAGAGCAGCTAAGAACGTGATTTTAATTATAGTATTTTTTTTGCTGATTTGTAGAAAATGTGCTTCGTATAAAGAAAATAAGACTTTGGTGAAAGAAGGCAAATATGGCCTCAGGTCTTTTAATTTAAAAAAAGAAATTAAAGCTGGATTTTGACAAATGTTGGAAATAATCTAATACTTTAAGGACAAAAGATTTTATTCCACAAAACTCAGAAAACAGTACTGTGTTTTACTTTAGTTGATGTAGTATTATCTCTATGGGATTATACTTTTAAAACCTAAGTAAGTAAATATGCAAGAAAAAGCTATGTTATGTTAGGCTGAATATTTAATTCAGTAGGATATTTCACATAATGAACAAAAAAAGTAAAAGTGTCCAAGATTGTAATACATAGAAGCTATAAAACCATTAATGTTTTAGGAAGCTACTGCTCCAATAATAATGGTTATTATAAAGGTTATTATAAACCAATGTAAAAAACATTGTTAACATTATCCAGTGAAATAATTATTCTAATCCATTTGAATATAAATGTGTATTGTTAATGACTATCTCATTAACCTTAACAATGTCAGAGCACTTTCACTATCCAATTTTGCTAAATCATTGCCTAAGATAATACTTAGGAGAACTTTTCACTTAACAATATAATTCAGATACTTGATTGGGTCCCAACAAAGGCTGCTGTGCAGCTGGACAATGTGAAGAAGCAATGTAGCATAATGGAAAAAAGCAATAGAAAGGTAGTAGAGAGATTTGGACTCACTATCTCACTTTCGACTAGTTGCTAATTGCTTTGTGTATCATTTTAAGACCGCAGGAAAATAGAAACAAATCTGTACCACACAGTGGTAGAACAATAAAAGTAATAATTTGTTTTCATAGTATTATACAGTATAATATCTACTTCCTTGAACTTTGGTATAATAAATTGGATTATAAATTGTGTTTAAGCTTATTGAAAGAAAAAAATATTATCAATATCTATTATCATTAATTATAAAGATAATAATGATTCCAGAGGTAATTAAAATGCACGTAGTGTAAAACATTACTAGATCACCGTAAATAGCCCATAAATATTTCATGAACAGCATATCAGTGAAGAGAAACAGAGCAATAGAAAGAGGTATTGTTAGGGGAGTATATTGCACACCACTAGTACAGAAGGAGAAAATAGAGGAAGAGTTTAGTTTCCATCACAAAACTGGCACAGAGGTATCCGTAACATTGAGGACCTTGGTTTTCTGGAGAGCTAGTGGAATGCTCTATCAAAACTAGAGTAGAAATGTGAAATATATGTTTAATATGAATGTATATATAGAGCTTATATCAGATTACACACTGTCTTGGGGAGGGGGAGGGGAAAGAGGGAGAGAAAATTTAAAACTCAAAAGCTTATGGAAATGAATGTTGAAAACTAAAAACAAATAAATTTTACAAAACTAGAGTAGGCAATAAGTTCTTTACCTACCTTAATAACTTGATGTTTTAAAGGATTAAGGAAGTTGCTATCTGAAATCCATTCTAACAAACAAGGATTGCTAAGTAGCTGTTGGTGATATCTGATCATGGAGAATGGGAGAGGACTTTGGTCCAGTCACGTCCAACGCTTTGTGACCCCATTTAGGATTTTCTTGGCACAGACACTGGACTGGTTTGTCATTTCCTTCTCTAGCTCATCTTTCAGATGAGGAAACTGAGGTAAAGACGATTAAGTACTTTGCCCAGGGTCACATAGCTAATAAATGTCTGAGGTCAGATTTGAATTTAGGATGATAAATCTTCCTGACTCCAGGCCCAGCACTCTAGCCACTACAGTTCCTTTCTAAAGGAAGACAAAGGAGTCTACAAACTATAGACTAATGGTATGGACTTAGATTCCTGGCTCTTCCCAGATAGTAATGTTTCCTCCTTCCTCAAATATCCTTTGTCTGATCCCTCTTTTACTTCTTAATTTGGGTAACCCATGTAAACTCTCTCCCAACCCCCACTTGTTTTGGTAAGTCAGGTGCCCAAAGGGCTACAACTGTCCTTCCGAGTTTAGAAGTAGCCTTCAGTGATTGGGGGTGGTTTTCTAATATTATAGCTCACAAGCCCCACTAGGGCACATGATTATCAGTTGATATCAATTAGTCAGCCAGAATTAATTAGTTTTCCATCAGGGGCTTTTATTTTTTTATTTTATTTTATTTTGCCTTTTGGAGGGCAATTGGAGTTAAGTGACTTGCCCAAAGTCACACGGCTAGTAATTGTGTCACAATAGAAAGTGCTCTATTCACTGCACCACCTAGCTGCCCCCACCAGGAGCTTTTATTAAGTAGTTAGGTATAGTAAAAACAAAGAAACACAAAACACCATTTCCACAAATCCTGTGACATACTGGGGGGGAAGGGGGGGAGGGACAATGAACTCAAGCTTACATGTGGCAAAATGGTAATCCATGGTTCCTTTAAATCCATTTCCTGGAATCTTCAAGAAGTATGCTCAAACTTTTCTGTTGGGCTCCTTGTGAAGCCCTGGATTTGCTTTTCCTCATTGCTCTCAGTCTTTGCTTAGCTCCCAAAGCAGACTCTGCCATCAGCCACTGCTGCCTTGGACATAAGCCTAGAACATCATTGGGAAGCTAAAAAGTCCAACATCTAGGGACACAATGAAGAGAGCACCAGCCCTGGAGTCAGGAGGACCTGAGTTCAAATCCAGCCTCAGACACTCAACACAAATACTAGCCATGTGACCTTGGGTAAGTCACTTCACCCCAATTGCCCTCCAAAAAAAAGGCAAAAAAAAAGTCCAACATCCTTCAGATTTTTGGAAACCCATGAGGTGTTCCTCAAGACAAGGTGGCAGGGAAAGGGAAGAGAACAAGACTAGAGTTGAAGCTCTCTCTCTTTCCCCCATCCCCCTAAGAAGCTTCTCAGAAGCTTAGCTGTAACACGTGAACCCTATCCTTCTAGATATTCAAATCCCCACGTTTCTGAACTGGCTCAGTATTTTATAGATGACCCTTAGGGTCATCCCTTTCCCCCTTCCTTCCTTCTTATCTCTCTCTCTCTCTCTCTCTCTCTCTCTCTCTCTCTCTCTCTCTCTAATTGAGGGGGAAGAATTGTTTTACATTCAACTTTGTATCACACAGTTATTTAAACACAGTAAGCATTTAATAAATGTTAAACCAAAAAAATGATTTGAAAGCAGGGACAAGACTTGGACAGATGAAGAAGAAAGACGAGAGCATTCTAGGATGTGTCGGACAGTGATGTGAGCAAAGTTATAGAGGTAAGAATAGTCATGGGGTATGCCATTATTGAGTGTGAGGAGCTTGTCCTGACTGGGCATATATTGTTGAGTATTGAGAAACAAGATTGCATAGGTAAGATGGTGCTAAATTATGAATGAACCTGAATGAAAGTCTTTTGTAATATCTAGTTATATTCACCCCCAATAATTAATACAGTGACCATAGAATACATTTAAAGATTTGTCGATTAAACTGAATTAAATAGATTCTTGCTGGATTGAGTCTAAACATACTTTTAAAAAACAAATTTTCCCAAAAATTTTCATTATAACCATAGCATAGTACAATAATTATATGTTATATCATTATACAATTATAATTTTGTTATTGTTTGGTCATTTCAGTCATGTCCAACTCTTTGTGACCCCATTTGGGATTTTCTTAGCAAAAATATTGGAGTGGCTTGCCATTTCTCTCTCCAGATCATTTTACAGATAAGGAACGGAGGCAAACAGCATTAAGTGATTTGCCTAGAATCACACAGTTATCAAGTACCTGAAGCTGAATTTGAACTCCCAACCACAATATAACCATAAATTCCCATAACAAATATCTTCCCATGGACTGAGTTAAAAATTTTTCATGAAGAAGAGGTAGGGGTCAAAACTTTCATATTTAATATTATTGTACTTTCTTACAATATTTTCACAACTCTAAAATTTCTCCTTCTACTGTTTGAACATTTTCTCCCCTCCTAAGTCATCATAAATGTCTTCCATGCCTAGGATTGCCTCAAGGTCTTTCATTCTTAGCTCCAGTACTTGATTCCTGCCTTCTTCTTTTGTTCAAACGAAACAATTCATGTATTAGAAGTCTGCAGGAAAGTAGGCAGGCAGGACATCAGAACCACAACAAGGGAGAGGCAAATTGAAATGTGCCCTAGCACAACAAGATTTGAAGGATTCTGACAACTTCTGTGGTAGGGTTGAAACAAATTAGTTTAGTACCAAGTTAACAATTGTTAGTTAAAATCACAAGCCAATGGCATATTCAGCAGCCACATCCTAAAAGAGTTGCCCCCATCTCTCAAACAGTCAACCTGTCAGTGATATATTAGCATCCCGGAGTCTCTGCCCATGGGAGTTCTTGTCACAAGGACCTGTCATACTCAAGTGGATTGTTCCAGTTGCCAAAATTACTAGTTACAACCCTTCTGGATGAGCTAATGGTAGTCTACAAGTCCTGGTTAGGTAGAGAAGGAGATACCATAAGATGCAGTTAATTGTTCAGTGCCCTTGAGAATCAGGAGCCATTCCTGGTAAGTCTTTCAAACTTACCCTGTTTTATTACTTTTCCTGAATCTGATCCCTACTCTGATTCTCCTTGACTTTGCAAATTTGATTGTATGCTCCTTACTTTGGCTAGGCAATTTAATTCTGATCTCTTATGTTTCTGATTTCACTTTTTTTTATTTACTGTTCTGCTCCCTTACAGTTTTTCACCACTGAACTAAATCCCCATCTGATCTCTCCTTTTTCTCAGAGTAACAAGATGTCATATCTGAATAGGACCTTAGACATTATCCAATCTAACTCCTTTATTTTTAAAGATGGAATAATTGAGATCCAGAGAAAATTGTTACCCCTTAAAGGTAGTAAGTAGCAGAGCTGAGATTTGAACAGAAATGAGGAAAGAGATCCTCTAATTCCAAATATTTTTAGAATTTTTTATACTAAATGCTTCCCTTCATTCCACTGCATCAGGTTCCATAAGCCTTAAGCAATCATACGCATTATGTTGTCCATCTGTTGATCTAATCCTAAATGTTAAATGGGCAGGGAAGTGTCCCAGTGGATAGAATGCTGGGCCTGCAGTCAGGAAGGTTCATCTTCCTACATACAAATCTGACCTCAGACACATTATCTGTGTAACCCTGGGCAAGTCACTTCACCCTGTTTGCCTCAGTTTCCTCACCTGCAAAAATGAGCTGAAGAAGGAAATGGCAAACCACTACAGTGCCTCTGCCAAGAAAACTCCAAATGGCAGACACAACTGAAATGACTGAAAAGCAAGTTGTTCAACTAAAAGAATCCAGACACCAGGGCTGAAGGTCAAGCGACCCATGTTATGGTGTCAAGGCTTGATTTTGACCAGCCCTTTACTTTTCTGTGCCTTACTTTCTTCTTTGATGTAACAAGGAGACCTTCCCCACATGTACAAGAATGTTGAAAGAGTAGAGACAATGTGGTATAGTGGAAAGAGCTCTAGATCAACAGGTGCATGACCTCAAGCAAGCCACTGAATCTGAATCAGTTCCCTCATCTGTACAGCAAGGAGATTGGGGCAGATAAGGCTTCATAGATTTCTAAGTGGATGGTCTTGCAAACACACTTTGAAAATGCAATGGAGTTGAATATGAAAGGATGATATCTAAAAAAATAAAATTAAGAGGTGAGAGAAGAATATATTGGGAGGAGAATGAGAGAAATAGATTAGGGTAAATTATCTCATATAAAAGAGGAAAGAGAAAACTTACAATGGAGGGGAAGAGCAGGAAGGTGAAAGGGAATGGGACAACCTTACTCTCATTGAATTTGACTTAAGGAGGGAATAACATACACACTCAATTGGGCATCTTACCCTACAGGAAAGTAGGGGAAAAGGGAATAAGAGGGGGGATAATAGAAGTGAGGGAATATTGGGGGAAAGGGTAGTTAGAAGCAAACACTTTTGAAAAGGGACAGGGTCAGGGTGGCCAGGTAGCACAATGAGTAAGAGCACCCGCCCCAGAGTAGGGATGACCTGGGATCGAATCCGGGCTCAGATACTTAGCACCACATCCAGAAATAACTGGCCATGTAACCTTGAGCAAGTTACTTAATCCCAATTGCTTTAAAAAAAAAAAAGGACGGGGTCAAAGTAGAAAATAGAATAAGTGGGGGACGGGATAGGATGGTGGGAATTATAGTCTTTCACAATACAACTACTATGGAAATGTTTTGCATAACTACACATGTACAACCTATATTGAATTGCTTTTCTTCCCAGTGGGGGTGGGTGAGGAGGGAAGAAGGAAAAAAATCTGGAACTCAAAGTTTTAAAAAAATGTTTTAAAAAATTGCTTTTTATATGCAACTGGGAAATAAGATATACAGGCACTGGGGTATAGAAATCCATCTTGCCCTGCTAGGAAGTTGGGGAGGAGGGGAGGGAGGATATAAGAGAGAACAGATTGAAGGAAGGGGTATTCAGTAGACTTGCTATTTTGTGGTGGGACTAGGGGAAAGATGGGGAGAAAAATTTGTAATTCAAAATCTTGTGGAAATGAATGTTGAAAACTAAAAATAAATAAATTGGAAAAAAAGAAAATGCAATGCAAAACAAATGCATGTTTTTTTGTTATCCTAATTCATGGTAATAATAATAATAGAATTGAGACTCAACATCACACTTTTCTGATACATGGCATTCCATAACTGCTATGCCTGGATTGTTGGAGCCTTCAAGTTCTACTTTCTTGGTTCTGTTAAGTTTTCTCTTCTTTAAAAAAAAGTTTATCTAAATTTGGGGTATATTTGTATTTCTCAACTTCAAAAATAATGACTCTGTTGTCTTTTCTCCCATGTGTAGTTAGGGCTTTATGGATTTTTCTCCTGACCAGCAGCAGTGCCATCCACACTGCATATGTGCCAAGCTGCACTTTGGCTGGTGGCTGTGACCCCAGGGTGTCAAGCCTATCACTGCTGCTCTTTCTTCGGCTGGGAGCTACATGATGTCTTTTCTCAGCTTTACCTCTGAGCCAAATTACTATAACTATTACTTCTCTTTCTCTGTCCCACAGCTAAGCTCCAAGCTCTTGCTCATGAACCCTTCTGGTGCTTCCTAGGATAAAAGGTTCCTAGATGGAGGTAGAAGGGTCCTCAGAAGTAATTGACAAGCTCTCTCACTTAATAAATGAGGAATCTGAGGGGTGGCTAGGTAGGGCAGTGAATAGAGCACCAGCCCTGGAGTCAGGAGGACCTGAGTTCAAATTCGGCCTCAGACACTTAACACACACACACACACACACACACACACACAAAACTAGCCGTGTGACCTTGGGCAAGTCACTTAACCCCAATTGCCCTACCTTCTTCCCTCAATAAATAAATAAATAAATAAATAAATTAGGAAGCTGGGGCACAGAGATATTAAGTGACTTGTCTAAGGTCACATAGGTAAAAGCTGTGACCCTGGGCAAGTCATTTATCCTCTGTCTATGCATGTATTTTCTTGTATATAAAATGGGGATAATAATAGCACCTAGCAGGGCAGCTAGGTGGCAAAGTGAATAGAGTAACATCCCTGAAGTCAGGAGGGCCTGAGTTCGAATCCAGCCTCAGACACTTAACACAAAAACTAGCCCTGTGACCTTGGGCAAGTCACTTAACCCCAATTGCCCTCCAAAAAGCAAAAAACAAAAACAAATAATAGCACCTATCTCCTAGGGTAGTGGTGAAGATAAAATGAAATAATACATGTAAAGTGCTTTGCAAATCTTAACTCACTATATGGCTATTGCTGAGTCTTTTCAGTCGTGTCTGACTCTTCATGACCCTATTTGGGGTTTTCTTTTTCTTTTTCTTTTTTTGGCTTTTTGGAGGGTGTAATGCCAAGCAAAGGCAACTTCCCAAGGTTCAAAATACCAGCATAGGAGCTCTCCATTTTATTCAGTGACAAATTAAGAACAGACAGAATCAAAATATATCATAATTCAAAATATAGCATTTACAAAGTGTGATTAAATAATCTCCAAGTACTACCCGATTTAATCAAGTTCTACCCCACCCCAGGACATTACATTCATTTAATCAATTACAAAGTCCCTGTTCTAAATACTACTCCACCCCTAGCCTATATCTTCATTTAGTCCATCACAAAGCCCCTCTTCTCAAATGGAGATTAGTTTCCAATCATAAGTAAAGTACATTCATTTGTTCAATCATAGAACACAAAAAGGTCAAAAGTTCCCACCCCTGGATCACAATTGAATCTACCCCAGAGTTACAACAAGTTTAAGCACAGCACTTAATACCCAAATGGAGGTCTTTTCTTCATCTTGACATGAGGCAAGTTCTCAGCAATCTTTGTTCCTGGGGAGACAAAGCTTAGCAAGGTACATTGCCAGTCTCTTCATTAATTCATTCTCTGTCTGCAGAACAGTCCTAGGAGCCCTGAAAACATTAGCAAAACCCTCTTCCAGGATTTCTGTAAACATACAACAAGAAAATACTTCTTCAGGGCTTCTGAACCAACATCAAGGTTCCAGGCCTTCTGCAACAACAGCACTGTCCTTCACCAGTGGACAAATCTGGCAAAACAACATCAAAACAGACAGACAAAGTACCAGCATAACAGCCATGTCTTCTTAGTCCTTGGCAGCTCTGGGTGGCAGCTCTCAAAGTCCTGGGCAATTCAAAGTAGCCCTCAGCAATCCTCTCAGTCTCCCTCTGCCTCCAAAAGGGTGCTACTTCCAAAAAGTTCTTCTGCCTCTCTCTTGTGTCACTCCAAATCTACGTCACCAGCTCCTCCCAGTTCAGCCCTCTCTTTTCACGTCAACAAGTCCATCCCACAAGTGGGATTAACAAGCTCTGGGTTTTAACACAATCAAACCAAAAACCAAGCCAATACAGGGGAATCTTCAAATTACATTACTATTACAGAGGGGGAAGGCAGGGCAATTGGGGTTAAGTGACTTGCCCAAGGTCACACAGCTACTAAGTGTGCCAAGTATCTGAGGCCAAATTTGAACTCAGGTCCTCCTGACTCCAGGGCCAGTGTTCTATTCACTATGCCACCTAGCCACCCCCCTATTTGGGGTTTTCTTGGCAGAGATGCTGGAGTGGTTTGCCATTTCCTTCTTTAGCTTATTTTACAGATGAGGAAACTGAGCAAATATTTTTAAGTGGATTGCCCAGGGTCACACAGCTATTAAGTGTCTGAGACTAGATTTGAATTCAGGAAAATGAGTCTTCCTGACTCCAGACCCAGAACTCTACCCACTTTGCCACCTAGCTGCCCCTACCTATCATTATTATTATCAATCATTATTATTATGTGCCAGAGTTCAGCTTTGAAATAAGTTTTTAATCCCAAATCCAACCTCCATTTCACTGAACTAGTTTCCATAAGCCTTAAGCAATGACACCTGTAATGTTGTGCCTTCCCTCTTACCCTTATGGTACCCTTCTCTAGTGAAGGGAAATTGGAAGCACATCCAGCTGATACAATTCTAGTAAGTTGTTCTAGCTTGGATATGTATTCATAGCTTCCTTGTAGCTTGTTTCCCACACTGGTACAAACTGTGTGGGGATGCTAGAGCAGTACAAACCACAAATATACCCACCCACCAGAGTGATGATACAAGAGGAGGTGACCCAAGACTAACACCACAGATGACCGAAACTTGCGATGTTGCAGCAGCCCACACATGGCCACCTGTCCATCTCTTCCGCATCCTCCAGTCTCTGACCAAATGACAACAAGTAATACACCATCTATTCATTTATTCTAATGCCCCAAGCAATAGCCTACATCTACCACTACCAAACCACACCCATGCCTGCAGTCTTCCAACACCTCTGTGCTTGTAGCTGTTATTGCAATGGTAAGAGCTAGGGAGAGGAATTAGTGACCATGTCACATAACCTCTCAGGACCTCAGTTTTCCCTATCTGTAAAGTAAGGGGAAGTTAGGTGGAACAGTGGTTCTTCCTGAGTTTAAATCTGGCCTCATACCCTTCCTAGCTGTGTGGTCCTGGGCAAGTCACTTAACCCTGTTTGCCTCAATTTCTTCTTCTGTAAAATGGGGAGGAGAAGGAAACAGTGAACCACTCTAGTATTTTTTCCCAAAAAACTCCAAATGGGATCACAAAAAGCTGGACATGACTGAAATGACTAAAGAACAAGAGAAAGGAAGTGGGTTAGACCAGGTGATCTCTTAGTTTCCATGCAGTTCTCGCCTTCTGCAATTCTCTGTCTTTGCCCCACATCACAAGAAATAAGCCTCACAGTGTCCCAGAACCCTCCCCAGAGGGCCTAGAGCACTTACTATCTGTGCTATTTACTTAGAAAACAATGGCACTCCTTGCTCCTGCTATCCCACTACTATCTTAAATTACTATTTAAATCTTACATTGTGATATGACCTCACACGTACTTAACTCATTTCTCCAACAATATTACAAGAATCTTGAGGTCAGAAGCCATGGCTCGGGTCCCTAATAGAGCCTAGCACAAGGCCTTGTTCAAAGCAGGCCCTTGATTAATATTTGTTGACTTGGTTTGATTTGATTCCAGGCATCTGACTTCTGCTGCCCATATGGCACCTGCTTAGGTTTCTGGCTGCCATCCTTTTTTGAAAAGAATCAAAATGGAAATGTTCAACATTCCAAGCAAAACACGTTACAAATATAAGCAGATGCATTAAACCAAATATATGATACTAGGGCTCTTGGCTAGTGAACGCATGAAAAAAAGACAGAAAAGAAGTGATTTGTGCCAGCCATATGTGGATCACCTCATTCCAAAGTAAGGAGGTCTAGAGAAGCCTAACACTCTTCAACAGCATAAATATACACATCAATTTTAATGCGAAAACCATCACTTCCAAAGTAGCTGCCAAGTACTTGGGATCCAGCCAAGATGCAAATATTGTTCAAATATCCTACTGTATCTCAGTTAACTAATCACCAGTTTCCCCCAAGAAAAACTAGATCTCACTAAAGTGGTGACATTGATAATTTTCCAAGCATAGCACAAAACATCCGTTTAGCGAGCTTGCTTTCTGGATGGCGATAATGGATGCCCTCTAGGGAACACTCACCCCCTTCCTGACTTCTTCCCCTGTAGGAAGAAAACTATATTGTGCTATAAAACCTGTCATTAAATGAATATTTGGAGGCCTGGACTGACAATCTATTTTGAAAACTTGGATGGATCAACTGAGTTCTTTTGTTTTTTTCCATGCATAGCATATAGAGTACTGTATAATCACTCCATAACAACACTGCAAGAGAAAGGCTAGAGACAGGAATCAGGGTCCCTTTTGACTCCAAAAAATTATCATTATTTTATCTCTGTAGTCAAGCAAACTGGGGACCTGTTTTGAGTGTTAGAGAGGTGACAGTTTGGCATTATGCAAATTATAGGCATGTGTGTTTTAAGGAACATATTTGAAGATTTTTTTAAAAATCAGTTGCTCATACTCAATATTTCTCTGGTGGTGATAATTTCTTTGAACCAAAATTTTCCCTAGAGATACAGGAACAATTTAAAGGACTGTCTGCTTCTAAGAATTTCACAGGATCTCAAGTCTAGCACCTTTTTTTTAAAGGAAGGCTATGGGGCATGCTGAAACTACAGACTGGTGAAGCAGAGGTCCTAAAACAAACCTTATACATCAGTAATCCAGGCAGGAAGCACGTATTGAAGGTTTGCTATGTGTCAGGCTCTGTGCTGAGTACCAGGAATACAAAGAAAGGCAGAAACACTCTCCCTGACCTAAATGAGTTCACATCTTAATCAGCGAGACAACATGAAAAGAACCAGAGATGGATACAGATACAGAACTATATAGATCTAACAATCTCCTTGCTGTTTGTTGCTCATGTACAGCTCTCATCTCTGGATGTGGTACTTTTTCACTGGCTGTCACCTGTGCCTGTGGCTTTCTCCCTCCCCATCTCCCCTTCCTGACTTCTTTGGCTTCCTTCAAATTTAGCTAAAATCCTGTCTTCTGCAATAAAACGCTTTTCCTGATCCCCTTTAATGCAAATGTCTTCTCTCTGAAATGATCTCCAATTTTATATATCTATATCTATCTATGTATATCTATATTCATAGATATACATATATACATACATATACATACACACTTATATATAGGTGTGTATGCATGTGTGTATATATAAATTATATATGATATATATTTATATATATTGTGTGTGGGTGTGTGTGTATATATATATATATACATATATATATATACTGGAGTGGTTTGCCATTTCCTTCTCCAATTCATTTTAAAAAGGAAGGAAATTGAGGAAAACAGGGTTAAATGACTTGCCTAGGGTCATACAGCTAACAAGTGTCTGAGGCTGGTTTTAAACTCAGTAAGATGAGTCTTCCTGACTCCTGGGTCAGCACTCTATCCACTGCACCACCTGGCTGCCCCCAAAAAAAGCACTCTCCCCCTCTCATATTTTATACATACAGATAGAGGAGAGGAGAGGAGAGGAGAGAGTGTGAGTGCTCTTTTGAGGGCAGCCAGGTGGTGCAGTGGATAGAGTGCTGGCCCAGGAGTCAGGAAGGCTCACCTTCCTGAGTTCAAAACCAGCCTCAGACACTTATTAGCTGTATGACCCTGGACAAGTCATTTAACCCTGTTTTCCTCAATTTCCTCCTCTATAAAATGAACTAGAGAAGGAAATGGCAAGCCACTCTGTTATCTTTGCCATGAAAACCCTAGATGGGGTCATGAAAAGTCAGACACGACTAAATAACAAATGATTCTTTTTTCATATTGTATGTGTATATAGACATAAAATACATAAATTCCTACATATACACTTCTAAAATAACTTATTATTTTATATATCATATGTATCTTTATATATTTATATTATATGTTGTATGTATATGTATGAGTATGAGTGTGTGTGTATAAAATGGAAATAATCCTAGAGGGGAAGGGACTAATGGTGGACAGGACTGGGACTTCCAAAGAAGATAGGTTTTGAGCTGAGACTTGAAGGATGCCAGGGGCTGGGAGTCACAGATGAGGAGGGATAGTTCTCCAAGCTGAGGAACAGTCTGTGCAAAGTCATGGATGAGAGTGTGGAGGTGGAATGTCATGTGTGAGGAAGAGTAGACAGGCCCGTAAATGGATTACAGATATGCTGCTGCTCCAGTCCGTCAATGTCCTTGCTTGTTTGCTGCTACAGTTTGTCCTTCATTGTTGAAAAGGACCTGATATCAGGGAGGTCATGCCATGACTGCAAGTGAATTGGATTCAAGTGAGGGAAGGCTGTGCAAGGTCACCAGCCTCACTTTCTCCTCTAGAACCATCTGGGTCCAGTGGCCAGATATGGATCAGGATGACTGGAGATGGCCCAGGAAGCACTGCTGTTAAAGACCTTAGCTTGTCCTTGTCAAGCTAAGGTCTTTAACAGGTCTCAGTTTGACTGAAGGAGTGCCCATTCAGTGTTCAAGGCTTAATAAAAAATGAGGCAAAGTGGCCTCTTTAAAAAAATATATATAGATCAGGGAAGGGAATACCCTCAGGGTTTCTGACCCAAACAGAAACAATTGTCAATTTACATTCATTCTGAACAAACCAGGTGACCAGTAAGTGACAGTGACCAAGTAGGGCTTGGTCTAGGACCTGAGTGATTTGGGGCTAAGGCTGATCATTCAGAGAAAAAAACAAAACCAAAAAAAAAATTTCAGAGATTAAAATTCACATTCCCTTTGGGCAGAGCACCTATAGTTAAGAAAGAGTGGGATACCTTATGTGGTGAATCTAGAAGATGGCATCCAGATGGGTAAAGGGCCTTGAGTCTGTGACTTTTTTTTTAAGTGAGGCAATCAGGGTTAAGTGACTTTCCCAGGGTCACATAGCTAAGAAAGTGTCAAGCATCTGAGGCCTGATTTAAACTCAGATCCTCCTGACTCCAGGGCCTAACCTTCCTAAAATGGATGCCTACATCTAAAGAAAATACTATAGATTGGGTCTAGCTAGGGGAGAATACAATGAGATAATCATCTCCCTAGGTTTGGACACTATGTATTTTAAGAAAAGCAGCTTCAGATGATTCACACTCTTTTAGGGACTACCTCACCACTCTCTACAAACAGCAGGTGTGTGATAAATATTTATGGAATTGAATTCAATGAAATCAACACACCAATTTCCTGGGGTTTTTGCTAAGGATCTTCAGATTCACCCTGACTTTGTTTCTAATAGTTCTCTTGAAGTATTGCTTACACCCGGAATGTGAGCTCCTTGAAAGCAACAACCTATGTCATACCTTTGTTTGTTGTACCAAAGGCTTTGCTCAGTGCCTGACATTTAATAAATGCTTGATGGCTGACTACGGATTATCCAACAGAACAATTATGATAGAGATTCTGCCTAACCCTGGTAAGCTTTAAGACTTACTCACAAGTTACCTCAGGTTTTCATAAAGTTCACATTCTCTGAATCTTATCTTCTGGATTCTTATTCATATTTTAACATACATCCTAAAATACAAATCTAACCATCTCCATTCCTTCCTTCCTTCCCCCTCCCTTTTTCTTTCCTTTTCTCTTCTCTCTCTCTCTCTCTCACTCACTCACACACACTCGCGCGCGCACACACACACACACACACCATTTCAACAGACATCAATGGCTCCTTAATACCTTTAGACTCAAATAACAAAATCCTCTGCCATTAAAACCCTCTATAACCTGGCCCCTTCCTAATGGGGTGTTTGGGTGCCTGTGCTTCAGCCCCAGTTTGTAAAATCTCATCCAGTTTCAAAATCACATTTCTCCCTAGCCTCAAGTCTCCCTAGCCTCAAAACACTGTCCCAGGCACTTTCTCTCTAGCTCAAGTGCAGCATGCCCCAACAAAATACTCATCTGTCTTCCTGATACAGCAGCCAGCTGCACCTATAGAATTTAGTAGTTTGACCCAGCTGTGAACTGTCTGAAGCAGCTGTGTACTGGGCCATACCTATGGTATGTATCCTAGACTCAGTCATATGTATACTCCCTAGCTCATTATATACATCCTGAATCCTGCACTATGTATGCCTTAGACTTGGGATATATTAAACTCCCAATATCCATCTTGTCAAACATGACATTGATGTGTGGCAGATTGGTCAGCCCTGACTGCTAGCTGACTTAGTGATGTTTCAAACCTAAAACCACACCTCCATGCAGCACCCCCTCATGCTATTTCCCAGTAAATTCTGGGCAATACGTCTGAACAATAGATATTAAAAGTGCATGTTCCTTTAAGAACTGACCACTCCTTAACCACTTCCTAATCCCTTCCTGACTCACTTAGTTAGCATAATTGGCACAGGTTTCACTATAGAATATCCTATATAAACTTTAACTGTATTCCTCTAAGGTTGCAGGTTCCCTAAGAACTCTTGCCAGTTATATTGCATAATAAATCTTTGCCACCTTGACTTAAAGAATGCTTGAGTCCGTGAATTCATTCCAGACTGCTTTCCAGGGACTCTGGTTATTGGGGTTCCTGGACTCCCTGACTCCTGCCATTCCTACCTTTTCAAGTCTTTTTACAACTTACTCGCCTCCATGTAGACTACTATCCAGTGATACTGGCTTCTTTACTGTTTATTGCTCACATAGAACACTTATCTCCCAACTTAGTGACTTTTCACTGGCTTTCCCCTATGCCTGTAACTCTCACCATCCTCATCTCCCCCTCCTTGTTTCCTTGGATTCCTTCAAAGTCTAGCTAAGATCCCACCTTCTACAATAAAAAGTCTTTCCTGATCTCTAATGTCTTCCATCTGAAATTATCTCCAGTTTATCATGCCTACATCTTGTTTGCACATGGTTGTTGGCCTGTTTTCTCCCCCATTAGACTGTGAACTCCTTGACAGCAGGCACTTGACTTTCTTTGGATCCACAGAGCTTACTTAGCACAGTGCCTGCCACATAGTGGATGATCAATAAATGCTTGATGACTTGTTATCCTACATGGAGAATCCTCCCAGTGTGTTGAAGACATTGTTTTTATTTTTATTTTTATCTTGAAAGTACTAATTGGGTTGTCCACGTATTGTCTCTCATTGTTCCTATGTAATCAGTTCACCTATTTTTCTGCTGAAAAACATCTTGTATTATATCTTTTCATTCATTACTAGCTTTTAAATAGTCGTGGGTAATGGGCTTACAGGCGTGTCTTTCTTTTGCCTTTTGAATTACTTACAATTTTATTTCTTCTGGGATATTGTGTGCCATGATTCATGGTCATATGTTATCACTGAGAAAATAGTGATTCAAAAGAGAGAGATTTTTGCAGTGACATGCAGTATAAGATCATTAAAAGCACCATGCAATTTCCTAAACACAATCAATCCTGATCTTCTATTCAAGTGTTAAGACAGTTTATTTTCTGTCCATAGCATTTATCCAAAACATACATATTGATGGATTAATTCATTGGATTACCCATACCTCTTTGTCATAATCTGAGCAATATACATTTTTCATCCACTTAGTTTTTCCACAATAAATGATTAAGCAAATCTCATTTATATTGCTATGAATTTCTCTGAGAAGGCTTTGTAATGTATCCTGGCTCAGCACAATTAAGTACAATGACATCTGCAAATAGGAGCATTTTGAGAATCTTGACTAAATTGATGTTACATATTGAGCATCTTGACTGTATAAAGGAGAAATCTTTTTATTTGGACCTCATGTAAGGAATTTGTCATGATACTGGTAAATACCTTTGGTGAAGTGAGGAAATGAAGGGAATAAGAATTTATATAGCACCTACTGGGCACATACATGACACAGTGGATAGAACACCAGGTCTGGAGTCAAGAAGACTCATTTTCCTGAGTCCAAATCTGGCCTCAGACACTAACTGTATGACCCTGGGCAAGTCACTTAACCCTGTTTGCCTCAGTTTCCTCATCTGTAAAGTGAGCTGGAAAAGGAAATGGAAAACTACTCTAGTATCTTTGCCAAGAAAACCCCAAAAGGGGTCACAAGGAGCCAGATATACCTGGAAATGACTCAACAAATAGCATCTACTATATGCCAGGCACTATGCTAAGCACTTTTACAAATATTATTTCATTTGATCCTCACAACAGTCTTTCAAGGTAGGTGCTATTATTATCTCCATTTTATATTTAAAGAAACTGAAGCAAACAGATGTTAAATGACTTGCCCATCGACACATAACTAGTAAATATTTGATGCCAAATGTCTCCTCAGATCTTCCTGATTCCAGAGCCAGTGCTCTATCCACTCTGCCACCAGCTGCCTCTATTAAGTCAACACATTTATATTTGATTGCTTCAAGGATCTCTGATTTCATAGTATCATAGAATATCAGAATTATGTGGGACCCCAAAATCCAATGGTCCGATTAATCAATGAACATTTATTAATCATCTACTATGTGCTAGGTAACGTGCTAGTCTCTGGAGTTAACATAAAGACAAAAGTGATAAACAATCTTTGTTCTCAATAAGATCAAATTTGATCTGTCTGGGAAGACAGAATGCTCATAAATGTTGTTTGTACTTTGTTCTCGAAGAAGACCGTGACATCAGGGAGTTGATGCCATGACATGCAAGTGAATTGGATTTAAGTGAGAAAGAGCTTTGCAAAGTCACCAGCCTCACTTTCTCCTCTGGAGTCATCTGGGTCTAGTAGCCAGATACAAATCAGGAAGCCTGGAGTTGACCCCAGATGCAGTGGAAGACCTTGGCCTTTTAAAACTAAGATCTTTAGCAGATCTCAATTTGACTGAGGCAATGCCCATTCAGTGATTAAGGTCAGGTTAAAAAAATGAAGCAAAGAATGGCCTCTTTAACCTGATCCAGAAAAAAAAAATCAGACTAGGAAGGAAGACTCTCAGGGTTTCTGGCCAAAATAGAAACAATTCCTATTTACTTTCACTCTGAGTCAAAGAGGGCTCAAACAATGACCAAGTTGGGCTTGGTCTGGGACCTATTTTTGGCCAATCAGTGAAAGCCAGAGGTCATGGTCCTTAAGAAAGAAATCAAACCTGTAAACCCCAAGATACATACATACATACATACATATATACATACATATGTGTATATGTTTATATATATATATATGTAATAGAGAGAGGAAGGAAGGAAGGAAGGAAGGAAGGAAGGAAGGAAGGAAGGAAGG
>NW_027186296.1:48408706-48427354 GCF_028583685.1 Petaurus breviceps papuanus
AGGAAGGAAGGAAGGAAGGAAGGAAGGAAGGAAGGAAGGAAGGAAGGGAGGGAGGGAGAAAGGGAGTAAGGAAGGAAAAAGAGAAAGAAAAAAGAAAGGAGAGAGAGAAATAAGGAAATGAAGAAAGGAAGGAAGGAAAAAAAGAAAGAAAGAAAAGAGCTGTATTTTCCAAATGGCCAGGTCCAATTGGGTCCATAGTGGGGCAGCTCCTACTACTCACAGAGTTTGTTGCTTGTCCTTTGTTCTCAAAGAGGACCAAGACATCAGGACGGTGATGCTGTGACATACAAGTAAATTGGATTTAAGTGACAGAGGGATGTGCAAAGCCACCAGCCTCACTTTCTCCTCCAGAGCCATCTGGAGGCCAGATATGCATCAGTACAATTGGAGATGGCCCCAGATACAGTGGAGGACCTTGACCTTTTAAAGTTAAGGTCTTTATATCAGGTTTCAGTTTGATTTTTTTTTTGGTGTGCTAGGTTAAAGAGGCCATTCTTTGCCTCATTTTTTTGGTTGGATCACAGAGTGAATGAAGGGGAGGAACAGATCATATGGCTAAGAGAGTAGGTTGGGGTCATGTTGTAAATATATATTGAAATATAGGGGAGTTTATATTTTATTCTAAAGGCAGCCAATGAAGTTTATTGAATAGGGGAGTACAATATTTAAACATGTGCTTTAGGAAAGTCACTTTAGCAGCTATGTGGAAGAAGAATGGGAGGTCATTATTGCCTATAGGGGTGAAGATGGAAAAAGTCCAATGAGTCAGCAGTGCAGACTAATGAGGAGTGAAGTCGTGGGTGGCCTGGGGCTCCAGTATGAGACCAGTCCAGGAGCCAAGTGAGCTTTCTGGAGTTAAGAGGTTTCAATGGCATGATAGAGGGCAATGGATAGAGGCATTGGCACAATGGATAGAGCACCAGGCCAAGGTGGAGTCAGGAAAACCTGAGTTCAAATCTGACCTCAGACACTAGCTGTGTGACCCTGGGCAAGTCACTTAAC
Source organism: Petaurus breviceps papuanus (assembly GCF_028583685.1). Lineage (NCBI taxonomy): Eukaryota > Metazoa > Chordata > Mammalia > Diprotodontia > Petauridae > Petaurus > Petaurus breviceps. Next base: position 48,409,709 of record NW_027186296.1, read on the forward strand.
CCTATTTGCTTCAGTTTTCTCATCTGTAAAATGAACTGCAAAAGGAAATGGTAAACCAATCTGGTATCTTTGCCAAGAAAACACCAAATGGGGTTACAAAGAGTCAGACACAACTGAAACAAATAAATAACAACAACATGGCATAGTAGAGAAAGTCCTTGGAAATGAGGTAGCAGTGAAGCCTAGAGAGGAAAGAAGATATGATTGGCCCTGGCCTCCTTCTTAAAATGAAGGTTCTGGAAGGAACCAGCCATTCAGAGGGAGAAGCTGAAGGGATGAGTGTGTTTTCAATATAAGGAGTAGAACAGGGATGGAGTGAGCTTCCAAGAAAAAGGGGTTTCCATGGCATCATGGAAAAAGCCTCATGCAGATGACTCAGCAGTGCAGTCTGGAGAGGAATAAGGGTGATGGCTATGTGAGTAGAGAGATGGGGTGGTGACAGAAATGACAAGATTTGGCAACTAAACAGATGCGTCACTCGAGAGAGAGTGAGGGCTTAAGGATAACACCTAGATTGTGAACCTGGGAGATGAGAAGGCTGGTGGTGTCTTAACAGAAATTGTTGAAAAAAGGAAAATTCACAAGAGGGACTTAAAAAAAATAAGTTTGGGAAGAGGGAAAAACTGAGTTCTATTTGAGATGCCTATGGGACATCCACTTTAAAACATCCAAATCAACAAGCTGATGGTCGAGTTCGGGAGAGGGATTAGAGTCAGACATATAGATCTGGGAATTATCGGCATAGGAATGGTACTTAAATCTATGGAAGTTGATGAGACCACCAAAAGTGCAGAGAGAAAAAAGGGACCAGCACAGAACCTTAGGGGAAAGTCACAGAGGGGATGTTTGGGATAGTGAACAAAAAGAGAGGACTGAGAAGTAGCACTGGAGGGGAAAAAATAATTGGAAGAAGAACCAATAGTTTAAAACAAGGGGTAGAAAACATACCCAAATAGCATTTACCCCGAAAAAAGTAAAGCAACCATAACTCAATGAATTTATGAGATAAGAAATATCAGGAAAGGGGTGGTTAGGTGGAACAGTGAGTAGAGCACCAGCTCTGGAGTCAGGAGGACCTAAGTTCAAATATGGCCTCAGACACGACACATTTACTAGCCGTGTGACTTTGGGCAAGTCACTTAACCCCAATTGCCCTGCCCTCCTCCCTCCAAAAAAAAAAAAAAAAGCAAAAAAGAAGAAGAAATATTAGAGAAAAGCCAAAAGATGTTACAAACTGAAGAAAATGTTACCTACTATCAAAAATAACTGACCTAGAAGACAGGAACAACAAAAATAATTTTAAAATTCAAGAATCATCTCTAAAAACCATGACCAAAGAAGAACCTATATATCACATTCAAGACATAATCCAAGAAAATCAACCAACTAGAAGGCAGAGTAAAAATAGAAAGAATTCATTTCAAAAGACATCCCAAGCTAAAGACCCCCCAAAATATCAAATGCCTCCCCCAAATACCTAAACAGAGTGGGTATGCCTGGGGAAGATTTGTTTTTGTTGTTATTTGGTAGTTTTAGTCACGTCCAACTCTTTGTGACCCCATTTGGGATTTTCTTAGCAAAGATACTAGAGTGGCTTGCCATTTCCTTCTCCAGCTCATTTTTAAAATGAGGAAACTGAGACAAACAGGATGAAGTGACTTGTCCAGGGCCATACAACTAGTAAGTATCTGAGGCTAGATTTGAACTCATGAAGATGAGTTTTACTTATTTCGGGCTCAGTGTTCTATTCATTTTGCCACCTAGCTACCCAATGCCCCCAATGCCCAGATTCTGGTGATAAACTTCTCCAACCAAAATTAGTTTAGTTGATCCTAGGGCAACTTATATAATCTCATAGCTGGGCCCATGCTCAAAGCCCTTTTCAGTTGCTGCCCCTTCCAGGATTTGTACTTTAGGTCATAGTTCTCAAGTCTCTAGTGTTACCACTATTGTCTAACAAAGCCCTTATATCTTAGTATTAATTGTGTCTTGGTAGAAGTTAAGGCATATGTATGTGTATGTATATATGTATATGTATATAGATAGTTATAAATATATTCATATACATACATATGTGTATACATACATATACACACATAATATTCATAAATATATGAATAGAAATATGGATGTACACCTCTGAAATGGTTGGTCACCAAGATATTATGTATTAGAGCATTCGTTTTTTGAATTTTATGCCTCAGTATTTCATAAAAACTGTTTACTAAACAAATTTATGACTTTCATTGATGGAGAGCATACTCATGCTAATAGTGTGGTACAGTGGAAAAAAACATGTTTGTTTTTTGAGCTCTGCAGTTAAAGGACCTGAGTTAAAATCCAGCCATTGATATTCTCCCTGTGTGACCTTGAACAAGTCACTTAACCTCTGTAGACATTACTTTCCTCATTTGGGAAATGAGGAGGTTGGAGTAGATGCTCTCTGAGGCCCCTTCTAGATCTATGATCCAATATAATCACTTCCTTTGAAGTATATATGCTGGCTTATAATGGAAAGAACTTATAACAAGATCCAATGCATGACTAATCAAACTACCTTGAAAAGCATCCAAGACAATTTTCTACTGAATCCCACTCCAAAGGAAAGTGTTAAATAAAGTTTCAAACATTTGGAGCATCTTTATCATAACTATTCATAGGAAGTTGAAATATAATTGTAGTAAACTTCTTTATTATTAAAGAGCTGATTATCAATACCCTTTGCTTTTTCTTCTATTTCTCTTTGGTCCTGTTACTTTTCTTTCAGTGATTTCATAGTTCCTTGGCATGTTCAACCAACAGGAAATAACTGGAAGGAAGAAAAAACTCAATCATATGATTTTGCTGCCTCTTAACATCTCTGGTACAAGGTTGCATGACGGAGGAAGTTGAAATTGCTCCCTCTGACTGATTCTTTTAAAAAAAAATCTACTGGTTTCAATTACCCATGCTACCCCTACACAGAAAGAGATTGCCATAGCTAATTAAGAGTTAGCTATACATTTAAATTGGTACCTAAAGTGGCAAGGTGCTAATTCCACTTAATGTCTGGCATGTCAATGCACTATTTACTATGGTTACAAATGACACTCAAAACCTTCTTAAATTCACTATGAGCTTTCATCACATCAAATCAAACCTTCAATGTGTCATTCACTCATTAGCTTTGTCAGCTAAGTTGTCAAGATAAAAGATTTGATGGTTTCTTTTAATTATGATAAACATGAAATACACTACGTATATTTAGAACGGGATTCTGAACTAAGACCTCATAAAATCCATCAAAATTCATCTGAGTGCCCAGGGAAGTAATGGCTTCAAGATACTGGAAAAGTGTTCTTAAGAGAAGCATATTCTATTTGGGGTTTGGGGATGTGTCAGGTAAAGAGCTTGGTTTAGCTATCTGGGAGTTGAAAGCAAGAATGTCTATCCTTTTCGAGAGATGTTCTGGATCAGTAGGAGGTGGTCAGAGAAAGGGGAGAACTTAACTTGGTTAGAGATATCAGATTTCTCAGGGTTAATTAAGTGACACAGTAGTTAGAACATTTAGACTTGGAGTCAGAAAGACCTTAGTACATATTCATATGCAGCCTATCATGTTCACATGACAGCCTCTAGCAATCACTTAGCCACTATGCCTGTTTCCTCATTTGTAAGATAGTATCCAGGATTATTATGAGGATCAAATGAAATAATATTTATAAAGCGTCTTCCAAACCTTTAAATGCCATGAAAATGCTAACTATGGAGATATATGTATGTGCATATATATAACTATAAAATAATAGCTATTGTTGTTGTTGCTATGTTCCTGAGATGACATTTTGAAAAAAAAGTACAGAGAGCAAAAAAGCGTATTTCATGTACCAGGTCCATGATAAGGCTACTTAACCTTTCAGTGCCCCAAGAAAATTCTATATTTCTATAATTTTGCTGCTGTTTACTTGTGTCCAATTCTTCATGATTTGGTATTTTCTTGGCAGAGATGCTAGAGAGGTTTGTCATTTTCTTCTCCAGCTCATTTTACAGATGAGGAAACTGAGGAACATAGGGTTAAGGAACTTGCCCAGAGTCACACAGCTAGTAAGTTTCTGAGGCCAGATTTTGAGCTCATGAAGATGAGTCTTCCCAATCCCAAGCCCAGTGCTCTATCCACTCCACCACCTAGATGCCCTGTCTCTACAATTTAACTATAGAGGAAATACTGATCTAAATTAGGAGGGAATTTCCACATTGGCAGCAAGAGCTTCAACACTAGGAGTTAATCTATACTGGTAAAATCAAAGATCTAGGCAACAACAATAAGAAAATTTAGCATATCGTGTCTGCCAATATTATTAGTCTCCTTGGGTTCTTTTGGATCCTTAAGTGAGTTCACATGCTCAATAACTAACCTGCCAAAAATGCCTTTTTCAAATGTTATTAGTTATTCCATCATATTCCAGTTGCTCTGACAAGAGAGTCTCCCTTTATTACAGTCTCATTCTGCAATTCATCTTTAACCTGAGCAATTCCAAGCATCAAAAATGGAGCTTTGCCTGGTCTAAAGTCCAATGGATATAGATGTTAGATCTATGGTGGTCTATGCAGACTAGCTCTCTAGACTGGAGGATGGAAGTGTGAGAGGGCAGTCAGCCATGTCAGGTTCAGCTCCCCATGAACTCTAAAGATAAACATGAATGACTGCCTCACATATGACACTTAATTGCTGTTTGCCTCAGTTTCCTCATCTGTAAAATAAGGATAATACTAACACCTATCTCTCAGGGATGTTGCAAAGTTCAAAATGATATGGTTGTAAAGCTTAGCACTGTGTTCAGTACATAGTAAGGCTTGTATAAATGTTGACTAGTATTTGTGTATGCATATTTATATGCATACGTACATAGACACATACACATATGTCTCTATACATACACACACATATAATACAACCCTGGGAGGTGGGTGTTTTTATGACAGACATTTTACAGATGTGGAAACTGAGGCAAACAGAAGTTAAGTGACTTGCCCAAAGTCAAATTACTAGCACTCCATTCACTATACCACCTAACTGCCTCTCATACTTTTATAAAAAGTGTATCACCCATACTGTAAGCAGTCTGCTAAAACAAGGAATAGTTTACCTATCAGACTTGTGGAGAGGGAATGACTTTATGACGAAACAGGAATTAGAGAACATTATAAAATGTAAAATGGATAATTTTGACTACATGAAATTGAAAAGTTTCTGTACAAATAAAGCCAATGTAACCAAGATTAGGAGGGAGGTGGGAAATTGGGAAAGAATCTTTACAACCTATGTCTCTGACAAAGGACTCATCTCTAAAATATACAGAGAACTGAGTCAAATTTATAAGAATACAAGTCATTCCCCAATTGATAAATGGTCAAAGGATATGAACAGGCAGTTTTCAGAGAAAGAAATTAAAGCTATCTATAAGCACATGAAGAAATGCTCTAATTCACTATTGATTAGAGAAATGCAAATCAAAACAACTCTGAGGTACCACATCTCACCAGTTAGATTGGCTAAGATGACAAAACAGGAAAATGACAAATGCTGGAGAGGATGTGGGCAAACTGGAACACTAATGCATTGTTGGTGGAGTTGTGAACTGATCCAGCCTTTCTGGAGAGCAATCTGGAATTATAGCCAAAGGGCTATAAATACTTTCATACCCTTTGATCCAGCAACACCACTCCTAGGGTTATATCCCAAAGAGATCATAGAAGTGGGAGAAAGACCCATATGTACAAAAATGTTTATAGCAGCTCTTTTTGTGGTGGCAAAGAATTGGAAATTAAGGGGGTGCCCATCAATTGGGGAATGGCTGAACAAGTTGTGGTATATGCATGTTATGGAATATTATTGCGCTATAAGAAACGGGGAGCAGGCAGTCTTCATATTTACCTGGAGAGGCTTAAAAGAACTGATGCTGAGTGAGAAGAGTATAACCAGGAGGAATTTGTACACAATTACAGACACAACGTATGTGTGATGACCAACTTTGATAGACTGGACTCTTCTCAACAATGCAGAGATATAAGTCAATCCCAAAAGACGCATGATGGAGAGAAAAACGTGCATCCAGAGAAAGAACTAGAAAGAACTAAATTTATATCCAGGTGGAAGCAAAATACCTGATCTTTTTAGTTCTCTTATTTGATTTTATGTCCTCTTTACCATTTTTCATTCCAGCTGGTACAATCCATCCTTATAACCTGACCATTGTATAATGTGAAAGTATTTACAGATCCTATACTTGATTATAAGACGCCATGGGGGGAGAGGAGAAGGAGGGGGACAAAATGTGAAATTCAAGGAATTGTGGAATTGAATCCTGTAAACTAAAAGGAAACAAACAAATTAATAAATTAAAAATTGAATTTTTAAAAAAAAGTGTATCACCCAGCCCTAGTGACATACTTTTACAAAAAGTATATCACCCAGCCCTAGTGACTTTATTAGGGATAACCAACCCTTAACCTGGATATAAATTATAACCCTCAGCATTCACAAGTTTCCACTATATTAAAATGGAACTAATTAAGCCAAAAATGTACTCTAAAAGAATTTTCTTCCTTTCACTTAGTTGCTTATTGGTAGTCTTACTATGATCTGTTTATCTTGTTTTAGCAGAATTTCAGATTCTCAGAGATAGTAAATGGACCATTAGTAGCCATCCAGTCTGACAGAGGCTGAAAAAGAATTCCATCTATAATATGTCTGACAGCCTTTGTCCAAAAACCTCCAGGAAAGGGGAAGGTGTGGTGTAAGGCAATGCATTCCACTATGGATAGTACAAAATCCTCCACATTTCACAAGGTTCTCTTCTGGTTCTGATCGAAGGAAGGAGACTGAAGCCAATGTTGGGATGCTTTTCCTGCCCTACAAATGACACTTTCTCAGAGACAGGCTGGATGCTTACATCACTAAGTAGTGAGATACTCAAAATACTGGATTCCAAATTAGCTTGTCTTTTTATGTGAATTTCACAGAGTATGACAAAGTGTTCTCAACCTGAATGTGTATCCTGTACAATATCACTTCAATATATCCAATGGCTTTCAAAGACTTTTAAGTGAATTAAGGACTTTTTGAGTTTAAAACTTGATTGGATGATTGATTCAATAGGGATGACTATTCCTTGTTCACATCTAGCTTACTCCTCTGGTTGAATGATTTTTTTTTATTATTTACTTACTTGCTTGAACTCTTTTGTTTCTGACTGCCTACAGCCAGAATTGATTGAGTCATCGATTCATCCATCTACCCATCCATCCATCCATCCATTCATTCATTTCAATTTAGAAGACCTGGATTTTGGTTATGATATTCCTAGAACTTTTCCTTTTGGGTTTCCTTTCAGGAAGTGATCAGTCTATGGTAGGTCCATATTACATATTGTTAGATAACACAAAGGACTTCCCCTGCTTCTTCTAAATCATACTGTGGGCAAAAGCAGTGTTCATCCACTTTGTTTTCTCAATGTGGGTGGTTAAACTAATCTCTTTTGCATTACTGCAACTAATATCATATCAGCTTTAAATTCAGCTCCTTCTAACTCAACACATATCTATGTAACTAACATGTGCCAAGTATCTCTAAGTACTAGGGATACAACAATCCTCACCTTTATGGGTTCTTGCATCTTCCATGTTACTAGCATAGTGCATGGCACATAGTGAGTGGTTAATGAATGCTTGTTGACTTCCATGTCTCTCTTCCAATTTTACATTTTATTTTACCATCAATAGTGAGGGAGAAGAGAGTGGAGGCAAGATGTCAGAGTAAGTCTGGAACTCACCTGAACTTTCCCAAAATCACCTCTAAACAACTACAAAATGAATTCTGGAGCAGCAGAACCAACAAAAGGATGTGGTGAAACACTTTCCAAGCTCAAGACAACTTAGAATGTTGGCGGAAAAGGCCTGTCTCATTGGAGTAAAAGGAGAACACAATGCAGTGTAGGTAGTATCTGGGCAATCCAGCAGCAAGCCACACCCTAGCAAATAGATAGTAAGGCCCCAGATCCCTAGCACAAGAAGCTTAAGACAGTGCCCCCTCTACCCCTCTACCCAGGAACAGAGCCCAACTTTAATATAAGGTTACAAATCATAAAAGAGTCTAAAAAATTATTTTTAAGAAAGAATCTGACCATAAAAAGTTACTATGTGACAAGGAAGATCAAAAAATAAACTCAGAAGAGAACAACAAAATCAAAATGCCTACCTGTGAAGACTCAAAGAAAATGCAATTGGTCTCTGACCCAAAAAGAATTGTAAGAAATCAAAAAGGATTTTTAAAATAAAATAAGATAGATAGAAGAAAAATTGGGAGAAGAATAAGAGTGATGCAAGAGAATCATGAAAAAAGACTCAACGGCTTTCTAAAAGAAGCATAAAAAAATGGAAAAAGATGTACAAAAATTCAGTGAAGAAAACAACTCCTTAAAAAGTAGAACTGACCAGATTGGAAAGGGGGAAAGGTATAAAAGCTCACTGAAGAAAATGATTCCTTAAAATTTAGATTTGGGCAAGTGGAAGCTAATGATTCCATGAGACATTAAAAACAATAAAATGAAAACTAAATAGTAAGGGAAAGATTAAACAAGGTCATCTCCATAGTTATGTCCATCATAAAACCTTTTTAGCACACATGTAAGGGATGTGTTGTCCCTGGAAAACTTTCAAGACTACATTTTGTTCTGAAAAGTCAAATGCATTTTTTTCAAAATCAGTAAATAATAGACACATCTGGATCCTATATTCTCTATACTATTCAGTCCATTTTGTGACCATAAAGATGTGTGGTGCTACAGAATACTCCATAGGACTGCGAAGAATCAATCTGGTTATTTGAGCTTTTTGGCTGTTTGAAGTCTGGCTAACAGATTTTATAATACTTCTGTAACTGTCTCCCTTCACCCCACCCTTTTCAGCTTCCTTTTGTGTGTTGCTTTCCCCAAAAAGTTAGTAAGCTCCTTGAGGACAGGGAAAGTCTTCCTTTTTTTATATTTGTATCTCCAGTGTACAGTATCTGGCACAAAGTAGGTACTTACTAAATGTTTATTTACTATTAGGCTTTAAAATCAGGTAGAACTTGAACTGGGTCTTAAACAATAAATACAACTTACTTAAGTAGAAGGGAAAGGTAAAAGAAAGAGTGTGGGGTATGAGGACAATGAAGAGACTTCTCTGATTGGAATAGATAGTATGTGGTAAAGTGCAAGAACTAAAGACAACTCGGGATTGATTATTCAGGACCATGAAAATCAGGCATAAAAATTTGGACTGGATGTAACAGATAATCATTTTGGGATGGCTTACCTGGCTCCCTGCCTCTTAATCTTTCCAATTGAGTTCGCTAAACCTCCACCCATAGGATTAGTCCTGCTTCAAATTCCAGGATAAATCCTATGCAGGGAAGACAGAAAAACCCAAAGCTCAGATGTCTCAGCACCAAGTCATGCCTATTGATGGCCCTGCTTTGGCCTTGATCCCTTGTTTTAACACTTGGGCTTTTGTCTAATCTGTAATACCCAAGTCACTTTCTGACTTTGAACCCCAGTCCTGCACCAAAGGCCCCTTCTGGATTCCTCAGCTCGCATCCTGGTTTCCAGGAGACTTGAGCCTCAGCCCCTGAACTATATCCTCTGTTGCTGGATTACACCCTATGGACACTGTATAAGTTTTGTATGCACGTATTTTGCCAGTTGTCTTCCCCATTAGAATGTGAACCCCTTGAGGGCAAGGATGGTGTTTTTTATTTTCTTTATATCTCTAGCACTTAGCATAGTGCCTGGCCATTCAGTCATTTCAGTTTTGTCCAACTCTTCGTGACCCTATTTGAGGTTTTCTTGGCAAGGATACTGGAGTTGTTTGCCATTTCCTTCTTCAGCTCATTTTACAGATGAGGAAACTTAGGCAAACAGGGTGAAGTGACTTGCTCAGGGTCACACAACTAGTAAGTGTCTGAGGCCAGATTTGAACTCAGGAAGATGAATTTTACTGACTCCAGGTCCAGCAATCTATCCACTGTGCTACCTACATGACCCACAGTAAGTACAATTAATACTTGCTGCTGCTACTGTTGATTCCTTGCCGCCTTCTGGCAGGTCTCTTCCACCTGCTGTCACCTATTACCTTGATGTACTAACCACATGTCCTGGCTTCCTGCCAGCAGCCAGTGATAAGACTTTGTTCTATTGCCTGCCCCACTCCTCAGAGCTGTCTGGGTTTTCTAAATACTCCTTCTCACTGAATATTTGTAAGAACATAATCTACTTTCTTAAGCAAGGAAATGACCACAGTATTTTAGGCAGTGGTATGCAAGGTAGTCAAGGGGTCAGCTAGGTGGCACTGTGGATGGAGTGCCAGGTCTGAAATCAGGGAGACTCTACTTCCTAAGTTCAAATCTGGCTTCAGACACTTCCTAGCTGTGGGACCCTGGGCAAGGCACTTCACCCCATTTTCCTCGATTCCTCTTCTGTAAAAAAGAATGAGAGAAGAAAATGACAAACCACTCCAGTATCTTTGCCAAGAGAACCCAAAATGGGTTTGTGAGAAGTCAGACATGACTGAAAAGACTGAACAACATTAACAAACTTCAAACCAAATGGAAGGCAGTTCGGCCTGCTTTATGCTTAAGAGGACAAAGACTTGGCATTAATTATAGAAAAGGAAAGGACTCTGAGAGAAAGATCTTGCAAAGGATGAAATGTCAGGACATTACGGCAGATTGACTACTACAGATGCAAGGGCAGGAAGAGTTAAAGACAATTCCAAAGCTTATATTCTGGGAGACCTGGGAGATTGTGGTACTAGCATCAGAGAGAGGTTATTTGGGAAGGGAATTGGTTTTGGCAAAATAAAAAAAATGTTTAATTTTGCCCTATAAAACCTGCCTTTGTGAAATCCCCACATTGGTAAGTGAGATCTCTCCTTCCCCAATTTAAAATTGCCTCAAAGGTTTCATTTTAATCAAGAACATTTTTTTAAAATCATCAGGCATTTTTTTCTCGATAAGATTTTCTGGGAATCAGCCTCCCAGTGATGGGTGCCCTATATAGATATCTAGAATCTCACATAATTTTCAGGAGATTAGAATTCTCTAGGAGGAAAACCTCTGAAACCTGGGTAGTGCTGATTGATGGCTCCACTTATCTAGGTAATGCATTAATTACTTTATTCATTTACTTTTAGCTTCCAAAATAATAATTCCATGTAGACTATTTAAGGATTTTGAAACTACAACCAGATATTTCATAGATATACTTGATATTTTCGTTTCTTTCTATGTAAATATAGTAACATTCCCACATCATAGACAGACTTCCCACTATCTACCTGACTGTGGGACCTTGAGGGGGTCCCTTGACTTCTCAGTCCCTCAGCTTTCTTCTCTGTAAAATGAGAAAGTTGGAAGAGATTTTCCAAGTTCCTTCCCAGTTCCCCAAAAAAACATTTTGTGGTTCTAATATCAACCATGTAATGCATAGCCTCAAATCAGAAATGGAAAAAAAATTTTCTAAGCTGTAAGGAAAATGTCTCAAAGTCTTTTTTCATGAAGAGGAGGGCAGCCACTCACATCATCAGCTATTGACATTTTTTTCAATTGCATCTGTAAACTCCCAGTGAGAAAATTCCTTTATGGAGTTGCCTAGAACATTGAGAGGTTAAGTGACCTGCCCAGAGTACAGTAGGTACTTTGATGCTACAACAGAGGCATGATTTGAACCTAGGTCTCCCTGAATACAAGGTCAGATTACCATCCACTGGGTCAGATTGCATCTCCAACTGATTTAATATTATGTATAAAATCAAGGCTACTAATTTAATAAGTTTGGTTTATCCAGTTTCCCCTGGCAACTCTTCCTAAATTACGTTGGACAGTCATATTAGAAATAGCAAGGAAGTTGTACGAGATATTTAGAGAAGACTAGCAGCTCTGCTATGAGGGTTTGCTGAGCCCTTGTCAAGGCTGTTCATCCACCTTTGGTATCCACCTTCACCCAGCTCTCACCTGTGGCTCCAAGAAACTGTAGCGTGCACAGCAGCCACACCCCAGTACACCATCTCAGAAGACAGATAAACTAGTTTGAGGGTAACTAACAGGCCTCAAACCTGTCAGTGAGTTAAAGGAATGTCTGCCCCAAGTATGCAAAGACTTGCCCTGGTGAAATGGGCAGATGAAAACAATCTGTCCTAATAGCCATGCAGATGACTGAAGCAGGGGCTGCGGTGGAGATGCCAAGGTCATACACGGCATCCGAGGCCATCACCAGTCATCTTGAGTTTTCTCATGCCACTGGACTTCAAAGTCTCAGGAAGATGGAATGCAACTTTGCCTCATTTAAATCCAACTCATAGGCAAGTCAAGACATCACCCCATGATGTCATTGGTCCTCTTTGAAAATGAAAACCAAACAATAGCAAGGAATTTAAAAGATGACCACAGAAGATGACATACTGAAAAGAAGGAAGGTCATAGATGCAGGTGGATCATAAACTACAAATAGTTCTGCGACAAATAGCCCTCTGTATAGCAACATCCCCTGACAGCATGATTACAATGTAGCCTAGTAAAATAGTATATGTTCAAAATGATAGCCCTTAGTCATCAAAAGATGAAATTATAGAATTAGTGCTAGAAGGGTCCTTCATGATGATCAAGTCAGACCTCTTTATTTTACATATGAGGAAACTGAGGCCAGAGAAGTGGGGTGACTTGCCAAAACTACATGACCACAATTAGTCAGTCATTATACAAAGACTACAACCCAAGTCTCTTGACTTCCAGGCTAATATTCTTTTTACTACCCCTTATTGCCTCTCTTCCACAGGACAAGGATAACTTACATTTTTTAAAAATTCGGGGCTGAAAATTAATTATTCATTTTCTATTTATAGTTTCTGGTGACTTTGAATCTGTTGGGATTCCCCTCCCCTTAGCTTTCTCTCCATCACTGTCTGCACTATATTCACAATGAATCTCCTCAAAAGGTTTTCATGAGGAACCTTTTGTCTTTCCTTGATATATTTTTCTTAAGAAAGCAGGTTAGGAGGGGCAGCCAGGTAGCACAGCGAGTAAGAGCACTGGCTCCGGTGTCAGGATGACCTGGAGATCAAATCCCAAGCTCAGACACTCAGTACCACACCCAGAAATGACTGACGGTGTAACCTTGAGCAAGTTACTTAACACCAATTACTTAGGGGAGGCCAGGTGGCTCAGTGAGTAAGAGCACTGGCTCCGGTGTCGGGATGACCTGGAGATCGAATCCCGAGCTCAGACACTCAGCACCACACCCAGAAATGACTGACCGTGTAACCTTGAGCAAGTTACTTAACCCCAATTGCTTAAAAAAAAAAAAAAAGGAAGCAGGTTAGGGTGTGATGGTTTTGAGAAAGATCTCCATCAACAATTCAAGAAAATTTTCTTGAATTAAAGATCTAAGCTTAGGGAGTAAAAGCAGGAACTTGATTAAGCTCTCGCACCAACCACCTCCAATACAGAACCCACAAAGTGACAGAGAAACAAATCTCATACTGAAGGCAGCCTGGAAGGCCAACAGGAAGGATCCATCACACTGGGCTGGGAGCGCAGCACAGTCCCGTATGAGCCACGTCGTCCCAGACTAGGGGTGATCCCCACCAGTGGCACAGACCAGCCAGAGCAGACCAAGAGAGTGAATCACCATCAGCTGTGCTGCTTTCCAGACTTCTCAACCCATAAATGCCAAAGAGAAAGTAAAAGGTCAGTGGGTAAGGAAGAGTGTGGTCTGGCCCCTAGCCTAGGCCAAGAGGCACAGTGCTGCAGCTGCTGCCTTGTGCCTACCTCCAGAGCTCCTGGCCTAGATCATAGGGGGACCAACTGACCATTCAGAGGGTAATCACTCTTGCTTTGACCTGCTTGGATCTTGGTCATAGTCTTGGGCAGTGGTCCTGGAGTGAGGAATGCCTATGTGCCAGAGCTTGTGGTGGCTGTAGAAAGGGTGCCCTCCTCAGACCTCTGACAACAAAGGTGAAAACCCCAGCAATTCGTGACACAGTTCTCTGCACTCTGGAAGCAGAGTTCTACAGTGGCAAAGAGCTCAAAAGTCAAGTAATTGGCTGACAAGATGAGCAAACAGAGGAAGTGCAATCAGACCATAGAATCCTTTTTGGGACAAAAAGGATCAAAACAAGCTACCAGAAGACAATGAAGACAAAACTCCTGCATCAAAATCTTCCAAGGAAAATATGAACTGCTTACAGACCATGGAGGAGCTCAAGAAGGATTTTGAAAACCAAGTAAGAGAAGTGGAGGAAAAACTGGGAAGAGAAATGAAAATGATTCAAGAGCTAAGCTTAGTTACTTGAACAGTTTGCTTAGTGGAAAACCTCATTCCCCAAGGATGCCAGATAAATGATGTGTGTGACATCATAGTAGGGCAGCTAGGTGGCACAGTGGATAGAGTGCTGGCTCATCTTCCTGCATTCAAATCTGGCCTCAGACACTTACTAGCTAATATGACCCTGGGCAAGTCACTACACCCTATTTGCCTCAGTTTCCTCATCTGTAAAATGAACTGGAAAAGGAAATGGCAAACCACTCTGGCATGTCTGCCAGAAAAACTCCAAAAAGGGTCAAGAAAATCCCAAATGAGGTCATAGGGTCACACAGCTGACAGAACTGAACAACTACAGCCACTGTGTGTCAGGCACTCTGCTGAGGGCCACAGATATAAAGGCAAAAACACCATCCTTACCCTCAAGGAGCTGGAGAAGCCAATGGCAAATTGCTTCAGTGTCTTTGCCAAGAAAATTCTAAAAGGGGTCATGAAGAGTTGGACATGCCTAAAAATGATATAATGAGAACAAAATGGCAGCATGGTATAGAAACAATCACTTTGGGAAAGAATTCTGAGGCTTGGAGTTCGAAGACCTGATGTCCTAGATCTGCCACTTTGTGATTATAGGTAAATCACTTAAACTTTCTGAGCCTCTGGTTCCTGATCTATAAAATGGGATGATAATAATTTTACTACCTACCTCAGCCATGTTGTGAGGAAAGTGCTTTATAAATATGGGATGCTGATAGTATTCCTTTTTTTTAAAGTCAGTATGACATAGTGGAGAGAGAATTGGGCTTAGAGTCAAAAGTCTTGGGTTTAATCCTGACTCTGACACTTGCTGTGTGACCACAGTAAAATCACTTAAGTGCTCTGAGATCAAGTTTCGATATCTATAATTTTGGTTCTCAAAGTGTAGCCTGAAGAACCCCAAGAGGGATCCCCTGAGACCCTTTTAGAGGGTCTATGACATCAAAACTATTTTTATAATAAGGCATGTTAATTTATAAGATGATAAATATTTTAAAATAGGTAACTTACATAAGCAAAAGCACTTTGCGGTGTCCTTAATAATTCTTGAGTACAAAGAGGTCTTGAGGCCAAAAATTGCTGACCTGTAACATGGAAATAATATTGCGTGCCCCACCTCCCACAAGAAGGTTGTTATGAGAAAAGTGCTTGGCAAATTGTCAACCAAAAAGTTAGTTGAAACAATGATTAATTTTAGCAAAGTAACAGGATATAAAGTAAACGCACCTAAATCATCAGCATTTCTATATATCACAAACAAAATCCTGCAGAAAAACATGCCCCATTTATAACTGCTTCCAAAGTGTGATTGATTACTTGCTCAATTGCTATTGTCCATTATTAAATGTACCTCCATTAAATATTTGAGGTCCTCCAAATATGTCTCTTGGAGAACTTTTTGGAGCTTTCCAAATGAGCATTGACCTAAAGACAAAGGAGGTGGATTTGATCACCTTTGTGTGATTCTCTACGAGCATCTCCCCAACAGACCGAATGAAGTTGCCATTTACTTCTCCCTGGATATTTTCTTGGAATCACAAACAAAACTCTCAAATTGTACCTCAAATTGTTCGTGGCTATTTGAGAGTCCTTAATGGTATTCTTTCTAAGAGACCATATATGAAAACCCACAGGACACATGCTAAATCCATGATTTGCAATTGAAATAAACCGATTGGAGGAGTTGGCTTCACATTCCTAAACTGGCCTCCCACTGTGGTGACTATACATGCTCTGTCTGGACTCTTGTCATTTCTACTTCCACAAACTTTCATTTTCCCCTCTAACCAATTACCTCTTTTATTTTTGATCTCAGCAGTCTTCTGCAGGCTGCACTCAGTAGAGATTTGACAGTGTCTTTGTAGAGACTTCAAAATGATAATTACTACTCTCATTTCTATAGCTGCTTTAAGGTTTACAAAGCAAAACAATCCTCTGAGGCAGGGAGTACAAGTATCATTATTATTCATCTCATTCTTCTCATCTTTATTAGTATTAAAAAAAGAAAAATCATTCCTCTCCTTTCATTTGCTAGAGTTCAAATTTTAATGGTCCTGCAATAAGTCAATATCTTGCTATTAATCTTTTAGATTTAATTATAGGTTCTGGACCATTGCAGAGATAGACATTACATAGTTGTCATTCTGCTATTATATTTTTATTCTTCAAGATTTCAGATTATGGCACAGATACATTAAAAAAATTGATTTTGTAGTGGGATCCAGTGGAGAGAATACTGGACATGGAGCTGGGAAGACCTGAATTCAAATCTAATTACTAGCTGTTTGACCCTGGTCAATTCACTTAACTGCTGTCTACCTTGATTTCCTCATCTGCAAAATTTTACAAATGAGGAGATTGAGGCAAACAGGGTTTAGTGACTTGCCCAGGGTCATACTAGCTGGTAAGTGTCTGAGGCCAGATTTGAACTCAGATAATTTCCATCTGTAAAATGGGGATAATAATAGCACCTACCTTTCAGAGTGGTTGTGAAGATAAATGGCATCATATTTATAAAGTGCTTTTTTTGTACCATAGAAATGCTAGTTATGATCATCTTTATCATTATTACTTATACTCAGGCTCACAGAAAACACCTTCCAAACAATTGTGATAGTAGAGAGGATGAGAAAGCTATAAGTACCTCATCCTGTTCCCGCATGACTCTGATTTCTTCCACTAGGTCTCTATCTTTACAGTCTTTTCATTACATGGGATTTGGAGCTCATGAACATGCGATATGGCGATATCCATTAAAACTGTTCTTATGGAATATCTATGTGGTTATAGGTAGAAGTTCTGTCTGTGAGAATACAATTTATTTGGTAGCTCCTTAACGCTATCTGGGGTTTTATATTGGTAATATGGGGATTTGTCCCCAGTTTATAAAGGACAGTGAGCTTCTGGTATATAATTCTAATCACTTGATGTCTAGGTATTCAGTACATGGCTAAAGTTTTGCATCCTGTGATGATATATGTCATAGGCAAAGTTTCTGCCATGTCATTGTGATAGTAATGGCAATTAAAGATTCCCCTGTATTGGCTTGGTTTTCAAATTGATTGTGTTAAAACCCAGAGTTTGTTAATCCCACCTGTGGGATGGGCTTGTTGATGTGAAAAGAAAGTCCTGAAGTGGGAGGAGCTGGTGATGTAGATTTGGAGAGACAAGAGAGAGGCGGAAGTTCTTTTTTGGAAGCAGCACCTCGTGGAGAGAGACTAAGAGAATTGCTAGTGGCCGCTTTGAATTGCCCTGGACTTTTGAGACCTGCCCCCTGAGC
>NW_027186296.1:48427364-48437970 GCF_028583685.1 Petaurus breviceps papuanus
TTGTGGTGGACTTAATTAAGGTATAGCCTAGGGGTGGAGAAGTATTTAGAACAGAGACTTTGTAATTGATTGAATGATTGGAAAGTCCTGGGGTGGGGTAGGCCTTGGAGATTATTTAATCACACTTAGTAAATGCTGTATTTTGAATGATGTCATGTTTTGATCTTCTCTGTTCTGGGTTTGTTACTGAATAAAATAGAGAGCACCTATGCTGGTATTTTGAACCTGGGAAGTTGCCTTCTTTTGGCATTACATTACAGTCATTTAAAAATATGCACTGGTCATCAAGTGCAGACTCCTTAAAGATAACCTATCTATACAGGCACTGGGGCACAGAGATCCACTGTGTCCTACTGGAAAGTTGGAGGGGGGATGGGGAAAGATATGGGAGAGAGCAGAATTGGGGAGGGGATACTGAGTGGGAACGCTCTTTTGGGGTGGTGCATAGAGGAAAAATGGGGAGAAAAATTGTAACTCAAAATCTTGTGGAAATGAATGATGTAAACTAAAAAATAAAAAGATAAAAAAAGATAACCTATCCATAATTTCTAGTAGCAATGGCATGATTCTGAATTGCTATCATAAATCCTTTGGTTTCTATAATAAAATCTGAATGACTCAGCCATGTCAACATTTGTTTGACACTTCTTTGTCAATATTTTGTCAGCCAAATTCAATTGCACGGTGCCTGTGGAGTTCCTTTTGGTTTGACTCTTGGACATTTTTTGTTTCATAGGCTGCATCCAGAGATAAACTGCTTTTAGTTAATTTCAACAAATCCAGTTCTGCCTATATGCTGTCAGCCTTTACTAATGCCCTATGAAGTAGTATCTATTTGCTACAAAAGTATTTCTATACATTTTTATACTGTTTCATCATGTGTTCTTGGAATATCTATCAATTCTCCTTGAAGAATAAGTATTAGTATTTCTAGAGTTGCCTTGAAGTGATGAGCCCTATGTTTCATTAACATGCAAGTTGTTTGTGCACTCTCTGAATCTTTTTCCACTTATTTTAATGTGCCCAAAGTATATGTTAAAACTGTAAAAGAGGGGGTGGAGTCAAGACAGTGGAGTAGAAACAAGACTTCTGTGGGGCTCCAGCTTCCACCTCCTCCAATTCATGTATAAGGTGACTCTGAACAAACTTTGGAGCTACAGAACCCACAAAATGACACAGAGAAGCTAACCTCCCACTGAGAACAGAACAGTCAGGCAGACTGGCAGGAATCAGCAAGCACAGTGCCCTGGGAGCAGAGCTCAGCCCCGGGGTGGCCTGACCAGCCGCCGGCTGGAGGGACTTCAAATCACCAGCAACTCTGGCAGTTTCCAGAATTATCAACACATAGATGCTAAGGACAAACTGAGAGGTCAGTGCAGTGTGTGCTTTGGGATCTGGTAGTTTGGGAGGACAATCAGTGCAGCCGCCGCCATGTGGCAGCTTCAGTTATTGGCCTATAGATTGTAGGGGAAACAAGAGACCAGTCTGAGGGGTAATCACTCTTGCTTTAACAAACTTGGATGTGAATTGCAATCTAGGGTAGAGGTCCTGGGGTGTGTGATCAGCTTGCCAAAGCATGTGGAGGCTTCAGAGAGGGCACCCAGCTAATACTTTCGGGAACTGAGAAAATCCCAGCAATTAGGACGAAGCTCTCCTGTCTGGTAGCAGAGTCCTACTGTGGCAAAAAGCCCAAAAGTCAAGTAATTGAGAGGCAACATAAACAAACGAAGGAAGCAAAGCAAACAGAGCAACCCAACTTTACGCTCCTATTTTGGGGACAAAAAGTATCAAAGCATGGAACAGGAGGA
Organism: Petaurus breviceps papuanus; assembly: GCF_028583685.1. NCBI lineage: Eukaryota > Metazoa > Chordata > Mammalia > Diprotodontia > Petauridae > Petaurus > Petaurus breviceps. The sequence goes on from NW_027186296.1 coordinate 48,429,173, forward strand.
AGAAAATGAAGTCAGAACTCCTGCACCAAAAGCTTCCAAGAAAAATGCGAGCTGGTTACAGGCCATAGAGGACCTTAGAAAGGCTTTTGAAAATCAAGTACAAGAAGTGGAGGAAAATTTGGGAAGAGAAATGAGAAAGATGCAAGAAAATTGGGAAATGAGAGTCAACAACCTGACTGAAGAAAATAACACCTTTAAAAAACAGACTAAATCAAATGGCAAAAGAGGCCCAAAAAGGCAATGAGGACAAGAATGCCTTAAAAAGCCAAATTTGCCAGATGGAAAAAGAATCTCAAAAGCTACTGAAGAGAATCATTCCTTCAGAATTAGATTGGAGCAAATGGAAGCTAGTGATTTTATGAGAAATCAAGATACTATTAAACAGATCCAAACACATGAAAAAATAGAAGGCAATGTGAAATATCTCATTGGAAAAACCACTAAACTGGAAAATAGATCCAGGAGAGATCATTTTTAAATTATTGGACTACCTGAAAGCCATGATCAAAAAAAGAACCTAGAAATCATCCTCCAAGAAATTCTCAAGGAAAATTGCCCTGATGTTTTAGAACCAGAGGGCAAAATAGAAGTTGAAAGAATCCACTGATCACCTCTAGAAAAAGATCCCAAAAAGAAAACCCCTAGGAATATTACAGTCAGGTTCCGGAATTCCCAGATCAAGGAGAAAATATTACAAGCAGCCAGGAAGAAACAATTTGAATATTGTGGAAACACAATCAGGATAACACAGGATCTGGCAGCTTCTACACTGAGGGACTGAAGAGCTTGGAATATGATATTCCAGAGGGCAAAGGAGCTAGGATTAAAACCAAGAATCACCTACCCAGCAAAACTGAGTATCGTGTTTCAGGGGGAAAATATGGTCATTAAGTGGAATAGAGGACTTTCAAGCATTCTTGATGATAAAACCAGAGTTGAATAGAAAATTTGACATTCAGATACAAGAAGCAAGAGAAGTATAAAAAGGGAAAAGAAATCCTAAGGAACTTACCAAAGTTGAACTATTTACATCCCTACATGGAAAAACAATAATTGTGACTTATGAAACTTTTCTCAGTATGAGAACAGTTGAAGGGAATAGAAATGTACATATATATGTATATGTATATATATACATATATACATACATATATGTCTATATAGCAGGGTATATGGGCATATGAATACATATGTGAATGTGTGTGCATATATATGTATATGTATATATATATATGTGTGTGTGTTTAAGGTATACACAGATAGAGGGCACAGGACCAATTTAATAGGAAGGGATGATATTTAAAAGGTGATATTAAGAGGTGAGAAAGGAATATAATGAGAGGAGATGGGGAGAGACAGAATGGGGTAAGCTATCTCATGTAGAAGAGGCAAGGGAAAATGGTTATAATGGAAGGGAAGAATTTGGAGGCAAAAGGGAATGGGTCAACTTATTCTCATGGAATTTGGCTTAGGGAGGGAATGACATGCACACTAAATAGGGTATCTCACCCTCCAGGAGAGTAGGGGGGAAGGGGATGAGAGGGGGGATGATGGGAGGGTGGGCAGGCTAGGGGAGAGGGAAGTTGGAAGCACCCACTTTTGAAAAGGAACAGGATCAAAGTAGAGAATAGAACAAGTGGGAGGTGGGATAGGAGGGAGGGAAATATAGTCAGTCTTTTACAATATATCCACTATGGAAATGTTTTGCATAACTACACATGTACAACCTATATTGAACTGCTTATCTTCCCAGTAAAGGTGGGTGACAAGGGAGGAAGGGAATGAATCTGGAATTCAAAGCCTTAAAATCAAATGTTTAATACATATATATATATGCTATTATTATTATTTTACATGTAACTGGGAAATAAGATATACAGGCACTGGGGCATAGAAATACACCATGCCCTACTGAAAATTCGGAGAGGGTATGGGAGAGAGCAGATTGGAGGAGGGGATATCCAGTGGGGGTCACTATTTTTGGGTGGTGGGTAGGGGGAAAACAGGGAGAAAATTTGTAACTCAAAATCTTGTGGAAATGAATGATGTAAACTGGAAGTTAATAAAGCATTTGATTTAAAAAAAAGGCTGGAAAAGAGAGCGAATTCTGGGAAGATAGTGGAGTAGGTCATAAAATTCCAAACTCTCAAGATTTTCTCCCACAAAAGAGATAAAATAGCACCTCAGAGTGAGAGGGTAAAAATAAATAAGAATGGGGCACCACAGGAGTCCTCCTGGGACAATCCAAGAAAATCTGAAGGAAAATTTCAAGATTAGGTTTGGTCCCTGAGAAGAGTAAACACCTCCAGACTAGGATCCACTTTAATAAGTAGCAAGCCACAAGCTCTAGGGTTAGCTGTGTTGGGAGGCTGCCTTGGCCCCAGTCACAGAAATTTTTACCTCCAGAACAGTGAAAGGACTTCAGTATCTGAGCTTGAAAGATTGAAGGAACCTCTTTTGACAAGGAACACCAGACCCAGTTGTTCTGCAGAGAGCAGCAAATGATAAGGAACCAGCACATGCCCTGTGAGGGCAGAAGCAGCAGGGCAGGACGCACCTGATTGTGGGCACTTACAGAAGGCTGGAGGTTTGGCTTTCATTCCAGGCTAGAGGAGAGAACTGAAGATCTTAGGCCAGAGGCACCATTTCCTCATACTCCAGGACTAAAGGTTATTACAAAAATTAAGCTATTACTACAAAGAAATACACAGGCAAAGGAGAAAGAATACAGCATAAAAATTAATGATGGGAATAGAGAAGACTAGGGTTCATCTTCAGAGGAGGATAATGAAGCAAAGAAACCCTCTTCTACTCCCAAAGAGTAATGTCAAATGGTAACCTGCCCAAAAAGTATTTATAGAAGAACTTTTTAAAAGACTTTAAAATTCAAATGAGAGAGATTGAGGAAAAACTAAAGTAAATAAGAACATTCCAAGAAAAACAAGAAGATTATGAAAAGAAAGTCAACCAATTAGAAAAGAAGATGAAGAATCTTAAGGAAGAAAATGACACCTTGAAAATTAGAACTGGGCAGAAAGAAGACAGTGGAGTTATAGGAGATCAAGAATAATTAAACAAAATGTAAAGAATGAAAGAATAGAAGAGAAACAACTAATCTGGAGAGCAGAACAAGAAGAAAAAACATAAAAATAATTGGTCTATTTCAAAACTATGATAAAAAAGAGAATCTTAATACAATAATACAAGAAATAATTAAAGAAAATTGTCAAGCATTAGAACAAGGGGGGAAAGTAGAAATAAAAACAAAATCTATTGATTACCCCTTGAAAGCGATTCAATGAGGAAAACTCAAAGGAATATTATAGTCAAATTCTGAACCCCCCAGCTCAAGGATAAAATATTCAGAGCAACAATGGAAAAAAAATTAAATATGATGGTGCCACAATTAGAATCACACAAGACCTAGAAGCAACGACACTAAAGGACCACAGGTCTTGGAACACTGTATACCAAAAAGCAAAAGAACTAGGGTTCTGACTGAAAATATTATACCCAGCAAAGTTAAGCATAATCTTGAATGGAAAAAAGGACATTTGATCACTTGTCAGACTTCCTGGACTTTGCTAAAAACAAAAACACCTGAACTTAATAAAAGATTTGACATACAAGAGTCAAGAGAAACCAAAGACTGGTTACAAGGGATTCGATAAGGACAGGCCATTTACCTTTCATATGTGTGTATACATATATAGGTGTGTATATATATATGCATATATATAATGCCAAATGTATGTCTAAGATTGTCATTAGCAATTAGGGAGTTTGTAAGAAAGATTGGGGTAGATCTGAGTATGATATGACTTTAAAAAGTAAAACCATCTAGGAACAGTTAAAAATAGTAATTGTTTATATAAATAAGGTGTGAGAAGAAGAACCCACACAGAGGAATTATAGGGGGTAGGAGGGCTGGTAGTTATTGTGACCTACTTTCATCAGGAATGGGTTCAAGAGGGAAATGTGTGTGTATGTGTGTGTGCATAGGTATGTACGTATATATGTATGTGTGTACAAAAGTCTTCTAAATTCAGAAGAAATAAAATGGTAAGGGGATAGGGAGGAGAAAGAGAATAAGGGAGGGATTTCTAGAGAGGAGTTTGAGGGAATAAGTTTAAAAGAGGGCATAGAAGGTTGTTGAGATCAAGGAGAATGGGAGGATAAGGGAGAGATTTTAGAGGAAAGGGTGAGGGAATAGGTTAAAGGAGGGTACAGAAGGGTGTTCAGATTTATGGGAATGGGAGGATAGGGGAAGGATCCTTGGAGGGGTCAGTAGGCTAAGTAATAGGAGGGCAAGGTAAGTGGGTAGAAGTAAACTAAAGGAGTCAGAAGGAATCAGAAATAAGAGATATGCACAAACAAAAACAAAACTCAGGTGCAGTATTTGTTAGGAAAAGTAGATGGCTATATATGTACATATATGCATATATATGTGTATATATATATGAATGTATATATCTCTATATAAATATATTTAAACTTAATTGTAGCCTTTGGGGAAGGCAGGGAGGGGAGCAGGGCAGGCAGAAGAATTAAGTAAAAAGTTTACAGCAGAGAACAAAAGAAAACTTACAAGGAAGCAAAGAAAAGATGGATAGCTCTCTACACAACTTGTAGTATTCATCATACAAGCTTTCTTGAAATGAAAATTTATTGCTGTATCTTTTTAATCTTCTCATGTTCTTCTGTGCATATGACATGCTTTTTTTCTTTAGATTTTTTCTTTTCTTACTTTAAGCTTTAATATTTAAATTTATTAATATTTCTTTTTCTTTTCTCTATTCTATATTTGAATTCTGGTGTTTGAGTCTAAAATTTTTTTAAAGGGGGGGAAGTGGCACCCACACATTAAAAGTCATTTTAAAGGGATAGGTTCACAGGGCTAAATGAAAGACCCTATGTGAATGGAACAAAGATTATCTTAGAGGCACACTAAAAGGAAAGAGACCCTAAAAAGGTTTAATAACTGACATTCATATAGGGTTTCAAGAGTTGGAAAGTGACTTCCATATGTAATTCCATTTAGGGGTAATAGTCCTATAACATTGTATCAGCATCTTAGTACTGGAGCTAAGGTTTTCACTTTCCCATGGTGAGCAGAGCTCACATTGTCAGTGTCAGAAGGGGGATATGAATCCCAGACTTTTTGACTCTCTGTCTAGCAGTGCATCGACTACAGGATGGGGAGAAGGTATCAAAGACAAACTTCACTGACTTTACAATTTTATTGAGGGTGGATCCTGGGTGGACCTTTTCCCCAAGAAGCACCAATTTGGTTGTTCTCATAGAAAAAAAAAAGACTGGAAAACAACCTCTATGTTCTAAAATATTTATGGCAGCTCTCTGTGGTGGCAAAGAACTATAAATTGCAGGGATGCCTGTCAATTGGGGAATGGCTGAACAAGATGTGGTATGATTGTGATGGAATACAACTGTGCTATAAGAAATAATGAGCTCTATGGTCTTAGAAAAACATGGATAGACTTGCACAAAATAATGAAGAGCGAAATGAGCAGAACCAAGAGAATGTATACCATAATAGCAATATTGTTTTAAGAACCACTTTGAGTGAATAAGTCATTTTGACTACCATAAATATCCGAATTAACTACAAAGGACCTATGAAGAAAGATACTATCTGTATCCAGAGAAAGAACTGATTAATAGAACTATGTATAGAAGATTTTACACACACACACACACACAAATTTGTGTCTAATGATAACCATTTCAAGGGTGGGAAAATGTACATGGTTATTTTATTATATATTGTAATATCATATTATATATAATATACTTATAATATATATATTTTTAAAACAGCAAGTTGTACGTAATAGATTTCCAGTTTCATGTGAAATCATCTTTTTATCATACCATGTAATAGAAATGTTTGTTTAGTTCATAAATTTAAAATAAAGTAATTTTTTTAATTAAAGACTAGAACTATATAGGTGTTAATTGTTCTAAATGTGTTCTTTACATTAAATTTTTATGTCAATTTCTTAACATACAAAGCTGCAATTTTCTCTGGTATGCACCATATGCCTCCCCCCTCCCCATGTTCCTTCATTCAATGACAACATCGTCCTTGCTATTCAATGAACAAGATACTCTAGCTTTCCGTTCTGGGCATTTTCTCTGGTTGTCCCTCATACCTAGAATGTTCTCCCTTCTCATCTCTATCTTCTGGCTTTTCTGGATTCCTTCAAGTCCCAACTAGAATCCCAATTTCTACAGAAAGCTTTTGCCAATGCCTCTTAGTTCTAGTGCTTTCCCTCCTTTAATTATTTCCAATTTATCCTTTTCATAGTCTGGGTTTTTGTTGTTGTTTTTGCTTATTGTCTCCTTCACTAGATTGGGAGTTCCTTAGGGGCTGACGCTGTTTTGCCTTCCTTCGGACCCCCTGCACTTAGCATAGTGCCTGGCACACCATAGGTAATTACTAAATTATTACTAACTTACTATCCAACCAGCTCTTCTTTCTATCTTTGCTGGAAAAAAGATCAAACTATACATAAGTTTTGCCTTTATCCATTCATTCAAATTGTTCAGATTTGAGCTCAAAACCTTTAGATGTTTGGGTTTGGTTTTGTTGGGTTTTTTTGGTTTTTTTTGGTACACGCTAATACATTGTGTTTTCAGTCCAAAACACATTTTTATTTCATTGAAGAAAGATTCAACTTAAGAAAATAGCTGTTTAAAGTGGTTTTTCAAGGGCGGCTAGGTGAGTAGGGCACTGGCTGTGGAGTCAGGAGGACCTGAGTTCAAATCCAACCTCAGACACTTGACACACTTACTAGCCATGTGACTTTGGGCAAGTCCTCCAAAAAAAAAAGCAAATAAAAAAACAAAGTGGTTTTTCAGTGTAACCACATAGCGATGTGATCTTCATACATCAAATGACTAATACATTGTTAGATATGCTTCCGTTTTTGGTTGGAAAGACATAATCAGGAGTAATAATAATGAGCTTAAGACTAAGAAGAACCTTAACTTAAACTATATCCCAAGAAAATGCCATATTTTATGTCAATTGTTGTTGACTTTATTACATAGATGGCATGTTTTAAATAGAGAACAGTTTTCAATGTGTACATCTAATACTCAAGCATTCTCACTATTCTTGGGTCTCCTTTGCATATTTGCATGACCAATCCAAGAGTGCAGAATAGTGTCAAAGACTTTGCAAAAATCATTAAACAGTGTTATCCTATGGTTTGTGATTGATGACGAATTTTTTTATTTATAATAATAATAGCTAACATTTATATAGTGCTGAACTAAGTGCTAGGCACTATGTTAAATGCTTTACAATTATTATCTTATTTGGTCTTTATGCATGCAGCTCTGGAAGATAAGTGCTATTATTATCCATATTTTACAGATGCAGGAACTGAGGCAAGGGACTTGTCCAGGTTCACACAGTTAGGAAGTGTTTAAGGCTGAATTATTATTAAGAATATTTTTATATTCTTTGTGCTACTTCACCTCCTTGTTTTCCTTTAACCTCTCTGGCTTTCACTTTCAATGGTTGATGAAGAGTATCAAGAATTTCTAATATGCTTTTATTTCATAGATTTCATTGCTTGTGGTTTTTAATCATTGAATTTGATCAGCAATGTAGTATTTCAGATTTCTACTGGCTAGAGTTCATATAACCTTCCAAAGTCTTTTTGCAGGTTGTTAATAGGTTATTCCCTGTTAGTATTTGATACCCGTCCTTAGGAATATTCCTAGATAGCTCCACCATATTGTTAAGCAAAGGTCATAATGTTTTTACATATGGTGGGAGAATGCATTCATCCATGATGATTATAGCAGATGCCAGCTTTTTAAAATCAGTCTGTTTTGGTATAATTGATCTATCTGGCAGAATTATATGATCAAATTGAAAATGGGTTTTTCAAAATTCTATTCTAAGTAAATATATCTCTCTTTAAAGTCATTCAACATATTGACCTTATTTTTGCCATTCATTTTGTTATTGACTCAAACATCTGGAGTGACTATTCATTATATATTTACAATGCCTTTCAGATTCTTTAGTTTTTCTCTCTTCAGAATTAAGTAACTCCTCAGGTTTTACTTTTGTTTCACATGATTTACATTTAGAAATTAAACTATTCCTTTTAATTCTCCTGCATTGAGCTGTAATTTGGAGCTGAGGAAATAGTTGACAAAAAGCAATATGAAGCCCTTGTCTATGATTGGTACTAGGTTTCTAATTTTATTATTACCCAGTACTGACACACAATAAAGGTATCCATATTTCCTGCACACCTATGGTTTGACCACTTTAGTAGTCAGGTGTATATTTACCAAAGTATTTCTACTAAGTGGATATTAGTCTTTCTGACTTATTCTGATGTGATCTTGCATTCTTGTGACACCAGAATGCAGCAGAGCAGCACTCACCCCCTCTTTCCACATTCCTCCATGTATGCTACCATGTTTAGACCCTGAACAGTCATATTACACCTTTCAGGATGTTAACCTGATCAATGATATCACTGAGTCTAAATGGTCAACATTTAACAGTTTTTGCTAAGCCTTCATAAATATTGCAATGGTCTCAAGGCACATAGAATCCCTACTGTACATCATCCTGGCTGGAATTCCCTGATTTTGCCTCATTTCATGATATAAGATACAGAGAGAGAGAGAGAGAGAGAGAGAGAGAGAGAGAGAGAGAGAGAGAGAGAGAGAGAGAGAGAGAGAGAGAGAGAGAGAGAGAGAGAGAGAGAGAGAGAGAGAGAGAGAGAGAGAGAGAGAGAGAGAGA
>NW_027186296.1:48492970-48617698 GCF_028583685.1 Petaurus breviceps papuanus
AAAAGGAACTTTGAAAACCAAATGAGAGAGATAGAAGACAAAATGAATAATTCCCTCAAAAGCAAAAGAGCAGAATTAGAAAAACATTCTAATGAGGAAAACATCTCTCTAAAAAGAAAAATGTATGATATGGAAAAGGAGCTCCAAAAATTAACCAAGGAAAATGATTTTCTAATAACTAGAATCAACCAAATGGAAACAAATAACTCTATGAGGAACCAAGAATTAGTCAAACAAAACAACAAGAATGAAAAATTAGAAAAAATAACTGACCTGGAAAACAGATCCAGGAGAGATAATCTGAGAATCATAGGCCTACCAGAAAGTTATGATGAAAAAATGAGCCTGGACAACATTCTCCAAGAGCTTGTTAAGGAAAACTGCCCTGAGATACTAGAACCTGAGGGTAAAATAGAAATCGAGAGAATCCACCGGACACCTGCTGAAAGAAATCCCAAACTGAAAAGTCCTCGAAATGTTGTGGCCAAACTCCAGAACTACCACATAAAAGAGAAAATACTTCAAGAGGCCAGAAAGAAACAATTCAGATATCGAGGGTCCACAGTAAGGATTGCACAGGATTTGGCAGCCTCTACACTGAAAGATCAGAGGCAGTGGAATACAATTTTCCGGAAGGCAAAAGAGCTAGGGTTATAACCAAGGATCACATACCCAGCGAGACTGAGCATATTCTTCCAGGCAAAGAGATGGTCATTTAATGATATAACAGAGTTCCAGACCTTCTTGATAAAAAAGCAAGAACTCAATGGAAAATTCAACTTCCAATTACGAGATGCAACAGTGACTTAGAAAGGTAAACAAGGAAAACACACATATACCCTGCTATTTGATAAGAGCAAACTGGTTATAGACAAGTAGAGGGTATGAGTATAAAATACACAAAATGATGATTTTAAAAAATCTTATTAAGGGCTACAAAGGGACTGCAATGGAAGAAAGGGAATTAATGAAGTGGAAAAGGGTAAATTATGTCACACAAAGAGGCATAAAAACTGTATAGCAGAGGAAAAGAAGAGAGGGAGATGGGAATCATATGAGCTTTTCCCTCATTGGTTCTGGTACAAGGAGGGAATAACAACCAGTTAAACATAGGACTCTATGGAGAAGAAATGAAAAAAGTACCATTTTAGAGAGAAAGAGGGGAGGGAGAGGAGCTTCACGTGAGATTTGATCCTGTCACTTTTGGGGCAAAGAAGAAATAACATGCTTCATTAAGTATAAAAATATCCTACAGGCAGTAGGAGGAGGAAAGGGCTACAAAAGGGGGGTGGAGGTGGTTTGTAGGGAGGGAAGAAGAAAGGGGAGGAAAAGGGAGGGGGGCTGATAAGGGAATACTGAGGGAGGCGGGGGTCAAAAGGAAAACTATTAAGGGGGGGAAAGGAGAAGGAGGGGAAAGATGAACATTAACAGGGGCAGGAATAGGATGGAGGGAAAGAAACAGATAACAATCATAACTGTAAATGTGAGTGGAATGAACTCTCTCATAAAACGGAGATGGATAGCAGAATGGATTAGAAAACATAATCCTGCAATATGCTGTTTACAAGAAACACATCTGAAACAGAGGGATACACACAGGGTAAAGGTAAAAGGCTGGAGTAAAATATATCATACCTCAGCTAAAGTAAAAAAGGCAGTGGTAGCAATCCTTATCTCAGACAAAGCAAAAGCAAAAATTGACCTAATTAAAAGAAATAAGGAAGGAAACTATATCCTGTTAAAAGGCACCATCGAGAATGAAGCAATATCATTACTTAACATATATGCACCAAGTGGTGTAGCATCCAAATTCCTAGAGGAAAAGGTAAAGGAATTAGAGGAAGAAATAGATAGCAAAACTATACTAGTTGTGAGACCTTAATCTCCCCCTCTCTGAACTTGATAAATCCAACCTCAGAATAAACAAGAAAGAAGTTCAGGAGGTGAACAAGATTTTAGAGAGGATAGTGTAATAAGAGTGTAAATTTTAAAGATCTTCCCTGCCCCTAGGCTAATGTGCACCTGAAGCCTGGGGTGGGGGAGGCTTGTTTTTCAGTAGATACTTCTTGATTGGCCAGTGAGTCAATAAGGTTGTTACATTCTCTGAGCCAGGAGAAGGCTATATAAGCCCTGATGTGTAGCTTTGTCTTGGGACTCACTTTGAGAAGTGTTCTGTGATTTGATCTGAATTCTGGGAAGCCGTTGTTGAGAGTCCCCCGGCTTTGAAAAACCCAGAATGTGGAAACCCAGATGTTGACTGGGTATGGATGTAATGGTTGGACAATTTGGAAATCTGTCTACTTGATGTTTCTGTCTTGATAATTATGCCTGTATACTTTGAGGTTCAGGGTGCTGACCTTTTCACCTGAACAAGGTAAATGATATGTCTGACTGATTAAAGTAAGCTTGTTAACCCATTTTGAGTTGCTTTCCTTTAACAAAGCAGATCCAAGAACCTGTGTGAGCAGGCACCTTGGGGACACTGGGGTGCTTGCTGCTACAGATAGGTATGATAGATCTCTGGAGAAAACTGAATGGGGATAAAAAGGAATATACTTTCTTCTCAGTGGTTCATGACACATACTCAAAAATTGACCACATTCTAGGGCATAAAAACCTCACAATTCTATGCAGTAAGGCAGAAGTATTAAATGCATCCTTCTCAGATCATGATGCAATAAAAATTATATGCAATAAAGGGCCAGGGAAAGACAGACTAAAAACTAATTGGAAATTAAACAATTTAATCCTAAAGAATGCGTGGGTCAAGCAAGAAATTATAAACAATCAGTAATTTCATTCAAGAGAATGATAATAATGAGACAACATACCAAAATTTGTGGGATACATTAAAGGCAGTTCTTAGGGGACGTTTTATATCCCTGAGTGCATATATGATTAAATTAGAGAAAAGGGAGCTCAGTGAATTGGGCATGCAATTGAAAAACCTAGAAAAAGAACAAATTCAAAACCCCCAATTAAATACTAAATTAGAAATATTGAAAACCAAAGGAGAGATTAATAAAATTGAAATTAAGAAAACTATTGAATTAATAAATAAAACCAAGAGTTGGTTTTATCAAAAAACCAACAAAATTGATAGACCCTTACTCAATATGATAAAAAACAGAAAGAAGAAAACCAAACTATGAGTATCAAAAATGAAAAGGGTGAATCTACCTCCAATGAAGAGGAAATCAAAACAATAATTAGGAATTATTTTTCCCAATTGTATGCACATAAATTTGACAATCTTAGGGAAATGGATGAATATTTACAAACATACAAGTTGCCCAGATTAACTGAAGAGGAAGTAAATTACTTAAATAATCCCATCTCAGTAGAAGAAATTGAACAAGCCATCAATCAACTCCCTAGGAAAAAATCTCCAGGGCCAGACAGATTCACTAGTGAAGTCTATCAAACATTTAAAGAACAGTTGATTCCAATACTCTACAAACTATTTGGGAAAATTAGTGAAGAAGGAGTCCTACCAAATTCTTTTTATGACACAAACATGGTACTGATACCTAAATCAGGAAGAGATAAAACAGAGAAAGAAAATTATAGACCAATCTCCCTGATGAATATAGATGCAAAATTTCTAAATAAAATACTAGCAAAAAGACTACAGCAACTTATCTCAAGAATAATGCACTTTGATCAGGTAGGATTTATTCCAGGAATGCAAGGATGGTTTAATATTAGGGAAACCATCAGTATAATTGATCATATCAACAATAAAACTAGCAGAAACCACATGATCATCTCAATAGATGCAGAAAAGGATTTTGACAAAAATACAACATCCATTCCTATTAAAAACATTAGAAAGTATAGGAATAAATGGAGCCTTCCTTAAAATAATAGGTAGCATCTATTTAAAGCAATCAGCAAGTATTATTTGTAATGGGGAGAAGCTAGAAGCATTCTCCATAAGATCAGGGGTGAAACAAGGGTGTCCACTATCACCCCTCTTATTCAATCTGGTACTAGAAATATTAGCAATAGCAATTAGAGAAGAAAAAGAAATCAAATTAGGCAAAGAAGAGACCAAGCTATCACTCTTTGCAGTTGATATGATGATGTACTTAGAGAATCAAGTAAAAAACTACTTGAGACAATAAATAAATTTGGCAAAGTTGCAGGATATAAAATAAACCCACATAAATCCTTGGCATTCCTATGTATTTCCAATGAAATTCAACAGCAAGAGATAGAAAGAGAAATCCCATTTAAAGTTACTTTAGACATTATAAAATATTTGGGAATCTACCTGCCAAAACAAACCCAGGACCTATATGACCACAACTACAAAACACTTTTCACACAAATAAAGTCAGATCTAACTAATTGGAAAAATATCAATTGCTCATGGCTGGGTTGAGCTAATATAATAAAAATGACAATTTTACCTAAATTAAATTATATATTTAGTGCCATACCAACTAATCTACCAAAAAACTACTTTATAGAGCTAGACAAAATTCATTTGGAAGAATAAACGGTCCAGAACATCAAGGGAATTAATGAAAAGAAATGCTAGGAAAGGTGGACTAGCTATACCAGATTTCAATTTGTATTATAAAGCAGCAGTCATCAAAACTACTTGGTACTGGCTGAGGAATAGAGGAGTAGATCAATGGAATAGATTAGGCACATGAGATTCAGAAGTCAACAACTATAGTAATCTATTGTTTGATAAACCCCCAGACCCTGGTTTTTGGGATAAGAACTCACTATTTGACAAAAACTGCTGGGAAAACTGGAATATAGTATGGCAGAAACTGGGCATAGACCATTATCTAACACCATATACCAAAATCAAGTCTAAATGGGTGCATGATCTAGGTATAAATGTTGATACTGTAAGCAGTCTCCTAAAACAAGGAATAGTTTACCTATCAGACTTGTGGAGAGGGAAAGACTTCATGACTAAACAAGAATTAGAGAACATTATAAAATGCAAAATGGATAATTTTGACTACATGAAATTGAAAAGCTTCTGTACAAACAAAGCCAATGTAACCAAGATTAAGAGGGAGGTGGAAAATTGGGAATCTTTACAACCTATGTCTCTGATAAAGGACTCATTTCTAAAATACACAGAGAACTAAGTCAAATGTATAAGAGTACAAGTCATTCCCCAATTGATAAATGGTCAAAGGATATGAACAGGCAGTGTTCAGAGAAATAAATTAAAGATGTCTATAAGCACTTGAAGAAATGCTCTAATTCACTATTGATTAGAGAAATGCAAATCAAAACACCTCTGAGGTATCACATCTCACCAGTCAGATTGGCTAAGATGACAAAACAGGAAATCGACAAATGCTGGAGAGGATGTGGGCAAATAGGAACACTAATTCATTGCTGGTGGAGATGTGAACTGATCCAGCCTTTCTGGAGAGCAATCTGGAATTATAGCCAAAGGGCTATAAATACTTTCATACCCTTTGATCCAGCAACACCACTCCTAGGGTTATATCCCAAAGAGATCATAGAAGTGGGAGAAAGACCCATATGTACAAAAATGTTTATAACAGCTCTTTTTGTGGTGGCAAAGAATTGGAAATTAAGGGGGTGCCCATCAATTGGGGAATGGCTGAACAAGTTGTGGTATATGCATGTTATGGAATACTATTGTGCTATAAGAAACGAGGAACAAACGGTCTTCGTATATACCTGGAGAGGTTTATACAAACTGATGCTGAGTGAGAAGAGTAGAACCAGGAGAAATTTGTACACAATTACAGGCACAACATATGTGTGATGACCAACTTTGATAGACTGGACTTCTCTCAGCAATGCAGTGATATAAGTCAATCCCAAAAGACTCATGATGGAGAGAAATATGTGCATCCAGAGAAAGAACTAGAAAGAACTGAGTTTATATCCAGGTGGAAGCAAAATACTGATCTTTTTCCTTCTCTTATTTTGTTTTATGTCCTGTTTACCAATTTTCATTCCAGCTGATACAATCCGTCTTTATAACCTGACTAATGTATAATGTGAAAGTATTTACAGATCCTTTACTTGACTATATGCTGCCATGGGGGGGGAGGGGAGGGAAGGGGACAAAATGTGAAACTCAAGGAATTGTGGAATTGAATCCTGTAAACTAAAAGGAAACAAACAAATTAATTAAAAAATAAAAAAAATTCCTGAAAAAAGAAATGTCTTTATTTCTAATAATTTTTATTGATATCTCTTGTTTTTTACATTACCAGAATTTACCCAATATCCTTTCTCCTCCCAGAGCCATCCCATGAAACAAATAATATTTTTTTTAAAAAGAGGGGGAAAATTTAAATCAACAAAACCAACCAATACATCAAAAAGTCTGAAAATGTATACAATATACCACACTGTGGATCTCCCATCTCCGCAAAGGTTTAGTGTAAGGTTGTCTTTTGGGGGGACATATTTATAATTTTACAATACTCACTTTTGACTTTTTTGTGTTATTCTTTTAATTCACAGTGTTACTGTCATTTTTGTATTATTGTTTCCTTGGCTCTGCTTACCTCACTACGTATTAGATTATGTAAATCTTTCCATTTTTCTTTGTATTCCTCATATTTGTCATTTCTTACAGCACAGTAATATAGCTAGGTCTCAATTAATGCACATGATGAATCCCCCTCAGGTGGCCAAATGTATTCTAATTCTCACTATTTGAAATTATAATTATATAAAATATGGTCATTTATTCCAGCACAATGAAAATATGCAATTCAAATTCAAATTATGCACCCATTTCCCAGGGTTCATGATTCACAACACTCTTACATTAATGTACCACAATTTCTTTAGCCACCCTCCAATTGATGGATATCTACTTTGTTTTTAATCTTTTGCTATCACATAAAGTGCTGGTGTAAATCTTTTGGGCACACACTTTTGCATTTTTTGTTCTGTTTTTAAATGATAGTTTTGCTAAAAGCAAATGAAAAGTCCAAAATATGTATAATTGAAAATTTAGCAGTAAACTCTTAAAGAGCTATGATTTTGCTGGAATAGATAACTTGATTAAAAAAAGAAGATAGGAAAATCAAATTGCCAAAATAAAAGTTGAATTAGGTAAAATCAGAAAAGAACTAAAGGAAAAAATGAATTGTCAGAGTCCACCATATATAGTTATATATTAGCAAAACCCAGAATTTAAAAGAAATGGAGAATTATCTACAAAAGTGTAAAATAGCTCAATTAACAGAATCTTAGAGATTATATAACACCCAATCTCAGAATAAAATATTGAACAAGCCATAAAAGCAATAAGAGATGGGAAAACCCCGTTCAGGTAGACTTACAGGCGAATTTTACCAAATACTTACAGCACAATTAATTCTTAGACCACATAAATTACAAGAGAGAGACAGAGACAGAGTCAGAGACAGACAAAGACAGAAACAGAGAGGGAGAGAAAGAAGGAGGAAGCAGAGAGAGAGAGAGAGAGAGAAATATGATCTCTAATACTTAAACCAGGGATGAATTAAGCAAAGAAAGAGAACTATAGAGTAATATCATTGATAAATATTGATGTAAAAATACTATCAAAAAGACTAGCTAGCTAGCTATTGATTCACTCTGACCAAATTGGATTTATACCAAGGATGCAAGCACAAGGATGCTTCAACATTAGGAAAGTAAATCACACAATGAATTATTAACAATACAATATCTCATACGACATAGTTATGCCCATAGATAAAGAAAAATCCTTGACAATGTACCATATTTATTTATACTAAAAAAAAACTCTTTTAAAAAATACACATGGAAGGGCCATTTTAATAGAGTAGATATTATACATATATGTAGTTAAGTAAAATTATATAAAAGTAGTTAAATACAAACATATGATTTTAATATGATATAATAGTGCATGTAAATATTTAATTATACATACATATATACATTCATATATTTATGTAACCAAAAGCTGGCATTATTTATAATGGGAAAACACTAGAAGCTTTTTACAGTGAATACAAGAGTAAAACAAGCCTGCCCCCTCTTTCTCATAATTTATTTGAAAATTCTAGAAATAGTAAGCATAGTATAATATCACAAAAATAAATTAAAGGTGTAAATATTAGAGAAACAGAGAGACAGAGAGAGAGAATTAGTTCTACTTGCAGATGACATAATTTATTCAGAAAACTTCAGAGAATCTTAAATAAAAGCATGTGCAATAATTAATAGCTTTGGGAAAGCCCCATGATTCCATGGATTACTTCTACTTTTTCCCACCACCTTTTAATCATGGAAATGGTTCTAATCTGCCTAAGGCATATTGTTGAATTCCTCCCTGAACCTCCATTTGAAGAAGCACCCACAATAAACCATGGTATCTTCAGACCAGTACTAGGCCATGACGCACAGACTACTTCTCTACCTTTGCCCCAACATGGGTACCTTCCCTGCAACTCTATTTTTTAATTTCCTTTTATTTGTAATCTTTGCCAATTAGAGTATAAGCTCTTGAAAGCAGAGATTGTTTTTCATTTTGCTAGTATTTGTATTTGTATTACATTTGCATTCATAAGCACAATGCCTGGCACATAGTAAGTACTTAATAAATGTTCTAGCTAGCTAGCTGTCTGTCTGTAAGTGCATAAAAAGACAAAATAAATCCACAAATGTTGTCAGCATTTCTGTATATCAGTAACAAAATGCAGAAGAAAATACTGACTACAAATGCATAAAATCTTGGTAGTAGATCAACCGAGACACACTCAAGACTTAGAAAATGTTCTTTTTTTTTGGTCTTTATTAATTTGTTTGTTTACTTTTAATTTACAAGATTCAGTTTCACAATTCCTTGAGTTTCAAATTTTCTCCCCCTCCATGTCCTCCCCCCTCCATGGCAGCATGCAATCAAGTACAGGATCTGTGAATACTTCCACATTAGACATTAGTCAGGTTATAAAGAAGGATTGTAACAGATGGAATGAACAATGGGAAAGAAACCAAACAAGAAAAAGAAACAGAGCAGGTAATTTGCTTCCATCTGCATTCAAACTCTGTTCTTTTTAGTTCAACCCATAGATGCTAAGGACAAAGTGAGAGCTCAGTGCAGTGTGGACTTTGGGATCCAGTAGTTGGGAGTGAGGTCCGGCCTTTACTCCCAGGGCAAGAAGCTGCTGAGGTGCCCCGGGGGCACCACCACATGACATCTTCAGCTCCTGCCCTGCAGATCATGGGGGGACCAAGTGACCAGTCTGAGGGGTAATTGCTCTTGCTTTAACCTGCTTGGGGATTGCTTCTAGGGTGGAAGTCCTGAGGTGGGCAACCAGCTTGCCAGAGCCTGTGAAGGCTTCAGAGAGGGCACCCAACTAATACCTTTGATAGCTGGGACAAATCTCTCCTGTTTGGTGGCAGAGCCCTACTGTGGCAAAAAGCCCAAAAGTCAAGTAATTAAGTGGCAACATGAGCAGGCAAAGGAAGCAAACCAAGCAGAGAAATACAACTTTGCACTCCCATTTTGGGGACAAAAATGACCAAACCATGGAACAGGAGGAAGACAGTGAAGTCAGAACTCCTGCACCAAAAGCTTCCAAGAAAAATATGAGCTAGTTACAGGCCATAGAGGACCCTAAAAAGGATGTTGAAAATCAAGTAAGAGAAGTAGAGGAAAAATTGGGAAAAGAAAGGAGAATGATGCAAGAAAATTATGAAATGAAGAGTCAACAACCTGACTGAAGAAAATGACACCTTTAAAAAATGGACTAACTCAAACATCAAAGGAGGCTCAAAAAAGCAATGAGGAGAAGAATTCCTTAAAAAGCCAAATTTGCCAGATGGAAAAAGAATCTCAAAAGCTCACTGAAGAGAATCATTCCTTCAGAATTAGATTGGAGCAAATGGAAGCTAGTGACTTTATGAGAAATCAAGATACTGTTAAACAGATCCAAACAAATGAAAAAATAGAAGGCAATGTGAAATATCACATTGGGAAAACTACTGACCTGGAAAATACATCCAGGAGAGATAATTTTAAAATTTGGGCTTCCTGAAAGCCATGATCAAAATAGGAACCTAGAAATCATCCTTCAAGAAATTCTCAAGGAAAATTGCCCTGGTGTTTTAGAATCAGAGAGCAAAATAGAGGTTGAAAGAATCTACCAATCACCTCCTGAAAAATATCCCCAAAAGAAAACTCCTAGGAATATTATAGCCAGATTCCAGAATTCCCAGATCAAGGAGAAAATATTATAAGCAGCCAGGAAGAAACAATTCGAATATTGTGGAAACACAATCAGGATAACACAGGATCTGGCAGCTTCTACACTGAGAGATCAAAGGGCTTGGAATATGATATTCTGGAGGGCAAAGGAGTTGGGATTAAAACCAAGATTATCTACCCAGCAAAATTGAATGATATTGAAAATATGGCTATTCAGTGGAATAGAGGACTTTCAAGCATTCTTGATAAAAAAAAAAACAGAGTTGAATATAAAATTTGACATTCAGACATAAGAAGCAAGAGAAGCATGAGAAGGTAAACAGGGAAAAGAAATCATAAGAAACTTATCAAAGTTGAACTATTTATATTCTTACATGAAAAAACAATAATTGTAACTGATGAAACTTTTCTCAGTATGAAAATAATTGAAGGGAATAGAAATATATATATACATATATATACACACACACACATACATATATATGTCTACACAGGAGGGTATGTGGGTGTATGAATACATATGTGAATGTGTGTATATATGTGTACAGGTATACATAGATAGAGGACACAGGACCAATTTAATTGGAAAGGATGATACTTAAAAGGTGAAGTTAAGAGGTGAGAGAGGAATATAATGAAAGGAGATGGGGAGAGACAGAATGGGGTAAACTATCTCATATAGAAGAGGCAAGGGAAAATGGTTAAAACGGAGGGGAAGAACAGGAAAACAAAAGGGAATGGGTCAACCTTATTCTCATTGATTTGGGCTTAGGGAGGGAATGACATACACACTAAATAGGGTATCTCACCCTACAGGAGAGTAGGGGGGGAAGGAGATGAGAGGGGGCATGGTGGAAGGGAGGGAAGATTGGGGGGAGGGAAGTTGGAAGCACCCACTTTTAAAAAGGGACAGGATCAAAGTAGAGAATATAACAAGTGGGAGGTGGGATAGGAAGGAGGGAAATATAGTCAGTCTTTTACAATATAAATACTATGGCACCCTCCCCAATCCATGTAAAAAGGGGACTCTAAACAAACTTTGGAGCTGCAGAACCCACAAAATGACACAGAGAAGCTAACCTCCTGCTGAGAACAGCCTGGCAGGCCGGCAGGAATCGGCCAGCGCAGAGCTCCGGGAGCCGAGCCCAGCACCAGGCAGAGGCTTTAGCTCCAGGGCAGGCCTGACCAGCCGCCTGCCAGAGGGACTCCAGATCAGCAGCAGCTGTGGCTGTTTCCAGATTTATCAACACATAGATGCGAAAGACAAGGTGAGAGGCCAGTGCAGTCTGGACTTTGAGACCAGTAAGTGGGAGTGCGTGGCTTTTGCCCCCGGGCGAGAAACCGCTGAGATGCCAGCACAGCCTGCCAGCACCACGTGGTGGCTTCAGCTCCTGGCCTGCAGAGTGTAGGGGCACCAAGCACCAGTCTGAGGGGTCATCGCTCTTGCTTTAACCTGCTTGGATCTGGATTGCAGTCTAGGGTGGAGGTCCTGGGATGTGTGTCCAGCTTGCCAGAGCATGTGGAGACCTCAGAGAGGGCACCCATCTAATACCTCCAGCAGCTGAGAAAACCCCAGCGTTTGGGACGAAAACTACCCTGTCCGGTGGCAGAGTCCTACTGTGGCAAAAAGCCCAAAAGTCAAATCATTGAGTGGCAAAATGAGCAGGCAAAGGAAACAAAGCAGACAGAAGATTCCAACATTACACTCCTATTTTGGGGATAAGAAGGAGCAAGGCATGGAACAGGAGGAAATCAGTGAAGTCAGAACTCCTGCACCAAAAGCTTCAAAGGAAAATACAAGCTGGTTACAGGCCATAGAGGACCTTAAGAAGCAGATAAGAGAAGTGGAGGAAAAATTGGGAAGAGAAATGAGAACAATGCAAGAAAATTATGAAATGAGAGTCAACAGCCTGACTGAAGAAAATAATACCTTAAAAAACAGACTGACTCAAATGGCAAAGGAGGCTCAAAAAGGCAATGAGGAGAAGAATGCCTTAAAAAGTCGAATTTGCCAGATGGAAAAAGAATCTCAAAAGCTCACTGAGGAGAATCATTGCTTCAGAATTGGATTGGAGCAAATGGAAGCTAATGACTTTATGAGAAATCAAGATGCTGTTAAACAGATCCAAACAAATGAAGGAATAGAAGGCAATGTGAAATATCTCATGGGAAAAACTACTGACCTGGAAAATAGATCCAGGAGAGATAATTTAAAAATTATTGAACTGCCTGAGAGCCATGACCAAAGTAAGAGCCTAGAAAGCATCCTCCAGGAAGTTCTCAAAGAAAACTGCCCTGATGTTTTAGAACCAGAGGGCAAAATAGAGGTTGAAAGAATCCACCAATCACCTCCTGAAAAAGATCCCAAAAAGAAAACTCCTAGGAATATTATAGCCAGGTTCCAGAATCCCCAGATTAAGGAGAGAATATTACAAGCAGCCAGGAAGAAACAATTTGAATATTGTGGAAACACAATCAGGATAACCCAGGATCTGGCAGCTTCTACACTGAGGGATCGAAGGGCCTGGAATGTGATATTCCGGAGGTCAAGGGAGCTGGGATTAAAACCAAGAGTCACCTACCCAGCAAAACTGAGTATCATGTTTCAGGGGAAAATATGGTCATTCAGTGGAATACAGGACTTTCAAGCATTCTTGCTGAAAAAACCAGAGTTGAATAGAAAATTTGACATTCAGATACAAGAAGCAAGACAAGCATGAGAAGATAAACAGGGAAAAGAAATCATAAGGAACTTATCAAAGTTGAACTATTTTTTTAAAGCAATCGGGGTTGCGTGGCTTGCTTGGGGTTGCACGGCCAGTTGTTGTTTCTGGGTGTGGTGCTGAGTGTCTGGGCCCGGATTTGATCTGGGTCATCCTGGCACTCAGGCCGGTGCTCTTGCTCACTGAGCCACCTGGCCAAAGTTAAACTATTAACATTCCTACATGGAAAAACAATAATTGTAACTCATGAAACTTTTCTCAGTAGTTGAAGGGATTAGAAATATGTGTGTGTATGTCTTTATATGAGGGTATGCAGGCATATGAATACATATGTGAATGTGTGTATATATGTTTACAGGTATACATAGATAGAGGGCACGGGACCAATTTAACAGGAAGGGGTGATACTTAAAAGGTGAAATTAAGAGGTGAGAGGAATATAATGAGAGGAGATGGGGAGAGACAGAGTGGGGCAAACTATCTCATACAGAAGAGGCAAGGGAAAATGGTTACAATGGAGGGGAAGAATAGGAAGGCAAAAGGGAATGGGTCAACCTTATTCCTATTGAATCTGGCTTGAGGAGGGAGTGAAATACACACTAAATAGGGGATCTCACCCTCCAGGAGAATAGGGGGGGAAGGGGATGTGAGGGGGGATGATAGAAGGGAGGGCAGGCTGGGGGGGAGGGAAGTTGGAAGCACCCACTTGTGAAAAGGGACAGGATCAAAGTAGAGAATAGAACAAGTGGGAGGTGGGATAGGAGGGAGGGAAATATAGTCAGTCTTTTACAATACATCTACTATGTTATTGTTTTGCATTAGCCACACATGTACAACCTATACTGAACTGCTTGTCTCCCCAGTGGGGGTGGGTGGCAGGGGGGGAAGGGAATGAATCTGGAATTGAAAGTTTTAAAATCAAATATTCAAAGATATATATATGTGTGTGTAAAAAATAAATAAAATTGTATTCATTCAAAAAAAAAACAATATAAATACTATGGAAATGTTTTGCATTAGCTACACATGTATAGCCTATATTGAATTGCTTATCTTCCAAGTAAGGGTGGGTGACAAGGGAGGAAGGGAATGAATCTGGAATTCAAAATTTTATAATAAAATGTTTAAAAAGATATGTGTATACTATTATCAATATTAATTTACATGTAACTGGGAAATAAAATATACAGGCACTGGGGCATAGAGATCCACCATGCCCTACTGGAAAGTTGGAGGGGGGTAAGGGAGAATATATGGGAGAGAGCAGATAGGAGGAGGGGATATCCAGTGGGATCACTATTTTGGGGTGGTGGGTAGGGGAAAGACAGGGAGAAAATTTGTAACTCAAAATCTTGAGGAAATTAATGATGTAAACTACAAGTTAATAAAGCATTTGATTTAAAAAGAATAAAGAGCAAGAGAAGCTTAGAGAAACTTAGGATTCTTTACTCAGTAAGAAGGC
The DNA here is from genome assembly GCF_028583685.1 of Petaurus breviceps papuanus. NCBI lineage: Eukaryota > Metazoa > Chordata > Mammalia > Diprotodontia > Petauridae > Petaurus > Petaurus breviceps. The sequence goes on from NW_027186296.1 coordinate 48,507,348, forward strand.
AGAAGAAATTCAGTTTTAGGCTAATAGTAACAATTCAAAGTTCTTTTATGATGCCCTGAAGGCTATTTATGGACCAGAGACCTATGCTGCATCTCAACTACTTAGAGCTGATAAAGTCACATTGATTTGTGATAAGGGCACAATCCTAGAGAAACAGACTGAACACTTCCATAGCATTCTCAACAGACTATCATCAATCAATGCTGAAGCCACTGATGATATACCTCAGGTTGAAATCAATCCCTCTCTATTCATATTTTCAACTGAAGAAGTTTTGTATGTAATTAGGCTTCTCTTGTGTGGCAAAGCACCTGATACTGATTCTATTCCAGCTGAGATTTATAAGGTAGAGTGCCCACTGCTCATACAAAAGCTGACTGAAATTTTCCAGGTTATATGTCAAGAGGTTATTCCCCAGGAGTTCAAAGATTCCTCCACTGTTCATCTTTATAAAGGTAAGGGAAATAGATTGTCCTGTGGCAATCATGGCGGGGGGGAGGGGCAGGTGCAAGGAGGAGTGGTCTCTCTTAGTCATTGATGGCAAGATTCTTACCAGAGTCATCCTTAATAAGTTAGTTCTTTACCTGGGAAGGTGGTCATCTACCCCAGAGCCATTGTGGCTTCAGAAAGGGCTGAGGAACAGTCAGTATGGTGTGTGCTGCCCGACAACTTCAGGAGAAACATCAGAAGCAGGACAGAGATCCATACACAACCTTCATCAACCTGACCAAGGTCTTTGATACTGTCAGTCATGAGGGCAAATTTAGAGACATCTCTACTCCATATGTTCATGTGAACTATTTGTTCCTGTGGTAGAGTATTCTGAGCTCATATTAATCTGGTCAGCCATAGTCTATAGTTGGACACACTGTACCTTGATTCCACACAGTAATGTCATTTTGGTCCTCTTTAAGAACAAAGGAAAACAACCACCAATTTTCATTATTTCTCTAAGATTTTCTAAGTACATTATCATGTCATCTGCAAATACAGATAATTTTGCTTCCTCTTTGTCGATGCTTATTCCATTAAATTTTTCTTGGTCTTATTCATATCTATAGAGTTGTTAGTATCATCAAATAATAGCAATGGTAGCAGGGATTCTTGTTTCACTCTCGCTTTTTGGGGGGCAAGATTCCATTGTTTCTCCATGACGATAATGCCCTTGGTTTTAGAAAAATGCTTTGAAACGTATTTGGCAAAAATTCTGCCATTTCTACATTTTTCAGGATTCTTAATATTGGTGTTACATTTTAGGAATGGCTTTTTATGAATTTGATATAATCACATAGTTCTTGATGATTTTATTGTTTTAATAATAGTGAACTACTCTTGCATCTTTAGTATGAATCCAATTCAATCACAATGAATTTTTATTAGTTATATGCCTTTTACTACAAATTTATGCAAATATTTTACATCAATATTCACTGATGATTCTATTTTCTAGTTCTCTCCTTTTTTTTTTTAAAGCACTTGAGGTTAAGTAACTTGCTCAAGGTTACACAGCCAGGTGTTTCTGGGTGGGTGTTAAGTGTCTGAGCCCAGAATTGATCCCAGATCATCCCGACTCTGGGGCCAGTGCTCTTACTCACTGTGCTTCCTGGCTGCCCCTATTTTCTAGTTCTCTAAGGCTGCTTTATCCCTCTTTGGTTTGGGTATTGAGACTATATTTGTCTTATAAAGTAAGTTTAGTAGAGTACCTTATTTCCATATTTTTGAGAAGCTGGTATAGAATGGGGATTAACTGAACTATAAATATTTCATAGAATTCACTTACAAATATTCCTGGTGCAGAAATTGTTTTGTTTGAGAGAAATTTATTTTCTTTTGTGGCTCACTCAGTTTGTTTCTGAACTACTTAGGATTTCTGTCCCTTGTTTAATTTTTTTTTCCTGGTAGATGTTTATGGGATCAACAATTTAGAGCTGGAGGGGATCTTTAAAGTTCATCTGGAGCAAATCTTTTATTTTACAATTAGAGAAACTGAGTCCTAAAGTACTCATGTGACTTGCCCAAAGTCACACAGTGAGAAGTAACTTAATATATCACAATGGTTTCCAGTGGGTTTTGTTCTGTAAACACCTAGGATAGATCAATGTGGTGCTCATAGTATTTTTTTTATTTCTTCATTAAGAGCTTAAAATAATTATAATTATAATTCTTGTCCAAAATAGCTCAAAATTAGAATTAATATTATGCAATTACTTTAATAAATATAAATTTTGTTTTACCTATAATTATGAAAACTAAATATAAAATTATAATTTTAAAATAATAAATAGGTTAGAACAATTAATTTTAGCAAAGTAGCAGGATATAACATTAATTCACATAAATCATTAGCATTCCTATATATCACAAACAAAACCTTGCAAGAAGAGATGGTAAGAGATACAATAATTAAAATAATTCTAGATAATATGAAATACCTAGGTACACACCCACCAAAACAAACCTTGGAAATATATAAATAAAATTATGAAAACTTGTATACAAATAAAATCAGATTTAAATAATTGGAGAAATATTAATTGTTCAAGGGTAGGCAGGACCAATATAATAAAAACAATAATTTTACCTAAACTAATTTATATGTTGAATGCTGTTCTAATTAAATTGCAAAAAAAAAATTTACTGAATTAGAAAAAAAATAACATTCAATTGGAAGAATAAAAGTCAAGAATATCAAAGGAACTAATAAAAAATGTAAAGGAAGAAAGTTTAGCAGTACTATATCTGGCTTTCAGGCCCTCATAAGAAGAAGACCAGAACTAGACAAAAAAATTTATCTCCAACATTAAGAACCAAGAGAACCTTAAAAAGGTGAAAAGGGAAAAGAAAACATAAGGGATTCAATGGAGCTGAACTGTTTACATCCCTACATAGGAAGATGATACTTGTCATTCCTAAAAATTGTACCACTAATAGCACAGTGAGAATGAATATAGATAGACAGAGGGTATGGGTATAAGATGAATTTGAGGGAATGACATAATTTTTTAAAATTAAGGAATAAAAGAAGTACACTGGGTGCAGAAGAAAGAAGGTAGGATAGGGTAAATGATTTTATATGTGAAAGCAAAGATAGGAAGGTGGGTAATGAGCATCACTTGAACCTTATTCTCATCAGTATTTGGCTCAAAGAGGAAATAATATACACAATCAGTCAAATATAGAAATCTATTTTATCTGACAAGAAAGTAGGAGGGGAGGAAATTAAGTAAAGGGGGAGGAGACTGACAGAATAGAGGGTAAACTAGGGGAAGTGGTAGACAGAAGCAAAACACTGTCAAGGAGGAAAAAGGTGAAAAGAGAGGACAAACAGAAGGAAAATTAGGATGGAGGGAAATACACAGTAATCCTAACTGTGAATATGATGAACAGGATGAACTGTCCCATAAAATGGAAGTGGATAGCAGAGTGGATTAAAAACTAGAATCCTACAATATGTTGCTTACAAGAAACACACTTGAGGAAGAGAGGCATACATAGAGTAAAGATAAGGGACTGGAGCAGAATCTATTATGCTTCAGCTAAAGTAAAAAAAAAAAAAGCAGGAGGTACCAATCCTGATCTCAGACAAAGCAAAAGCAAAAATAGACCTAATTAAAAGAGATAGGAGGGGCAGCTGGGTAGCACAGTGAATAGAGCACTGGTCCTGGAGTCAGGAGGACATGAGTTCAAATCCAGCCTCAGACACTTAACACTTAACTAGCTGTGTGACCTTGGGCAAGTCACTTAACCCCAATTGCCCTCCAAAAAGCCAAAAGAAAAAATTTTTTTAAACAAACAAAAAAAGAGATGGGGAAGGGAACCACATTTTGCTAAAAGGTATGGTAGGTAATGAAGTAATATCAATACTAAAATAGTCTACCTGTCAGATCTATGAAAAAAAGAAGAATACATGGCTAAACAAGATGAGAGCATTATGAAATGTAAAATAGATAATTTTGATTATATTAAATTGAAAGGCTTTTGCATAAATAAAACTAATGCAACCAAGATTAGGAGCAGAAAGATGAGAAACAATTTTTACAGCAAGTGTCTCTGATAAAGACCTCATTTCTCAAATATATAGAGAACTGAATCAAATTTATAAATACAAGCCATTCCCCACTTGATAAATGGTCAAAGGATATGAAGAGGCATTTTCTGATGAAGAAATCAAAACAACCTATAAACATATGAAGTGCTTTAAATCTCTTTTGGTTAGAGAACTGCTAATTAAAACAGCTCTAAGGTACCACCTCACACCAATTATATTGGCTAATATGACAAAAAAGGAAAATGATAAGTGTAGGAGATGTGGGAAAATCCACTGTTGGTGGAGTTGTGAACTGATTCATCCATTCTGGAGAGCAGTTTCAAAATATGCTCAAAGGGCAACCAAATTGTGCATACCCTTTTATCCAACAATACTACTACTAGGTTTTTATTCCAAAGAGATCATTTAAAAAAAAAGGGAAAAGGACCTACATGAGCAAAAATATTTATAACAGCCCTTTTCAGGGTAGCAAAATATTGAGAACTGAGGGGATGCCCATCAACTGGGGAATGGCTGAACAAGCTGTGGTATATGAATGTAATGGAATACTACTGTGCAATAAAAAATGATGAACAGGCAGGTTTCTGGAAAACCTGGAAAGCCTTGTACAAACTGATGCAAAGTGAAATAAGCAGAACCAAGAAAACATTGTACACAGTATCAACAATATTGACTCAGCTCTTCTCAGCAACACAATAATTCAAGACAGGTGCACAGGACTCATTAAAGAAAATGCTATCAAAATCTAGAAAAAGAATTGATGGACTCTGAATGCAGATCAAAGCATGCTTTTTTTCACTTACTTTACTTTTTCATATTTTTTTCCTTTGATCTGTTTCTTCTTCCAGAACTGTTACTAATTTGGAAACATTTTACATGATAGCACATGTATAGCCTACATAAAATTGACTATCATTTAAGTAACATCTACCTGTATGTAATGGGGATAAGCTAGAAGCATTTCCAATAACATTGGGAGTGAAACAAGGATGTCCGTTATCACCCCTGTTATTCAACATGGTACTAGAAATGTTACCTTTAGCAATAAGAGAAGAAAAAGAAACAGAAGGAATTAAAATAGGCAAAGAAGAAACAAAACTATCATTCTTTGCAGATGATGATGATATAATTAGAGAATCCTATAGAATCAAGTAAAAAACTACTCAAAAAAATAACTTTAGCAAAGTTGCAGGATATAAAATAAACCCACATAAATCCTCAGCATTTCTATATATTACTAACAAACTCCAACAGCAAGAAATAGAAAGAGAAATTCCATCTAAAGTTACAGTAAACATTATAAAATATTTGGTAGTCTAACTGCCAAAATAAACCCAGGAACTATATGAACACAATTACAAAATACTTTTCACACAAATAAAGTCAGATCTAAATAATTGGAAAAACATCAGCTGCTTGTGGGTAGGTGGAGTTCATTTTACCTAAATTAATTTACTTATTTAGTGCCTTACCAATCAAACTACCAAGATTATTTTATAGAGCTAGAAAAAATAATAACAAAAATCATCTGGAAGAACAAAAGGTCCACAATATCAAGAGAATTAATGAAAAGAAATGCTAGGGAAGGAGGCCTAGCCATACCAGATTTTATATTGTATTATAAAGCAGCAACCATCAAAACTAATTGGTACTGGCTAAAAATAGAGTGGTTGGAGATGGTGAAGTGGTGCAGTGGAATAGAGCACCGGCAGAGGAGTCAGGAGGACCTGAGTTCAAATCCAGCCTCAGACACTTAACACTTATTAGCCATGTGACCTGGGGCAAGTCACTTAACCCCAATTGCCCTGCCTTTCCCCTTCCAAAAAGCAAAAAAAAAATAGAGTGGTAGATCAGGGGGATAGATTAGGTACACAAGACACAGTAGTCAATGACTACAGCAATCTACTATCTGATAAACTCAAAGACTCCAGTTTCTGGGATAAGAACTCATTATCTGACAAAAACTAGAAACTGGGCATAGACCAATATCTTACACTGTATACCAAAATAAAGTCAAAATGGGTTCACAACTTAGATATAAAGGCTGATACTATAAGCAATCTGGGAGAGCAAGGAATAGTTTACTTCTCAGATTTATGGAGAACGATAGAATTTATTATCAAACAAGAGATAGAGAACATTATGAAATGCAAAATGGATAATTTTGATTACACTTAAATTGAAAAGGTTTTTGTACAAAGCCAATGAAACACAGATTAGGAGGGAAGCAGAAAGTTGTGAGAATTTTTACAACCAGTGTCTTTGATAAAGGCCTCATTTCTAAAATATATAAAGAATTGAGTCAAATTTGTAAGAATACAAGTCATTCTCCAATTGATAAATGGTCAAAGTATATGAACAAGTAGTTTTCAGAGGAAGAAATTAAAGATATCTATAGTCATATGAAAAAAATGTTCTAAATCACTATTGATTAGAGAAATGTCAGTCAAAACAACTCTTAAGTTCCACATTACACCTGTCAGATTGGATAGCATAACAAGACAGGAAAATGATAAATGCTGGACAAGATGTGGGAAAATTGGAACACTACCACATTGTTAGTAGAGTTTTTTTACTGATCCAACCATTTTGGAGAACAATTTGGAAATATGCCTAAAAGGTTAAGAAAAATGTGCACATCCTTTGATCCAGCAATACCACTTCTAGGACTGTATCCCAAAGAGATCATAAAAATGAGAAAAGGGCCCACAAAAATATTTATAGCAACTCTTTTTGTGGTGGCAAAGAATTAGTAATTGAGGGGATGGCCATCAATTGGGGAATGGCTGAACAAATTGTGGTATATAAATGTAATGAAATTACTGTTGTGCTATAAGAAATGGTGAGCAGGTGGACTTCAGAAAAACCTGGAAAGACTTACATGAACTGATGCTGAGTGAGGGGAGCAGAACCAGGAGAACACTGTACGCAGTTACAGCCACATTTGTTTAATGACTTAGTTGCTCAAAGTTATTTTTCTTTTTTTAATAGTATTTTATTTTTTCTCAATTACATGTCCAGACAATTTTTAACATCCATTTTTACAAGATTTTGAGTTTCAAAGTTTTCTCCCTCCCCTCCCCTCTTCCTAAAATGATAGTCAATTTTAAAAATTTATTTATTTATATTTAGTGTACAATATTCAGTTCCATAAGCTTTTGAGTTCCAAATTTTCTCCCTCTCCCTCCCCTCCCCTTTTCCCTTTTCCTCAAGATGGCATGCAATCCAGTATAGTCTGTACATATACATTCACATCAAACATATTTTCACATCAGTCATGTTGCAAAGAATTATAACTCATGGAATGAACTGTGAGAAAGAAGAAACATAGTCATAAAAAATGCTCTGAAACACTACTGTTGAGAGAAATGCAAAAAAGAGATAGAAAACAAATAGTATGCTTCAATCTTCATTCATACTCTATAATTCCTTCTCTAGTTGTGGATAGCATTTTCCAGTATGAGTCTTTTGGAGTCGTCTTAGAGCACTGCATTGCTGAGAAGAGCCAAGTCTATCAGTTAGTCATCACATAAGGTGGCTGTAACACCCTGTCCATATCCTTGGACCATCAATCAGTTGAGGAATAGCTCCCATTTCCATAAATTTGACTGTTTTCTATATGTTTGAGAAATGAAGTCCTTATCAGAGAAACTCAATGCAAACAATTTTTTTATAGTAACAATTACTATGCATGAAAATTTCTTCCATCTCATTTACCCCACTTACCCTGCTTTCTCTTTTACCCTGTCCATTCTCAAGTGTTTTGCTTCTGACTCTTACCTCCCTCAAATTGTCCTCCCTTCTGTCAGCTCCCCCCACCCCAGCCCCACCACCACACCCTTCTCTTATCCTCTTCCCTTCCTTTCTTCTAAGGTAAGATAGATTTCTACACCCAATCAAGTGTGTATATTATTCCCTCTTTGGGCTAATTCTGATGAAAATAAAGTGAATGTGCTCCCCTATCCCTTCCCCCCATTTTTCCTTCCACAGAAAAATCTCTTTCAGGCCCCTTTTATGTCAGATAATTTATTCCATTCCATCTGTCCCTTTCCCCTTCTCCTAGTGCATTCTTCTTTCTCATTCCTTAATTTTACTTTCTTAAATAATCATACCATCACATTCAACTCACACCCCTGCTTTCAGTCCATGTATACTTCTTCTCACTGCCATAATGAGAAAGGTTTTAGGAATTATAAATATAATTTTCCCATATAGGAAAATAAAGAGTTTAACCTTATTGAATCCCTCATGGTTTCTCTTTCCTGTTTACCTTTTTATGTTTCTTTTGCATCTCGTATTTGAAAGTCAAAATTTGTATTCAGTTCTAGTCTTTTCATCAGGAATGCTTTAAAGTTCTCTATTTCACTGAATGTCCATTTTTTCATCTGAAAGATCATATGTAATTTTTCTGAGTAGATGATTCTTAGTCACAATCTTTTGCCCGCCAGAATATCACATTCTAAATACTTGGATCCTTTAATGTAGAAGCTAAGTCTTGTGTTATACTGATGATAATTGAATTGTTTCTTTTTGGCTGCTTACAGTATTTTCTCCTTGATCTGGGAGGTCTGGAATTTGGATATAATATTCCTGGGAGTTTCATTTTGGGATCTTTTTTCAGGAGGTGATTGGTGAATTCTTTCAATTTCTATTTTACCTTCTGGTTCTAGAATATTGGGAAAGTTTTCCTTGAAAATTTCTTTCTTTTTTATGACTATTTTTCTTTATTTGATTTTAGATTTCAACAATCATCTTCACAAAATCTGAGTTACAAATTTTCTCCCTGTCTTTCCCCTACCCCTTCCCAAGATAGGAAGCCTACTGAAAACCCCTTCCCCCAATATACTCTCTCTTATATCCTCCTTCACCCCCGCCCCACTTTCTAGTAGGGCAAGATGGATTTCTATACCCCAGTGCCTGCATATCTTATTCCCCAGTTGCATGTAAAAAACAATTTCTTAACTTATTTATTTTTAACATTTGTTTTTAAAGCTTTTATTTCCAGATTCTTTCCCTTCTTCCCTCCTTACCCACTCCCACTGGGAAAACAAGCAATTCAATATAGGTTGTACATGTGTAGTTATGCAAAACGTTTCCATAGTAGTTATATTGTGAAAGACAAATATATTTCTTTCCATCTTATCCTGCCTCCCACTTATTCTGTTTTCTACTTTGATCCTGTCCCTTTTCAAAAGTGTTTGCTTCTAACTACTCTCTCCCCCAAGCTTCCCTCCCTTTTATCATACCCCCACTTGTCCCCTTCCCCCCTACTTTCCTGTAGAGTAATATACCCAATTGAGTGTGTATATTGACCCATTCCCTTTCACCCTCCTCCTCCTCCCCTCCATTGTAAATTTTCTCTTGCCTCTTCTACATGAGATAATTTGCCCTTTTCTATCTCTCCCTTTCTCCTTCTCCCATTATATTCCTCTCTCACCTCTTAATTTTTTTTAGATAACCTCCCTTCCTATTCAGCTAATCTCGTGCCCTCTATGTATACATGTACACATATATACACACACTCGCATATGTATTTATATACACATATACCCTCTTATACATACATGTATATGTATGTATTCATATATACATATATATTACCTTCAACTATCCTTATATTGACTAAATTCTCATGAGTTACAATTATCTTTTTTTCATGTAGGAATGTAAATCGTTCAGCTTTAATAAGTTCCCTATGATTTCTTTTTCCTGTTTACCTTCTAATGCTTCTCTTGCTTCTTGTATACGAAAGTCAAATTTTCTGTTCAGCTCTGGTTTTTTCATCAAGAATACTTGAAAGTCCTCTATTTCATCGAATGACCATATTTTCCCCTGAAGCATTATACTCAGTTTTGCTGGGTAGGTGATTACTGGTTTTAATCCTAGTTCTGTTGTCCTCCAGAATATCATATTCCAAGCCCTTTGATTCCTTAGTGTAGAAACTGCTAGGTCTTATGTTATCCTGATTGTCTTTCCACAATACTCAAATTATTTCTTCCTGACAGCTTGTAATATTTTTTCCTTAACCTGGGAACTCTGGAATTTGGCTATGATATTCCTAGGAGTTTTCTTTTGGGGATCTTTTTCACGAGGTGATCAGTGAATTCTTTAAATTTCTATTTTGCCCTCTGGTTCTTGAATATCAGGGCAATTTTCCTTGAGAATTTCTTTTTGGAGGGCATTTGGGGTTAAGTGACTTACCCAAAGTCACACAGCTAGTAAGGTTGTCAAGTTTCTGAGGCCGGATTTGAACTCAGGTCCTCCTGACTCCAAGACTGGTGCTCCACTCACTGAGCCACCTAGTCGCCCCAAGAATTTCTTGAAGGATGATTTCTCGGCTCTTTTTTTGATCATGGCTTTCAGGTAGTCCATATATTTTTAAATTATCTCTCCTGGATCTATTTTCCAGGTCAGTAGTTTTTCCAACGAGATATATCACATTTTCCAATGAGATATTTCAAAATAATGAAATTATATTTTCATTTGTTTGGACCTGTTTAATAGTATCTTGATTTCTCATAAAGTCATTAGCTTCCATTTGCTCCAATATAATTCTTTTTTTTAATTTTATTTTTAAAGCCATCAGGGATAAGTAACTTGCTCAAGGTTACACGGCCAGTTATTTCTGGGTGTAGTGCTAAGTATCAAAGCCTGGATTTGATCCCCAGATCATCCCAACAATGGAGCCAGTGCTCTTCCTCCCTGAGCCACCTGGCCGCCCCTTCCAATATAATTCTAAAAGAATTATTCTCTTCAGTGAGTTTTTGTAATTCTTTTTCCATCTGACAAATTTGTTTTTTTAAGGCATTCTTCTCCTCACTGGCTTTTTGTGACTCTTCTGCCATTTGATTTAATCTATTTTTTTAAGGTATCATTTTCTTCGGTCAGGTTGTTGACTCTCTTTTCATGATTTTCTTGCATCATTCTCATTTTTCTTCCCAATTTTCCTCCACTTCTCTTACTTGATTTTCAAAATCCTTCTTGAACTCCTCCATGGCCTGTAATGAATTCATATTTTTCTTTTTTTGGAGGGGCAATTGGGGTAAAGCGACTTGCCCAAGGTCACATGGCTAGTTTTCTGTTAAGTGTCTGAGGCCAGATTTGAACTCAAGTCCTCCTGACTCCAGGGCTAGTGCTCTATTCACTGCACCACCTAGCTGCCCCTAGTTGATATTTTTTCTTGGAAGATTTTGGTGCAGGAGTTCTGACTTCATTGTCTTCCTCCCATTCCATTCTTTGATCCTTTTTGTCCCCCAAAAAGGAATCTAAAGTTGAATTGCTTTGCTTCCTTTGCTTGCTTATGTTGCCACTTAAATACTTGAGTTTTGAGCTCTTTGCCACAGTAGAACTCTGCTTCCAGAGGGGAGAGCTTTGTCCCAAATTGCTGGGGTTTTCATAACTACTGGAGCTATTAGAAGGGCACCATCTTTTCAGCCCTCACAAACTCTGGCTCACTGGTCACTGTAAGGGTTATGGGATTTAAAGATCTTCCATGCCCCATGGATGTGCTGACATAGCAGGAAGGGGCGGAGCAAGCGAAAGTGAAAGCCAGAGAAAGCGAAAGCCAGAGAAAGCGAAAGCCAAGGACGTGCTGACGTAGCAGGAAGGGGCGGAGCAAGAGAAAGCGGAAAGCGAGAGAAAGTGAAAGCGGAGCTAGCGGTCCTGCGGTGGGCTGGCGGTGGTTGCGACGGCAGCGGCAGCAGCAGAGGCAGCGGCAGCGCGAAGCCCTTTTTGAGTTAGGACTGCTAAGGACTTTCTGCTAAGGACTCCTGCTGAGGACTGCCAGGGGCCAGAGCTGCTGGGAGCGCGCTTCCCGGACGCTGGGTGGTTGCTGTGCGTGGGGAGAGGAGGACCTTTGCCTGAGGTAGCCTGTTCTGTTTTAAAGGCTTGAAAATGTGGGTGCTTTCTACTTTATCTATCTGTGCCAATATCATAACTACTCTGATGGCTTTCACTTTCTGGTTTTGGGACTCAGTCTTTTGGTATCAATAAATTTTCTAGTTTATTTCCCCATATGGCAAACATGATGTATTTTGTGATGGATAATTATATCAGCATATTTGTAATCTCTATAGGCATTGTGAATATGGCATTGCTGATACAGTCACACACCTCAGAACCACCACCCAAGACTGCAATCCATATCCAGGCAGGTTAAAAAAGCAAGAGTGATTACCTTTTGAATGGTCACTTGGCTCCTCTATGATCTGCATGCCAGGAGCTCTGAAGCAGCCACATGGAGGTGGCAGTAGGGCCGCTGCACCTCCACCACTTCTAGCTCTGGGGGCAGGGGCAGGACCCACTCTTCCATTCCCCCCCCCCCCCGTTCTAACAGAGTTCTACACTGACCTCTCACTTTTTCTTCAGCATTTATGGGTTAATAAATCTGGAAACCACCACAGTTGCTGGTGATCCTCTCTCCTGAAGTCCACTGCAGCTGCTGGTCAGAGCCATGCTGGGGCTAAAACTGCAGCTTCACACAGGGCTGGGCTCCGCTTCCAGCGTGCTGCAATGGACCCTTCCTGTCCACCTTCTGGGCTGCCTTCAGTGGGAGATTTGTTTCTCTCTGTCACTTTGTGGACTCCACAGCTCCAGAGTTTGTTTAGAGTCATATTTTATAGGTATTTGAGGTGGTTATGGGGGGAGCTCACAGAGCCTTTCTGCTTCTACGCCACCATCTTGGCTCCGCTCTCCACTCCAATGTAATTTTAAAGGAATTATTCTCTTCAGTGAGTTTTTAAAATTCCTTTTCCATTTGGGCAATTAGGCTTTTTAAGGCATTCTTCTTCTCATTGGCTTTTTGGGCCTCTTTTGCCACTTGAGTTAAATTTTTTAAGGTGTTATTTGCTTCAGTATTTGGGGGGGGGACGCCTTCTTTGGAAGGCTGTTGATTCGCTTTTCATGATTTTCTTGCATCATTCTCTTTTTTCTTCCCAATTTTTCCTCTACTTCTCTAACTTGATTTTCAAAATCCTTTTTGAGCTCCTCCATGACCTGTAACAAATTCATATTTTTCTTGGAAGCTTTTTATGCAGGAGTTTTGACTTTGTTGTCTTCTTCTGGTTCCATGTTTTGATCCTTTTTGTCCCCAGAAAAAGATTCTATATGGTCTGATTGTGCTTCCTCATCTCGCCAACCAATTACTTGACTTTTGACTTCTTTGCCACTCTAGAACCAGTTGGCTTCCAGAGTGGGTAGAGCTATGTCCCAGATTACTGAGGTTTTTGAAAATGTTGTCAGAAGGGGCGGCCAGGTGGCTCAGCGAATAAGAGCACCGGCTCCAGTGTTGGGATGACCTGGATCAAATCTGGGCTCAGATACTCAGCACCACACCCAGAAATAACTGGCTGTGTAACCTTGAGCAAGTTACTTAACCCTGATTGCTTAAAAAAAATGTCAGAGGTCTGAAGAGGGCACCCTTTCTGTAGCTACCACAAGCTCTGGCACACTGGCGTTACTCACCCCAGGACCACCACCCAAGACTGTGACCCAGATCCAAGCAAAAGCGATTACCCTATGTTCGTTTGGCCCCCCTATGATCTGTAGGCCAGGAGCTCTGGAGGCAGCCACTCAGCAGCAGCTGAAGACACTATATCTCTGCCACCTCTCACCCTGGGGGCACGGGCCAGACCACGCTCTTCTTTTACCTGGTTCCAACAGAGTTCCTACTGACCTTTTACTTTCTCTTTGGAGTTTATGGGTTGAGAAATCTGGAAACCTCCACAGTTGCTGGTGATTCACTCTCCTGAAGTCAGCTCCAGGGGATCTGGGCTGCTGGTTGGGGCCACCCCAGGTCTGGGCCTACATGGCTCATGCAGAACTATGCTGGGCTCCCAGCCCAGTGTGATGGACCCTTCCTGTTGGCCTGCCAGGCTGCCTTCAGTGGGAGATTTTCTTTTTTCTCACTTCGGGGGTTCTGTGGCTCTAAAATTTATTTAGAATCATATTTTAAAGGTATTGGAGGTGGTTGATGCAGTAACTTAAGCAAGTTCCTGCTTTTACTCTGCCATCTTGGCTCCACCCCCCTCCTTGATAATTTCTTGAAAGATGATGTCCAGATTTTTTTTTTAATTTTGCTTTTGGTCATGACTTTAGGTAGTGCCGTAATTCATAAATTATCTCTCCTGGATTAGTTTCCTTGGTCAGTTCGTTTTACAAAGATATTTCACAGTTTCTTTTGTTTTTTTTTTTTTCCACTCTTGACTATCTGATTGTTTCTTGATGTCTCATGAAGTCATTAATTTCCAATTGCCCAATTCTAACTTACAAGGAATTATTTTCTTCACTGAGCTTTTGTACCTCCTTTTACATTCAGCCAATTCTACTTTTTAAGGAGTTCTTCTCTTCAGTGAATTTTTATATATCTTTTTCTATCTGGCCAATTTTCTTTTCAAGGAATTTTTCTCCTCACTGAATTTTTGTGCCTTTTACCTTTTGGCCTATTCTGTTTTTTTTTTTTTAAGGTGTTTTTTCTTGAATATTTTTGGTGCCTTCTTTACCAAGCTGTTGACTCTTTTTTTTTTTTCATTATTTTTTTGTATCATTCTCATTTCTCTTCCCAATTTTTCCTCTACCTCTCTTACTTGATTTTCAACATCCTTTTTGAGCTCTTCCATGGACTGAGACCAATTTGTATTTCTTTTTGCAGCTTTGGATGAAGGAATTTTGACTTTGTTTTCTTCTTCTGAGTGTATGTTTTGATCTTGTCGCCATAGCAATTTTCTATCATTAGAATTTTTTCTGGTGTTTGCTTATTTTCTAGTCTGTTTCTTGACTGTTAACTCTATGCTAAAGTGGAGCACTCTTTCCCAAGTGAAGAGTGCACTGTCCCAAGCTTCAGATTTTTGTTCAGTTGTTTTCAGAGGTGATTCTGGGGACCTGTAAGTTTTTGGCTCTTACAAGGTGGTATGATCTAGTGAGAGGTGTGTTTACTACTCTCCTGTGCTGTGCACTGGTTTGTGAGTGACCAGAAGCACTCTTTTCAACCCTGGAACTATGGCCAAAGTCCCTGTTCCCTTGTGACCACAAGCTCTGCTGTGTTGGTGCTCCTCCTTGCACAGGGACTAAAACCCAGGATTGTAACCCCAATCCAGGTATAGGCAATGCAACAGAGTCCTGCCCCTGATGCCAGCAAAAGGACCCCCTTAAATCTCATTCTGACCTGTTGTCTAATCCCCTTACCATCTGTGGGCTGAGAGGTCTGTTGCCACTGATTCAGTCTCCTTGAGGCCTGCTCCTGGTTTACTGAGGCTTGGTCTGTGCTGGTACAGCCTGCACTGGACTGTGCTTCTCTCTCACCTTGATGCAACAGACCTTTCTTGCCAACCTTCTAAGTTACCTTGGGATGGAAAATAGTTCACTGTGTCATTCCATGGCCCATCACTCATTCAGCATACATCCCGATCTCTTTTGTTACTATTTTCTGTTGTTGTTATATGTTTGTATTATGGACTTTAAAGGATTTAAGTGTTTCTATATATCTCAGTAGTAGAAGCCCTATACCATGAATAATTTCAATAAAAGTATCATGCCAAAAATTAAGCATGGTGTGTATATATATTAAAGCTCAAATTATCAATATATTTAAAGTTCTTTTTCTTTACATTCTATTTAGTTCCATAATTTCCTTCTTCTTTCTATCAACACTTCATTAAGTTCTACAAGAGGAATATTAAAATCTTCTATAATTATGATCAAGGTCTTTTCTTTTTTGCATTTGTTAGCTTTTCCTTTAAGTACTTAAGACAGTATGCATTTGTAAATAATATTTTTCCTGTTTGCCTCCCTAAAAGTTGACTGCAACAATCAAGATTACAATCACTTGTTTTTCCCATCTCAAGAGTCACTAGTCTTCCTAAACCTCTCATCATTTCCACTGTCTGAATAACTTATCTATCACTCCCTATTCCAATAAAAATTCAATTATCTAGTTTCTTCCCTATCCCACTCCTTCTATCCTCAAGGTCACTTAGGGTAACTTCTTCATGGATTTTACTCATGAATGCTCTCTTAACAAGGTGAGACAGATGCAGCTAGGTGTTAAAGTGGATAGAGCACTTGACCTGGAGTCAGGAACACTCATCTTCCTGTGTCCAAATCTTCCCCAGGAACACTCATCTTCCTGAGTTCAAATCTGCCCTCAGACACTTACTAGCTGTGGGACTATATTTGTTCAGTCTCTTCATCTGTAAAATGATCTTGAGGAGGAAATGGCAAACAACTCCAGTATCTTTGCCAAGAAAACCCCAAATGGGGCCATGAAAGGTCAGACATAACTGAAAAAATACCAACACTGTTTAGGGGTGGCTAGGTGGCACAGTGAATATACAGCACCAGCCCTGGAATCAGGGGGACCTGAGTTAAAATCTGGCCTCAGACACTACACACACACACACACACACACACACACACACACACACACACACATGCAAAATTCCACCACTGAGTTGTTTGTTTAGAATATTTTTGGATGCAAAAAAATATTTGTTAATCGTGTTTTTTTTTTAGAATGTCATATTCCAATTTTCATTTCTTATGATCAACATCTGATTTGAACTGTTTACTCTTGATATATGAATACTTGCAACAGTTTTTGGTTAACGCTGAAACTGTGGAGCTTGGTGATTATATTTCAGGGTGATTTATACTTCAGGATGTTTTGCTGGTGTTCTGTGGATTCTATTGATCTATATTTTGTGTTGTTTTCAATAATTCTGAACAATTTCATGCAACGTCCCCAAATGTTATATTCAGGCTTTCTGTTCCATCATGTTTTCCTGGGAGACCAATAATAGTCAGATTGTCTTGGTGGGTTGTCTTCAAGGTCAATTTCTTTGGTTTATAGAAATCTCAAATATTCTTTTTTGCTTCAATACTTCTTGTTGCATTACTACATTTTTACATTTTATTAATACATTTTTATATTTTGTCTCTCTCCTTCATTTTCAGGTCATGTATCACTTTTAAGTTCTCTACCTTTGGTTACAAACTGTCTCAAATTCATATCTAATTTTAATTTTTGAAATATTTTTTCAGACATAGGGTTTCTTGCAGGTTTTTTTTTTTTTTTTTTTTTTTTTTTTGCCTTTTAAATTTGATCTCTATTTCTGGAGCCCAGGAAGCACTGTCCCAGACTTCTTGGACTGGGGCCTCAGGTGCTTGCAGTTGTATGTTGTAGTGGTCAGGTATTTTACCTAGTGCTGAGCTGGAGGTGGTGTGTGCCTGATGATGGGGCACTTGCCCACTCCTCCAACCTGAGGCTCAGCATCTTTTGCTGGTCCACCCCAGTGTGGCTTGCTGGGATGCTACCATCCTGTACTGGTCCCCTTCAGCCACAGCAAGAGGGAGCTTTCCTGTTAATCCCCCTAGCCTCCCAAGTTGAGACTGTTGTACCCCATCTTTCTGCTGGCTCCACTATTTCAGGGTTTTTCTTGGGGCTGTATTCTCCAAGTTTTTCAAGGTCAACAAGGGAGAGCAAGAGCAACTTACTGTTTATTCTGTGCAGGACTGCACTTCTCTCTCACCCAGTTCTGACTGATACCCCAATCCCCACCCCACTCCCATGCTGAGAGGTCTGCAAGCAGCCACTGCTGTCAGTCAGTCTACTGGGGTCTGCTCTGGCTGATTCACTATGCTCAAGACTGTGCTGGTGCAGCTTGCATGCTAGACTGCGCCCCTCTCCCAGTCCAGTGCAATAGACCCCTCCTGTCCACTCTCCACATTGTCTTGGATTAGAAATCTGTCTCTTTGTGGATCCTGCCACTCCAGAATTTGTTCAGATTCACTTTTTGGAGTATTTGAAGGAGTTTGTGGGAGAGCTCAGGTGAGTCCCTGCTTTCACTCCACTATCTTGGCTCCATCTCCCTTTTTAACAGTATTTACACTGGCATTGACAAGATTCTAATTGTAGCTATTCCAACAGCCAGCTAGCACCTTTACAATTCCTACTGTGTGTCAGCCACTGTGCTAAGTATTTTACAAATGTTTCATTTGATCTTCATAATCCGGTGGGGGGGGGGGTGCTATTACCCCCATCTTACAATTGAGGAAACTGAGGCAAACATAGGTTAAGTGACTTGCTCAGGGGTCACACAGCTAGTGCCTGAGGCAGGACTTGTACTCAGTTCAGGTCTTTCTGACTCCAGGTCTGGTGCTGTCTACTCACTGCACCACTGAAGAACTCGCATCCTTATACTCCATGGTTACTACCTCACTCTACTATGGCATCATTTTCCTTACTCATTTGTTTAGTTTGTATTGGCTTTTCTGTCTAGGTATCCATGAAAAATTTTATTTTCACCTTTAATTGCCCTTTCATTTGTTACAAAGGTAGACTTAAACAGGACCACTTTTTCATTTTCCAATGCCCATCAATCAAGAAATTTTTGGATACACCTTGTATCATTTTGGGAATAGGACATTATTGATAATGTGATGCAAACTCCTTATACCCATTACGTATCTCTACTTTGATCACCTGTGCTTTCGCTTCTTCAGAAATTGTAGTTTTTTAAAAGTTCACACAATATAGTTATTCCCAGAACACTGAAGTTTAAAAAAAAAAATGAGTCAGATGTGTCAGGAGTAGCTGACTGGAATAGTCATCTGCTATTGAATTGTTTGTGAAAGTCTGTTTTATAAAGATTTTAAAAATCAGGTAAATTGGAGGCAGTAGTTAGACTTCTTGATCCCTTTCTCTAGGTAGCAATAATCTCCCCCCTCCCCTTTTTGTACATTCTCCTCCCAAACATCTGATGAAGAGATTATACTGGCTAACACTCATATAGTAGTAACTTTTAAGGTTTGCAAAGTGTTCTGCAAAGCACTCAAAATTTAGGTCACTTCCATCAATTACAGATGAAACTAGCAGACCAACAAATAGATGAGAAATAAACCAGGTGTACTCTCAATGCTTCAGTTTTCAAAGTGCCACATGAGGAAGCAATTATGGCATTTGGATGATTAAGTCTGCAAGATGAGCTAGACAAGTAGAGAGGAAAAACATTTTAAAAGTAACGATCTTCAAAATGTTGCACAACTTTGAGACTTTGTATCTTTTTAGAAAGGTAACAGCCAATACCACTGGGTAGCCTTTTGACTTTCATGTTTTTGTCTCCAATAGTAATTACACTGCTTATTCAAACTCAAGCCTCTAATAGAGAATGATTTATGATCCATAAGCAATGATAGAAGCTAACCACGGGTACCATATTAACCCAAGATTAGTCCTGAATGAAAATGAGTCATTTCCCATGTCAGATATTCTACTTGGGATCCACGCTGCTAGTGGTTAGGGATCAGGGGACAAGAAGAAACCCTGATGCATAAAGACAAACATAGTCTAAAGCAGGGCTTCTTAAAACTTTTTTCACTTGCAGCCTTTTTTGGCATTGTGTGGCATAATGGTATGTGCAGTGCAAAGTGCACACGCTTTGTGTTCAGAACCAAGGCTTCAGTGAAATTAGGCAATGCAACATGGGCAAGTGCTGCCAGAAACGCCTCAGATTCACTGTGTATCTGATTTTTAATTAACCTTTGGTCACTGTGTGTTCAGAAACCTTTGACTATTGCCAAATTTTTTGAGGCTCCCTATGGGGTTACAACCCAGTTTAAGAAGCATTGGTCTAAAGTAAAACCCAAACAAAAACATAAACTAGATGCTAAGCATAAGTGGTTGTTGGTAACACCAAGTTCAATGGACCAAGATGGTGGCAGGAAGTTGAGGGTTATAAGCCAGTGAAGTATGCCAAGGAATTTAGATATACTCTAAGAAGTGGAATAACTGCTTCTCTGAGTCAATATGCTGTCGTTAGGTTTTGGTCTTTTAATGACTTGTGGAATCTTCTATCCTACCAAAGTATCATTTGTAAGAAAAATTATCTCAGCTTCCATTCTCAGAAATTTGCATATTTTAAATTTATCTAAATCTAGGTGCAAATGAGTAAGTTCTAGTTGTCTATTCATTGTTCAGTGTTTAAACTGCAAAGATATTTTCTATTCATAGTAAAAATTTGCAGCATGGAACTCATGACTCTAGCACCATCTAGGTCAGTATTATCTGCCCAGTATCCTATTTAAAGCACCAAAATTGGTCATCTTTTAGATTTTACAATAAAGATCTTCTAGTTCAAAACTTTACAGAAAAAGAAATTGAGACTTTGAGAAACGTGTCTTTTAAGTTCTCTTTGGGAAGAGATTATAGCCTTGTTTTGCTTGGCCCCAAGGAGCAGAATTAGGAGTGAGGGGTACAAATAATGGTAAACTGCACAGAAACTTCTACTCAGTGTAAGGGCAAATTAACAATTAGAGCTCCCAAGTGGAATGGACTCTCCTGGAGAGTTCCCCAACAATGAAAGCCTCCAGCAGAGGCTGCAGACTAACTTAGGGGTCAAGGATGTTTTGGAGGGAATCCAGGTTTGACAGACTGTCCTAGAAGCCTCTAAAGTCTCTTCCAACTCTGATTCTAGAATGTGCTTGCTCGAGGTCATACTAACTGACAGGAGTTGGGACTTAGACCCCAAATGAATCTCTCTACATTCTGGAGGCAAATCTGAGATTCTACAACTCCTAGGCTCATATGGTCCTTGAATTCTTTCAGTAAATTTATTTTTTTTTTTAACAAGTTGCCTTTGTAAAATATAGAATGTTAAATACTTTGGGGAAAAAATACTGCTCTTAACAGATTCTTGAAATGGGGACAATAATTCCAAATAGGATTATTTTCACCTTTCTAATAATGCATTA
Source organism: Petaurus breviceps papuanus (assembly GCF_028583685.1). Lineage (NCBI taxonomy): Eukaryota > Metazoa > Chordata > Mammalia > Diprotodontia > Petauridae > Petaurus > Petaurus breviceps. Next base: position 48,528,139 of record NW_027186296.1, read on the forward strand.
ATTTCTGCTAAATCAGGGCTACCAAGTATCGATAGGCTAATGAAGTTTACATATTGTGTTTCTTCCTATTGTATCATTACTAAGTCTTCTTTTGAAAATACCTTTTTCTCCTGAAAAAATTCTCTTAAGGGTCCCATTAAAGAGGAGATTCATTTTTAATTTCAAATCCATTTATAAGCAAAAAGGCTAAGAACTTTATTTTCTTTGCTTCCAAAAGCAATTTATGATAATCAGTCATGGAATAAAACACACCAAATTATAACTACTAATATAAGCTTTGCAGTTGCCCCTTGTTCTAATTCAAAGAGTTATGTGTATTACCATATGGCTTACTACTGCATACAAAAAGGATGCAGATTCATCATTTGTGTTATGTCTAATTTCTTAATAAAATTTACACGAGGAAAATATAGTTGTACATGTACAGCATGAATAAGAGAAATTTTTACAGTAGATAAAAACATAGCAGGTATTGATCTGGAATTTCTACCTTAAGTGGAAGAAGAGATGAAATCTTATGCTTATGAGAAGGAAATTACCTAAGTGATTTGGAGAGGGCTAGAGTAAAATAGATCAGAGGCGAGTTTGGAGGGGGAGAAATTTCAAAGAAATTGAGGAACTTGGAGAATAATCTCCAGGCTTTAGACACTGGTCAAGATTCTACTTGAAAGAGAAGTAGAATCAAGAGTAACTCAGCTCCCAGTACCAGCACCAGCGTGAGCCACCCTGTGTTCTGAGCGTCTGGGAAGGGCCAGAGAGAAAACACTAAAGAACTATTTTTCATTATTGATTTTCCAATCATTGACTAATGGTCTACATTTAAGTAAAAAAAGAACAGCAAAAAAAAAAAAGTAACTCAGAGGGGCATCTAGATGGTGCAGCAAATACAGCATTGGCCCTGGAGTCAGGAGGACCCAAGTTCAAATCCGGTCTCAGACACTTAACACTTACTAGCTGTGTGAGCTTGGGCAAGTCACTTTACCCCAACCATCCTCCAAAAAGCAAAAGCAAAAAAAAGTAACTCAGAAGGATATGAAAGGATTAAGGATGACTGGGCAGTAGAATCTGAGGCAGAAGACCCAATGGAGATAATTGACAAGACAAGGAAGAGTAAGAAAGAAAAGGCTAAGTGGATAATTTGGAGGGCAAAGCAAACTGATACTGGATTGGTAGTACGGCAGTGGGGATGTTGGGACTAAGTTGATTGAAGTTATCCAGTTTTTAAAATTACTTTACTGTGAGTTTTAATCAGATCCTTAAGAGTTGAGGGGTGAGTGCGTATACTCACACATGTAGTTTTTTAAAAGGCTAAAAACTGCCTTCTATATAGAGTAGGGGAAATTATGCAGTGACTTTGGATTGTGTACATTTTTATTTTTGCTACTCTTGAGTGTTATCTGTGTTCTAAGTGTATGCCTGACAGAGAAAAGAGAGGAGACTATGAGGATGCTTTTCCACTCTCCAGGTTATTAGGGACAAATATGTTATTTCTAAATTAAACATGTATAATACATTAATAGTAGGTGAAGGGATCTGAGATGGAGAGACACATGATGATGTTAGAATAGAATTACAGAGAAAAGAAAGAGAAAAAAGATGGCTGTTTAATTAGGCACTGCAAAGTCTTAAGGCTCTTCTTGAAGTGGAAGGAGCTGATGCTCTGAAAAGTAAGTAGCTACCTGTTCTACAAAGTATTACAGATCACATCCACAGAAATCATCAAGTTAGAAATTAAAGGAAGAGTAGTATCAAACTGATGATTCAGTGCTCAGAAGAAATGAGAAAACAATTTATCAATGGGATAATGATACAAAGTGAGTGGAATAAAAGTGATGACTTCTGAAAGATTTAATAATAGATTGCCTGGACCCCAGACTTAAGTTCCTATTAACTAGATGTGTGAGAGAGGTGAAAGATTCTCAAGACTATACCCTGAGATCTAGCAAGGTCTGCAACCAGTAGCCAGAAGTCCAGGTTTGAGTTCAGGATCTTGGGACCTTTGCTTCACTTCCTTTGTCATGAGCTGAGGAGTATGCTGTACTGAGCTTATGTGTAGGAGGGGAAAAGTATAGACCCTTCAAATCTGACCACAGACCCAAGACCCAGACTTGAGTTTCCACTGACCGCCATCTGACCTGTACAAATATAAAATTGGAAATCCTGTTGTGGAACTCTGGACAGGTCACCATGTCTTCAAATCCCCATGATTCATAAAATATTGTCTGCTTTCATATCTGTATTGATACTGCTAGACAATTATCTTCTGCTTTCATATCTATTTTGACAGTGCTGACATTTTACCTGCTATGTAAGTAGATTTCTATGGTTAGAATGTGAGCCTAAGTTCCTAATTAATGGGAACACAGGACAGTGGAGGGAGGGGGAAAAGGGGTAGTCTTTAGGGTAGATAACCAAACTTTACATTCTGTATTTTGGGGCTTCTCCCACCAGACTGCTTTTGGTGGTGATGATTCCCCCTTCTCATGAGAGGTAATAAAGTCCTTTTGTTTCTCTGGAGAAACCTCTGTTATTGATTTTATTTTGGGTAAGGGTCTTTTGTCCCACACAAAAGGGTTATGGTATTCCTTTGGGTATCCCAGATATAACAGAAAAGCCCCTAGAACCCACTTTGGAGCATGCATGTCCATGCCAAAAGTAACCTAATAAATATTACATAAAACTGTGAAATCTTGGACAACTAACTTAAGATAAAAACAGAAACAGGATCTTTTTTGACCAATGCTGTTTTCATCTGTGTTGCCCATTGAAGGCAAGCAATACAAGGGAAAAGTTAATTTTGAAAGTAAGCCCACTAAGAGGTGGGAGTCTGAAACTGTGATCTTGACTTTGAGGTCTCAGTTTACTGCCAGAGATGTAATACATCTAGGTTGGTAAGAATTTATTTGCCTGGTGATTTCCAAATCTAAACACAAATAGGATGAGGGAGTATGTCTATCCCCAAGCAACCTACTAGAGAGGACAGCTACAAAAATGGCTCCTGAGATAGACAGAAGGTCATAGGAGATAAATTAAAAAAAAAAAAAAGTTAATAAAACCTATGACCTTAAGTACCTGAAGTTTAGGCAATAAGCAAGGAGAACAAGAAGTTCTAGAACAAAGAGAAAAACTTAAAGTCATAGGTCTATCACAGAGAGTACTTAGATAACCCATGACTGGACTATGGCTCTAGAGGACTATAATCTATCAAAAGACAAATAGGTTAAGTAAATTTGTGGAGGGGGGTAGAGTACCATTACTGATTAAAATGATAGATTCAAGTGCAAGAAAAGCTGGAACCAGGTAGAAACATGATGGAAAGAAAGTGAAAACCAATGGAAGGAGAAATTGATGTAATTTTGTCAAATGTATAGAGATATTACAGACCATCTGAACAAAAGAAGTTAACAGACAAGGAGTTTGGGAGACAGATCATAAGCCTGACATTAAGGAATATAGATATGATGGGAGATGTCAATTACCTAGACATTTACTTACTTAAGAAATAAATTAATCCTTCAGAAGGTAGAGGAATAAAATGGGGGAATTATTATTCATGGAGGATGATGTGATAGAGAAGAAGAAATCCAAGGATACTTTGATAGCCAAACTAGATTTTAGAAAAGCAGATTTTTATAGAGTTCAGAGTATAGATAGGTAGGATGCCATGGATTAATGTTACAGAGTTAGTCTGGTCCAGAGAGAACAAGAAATGCTCTAAAAGTAAATACTGAAGACATTTCCAAAGAGGAAGAATACTGGGATTTGGCTGAAGAGACTGATATGGATCCTCAAGTTACTCAAAAATGTATAGAGACACAGGACAAATTGGCGGAGGATAAATACAGGAGAACGGTATGATCATATTAAAATAGTCAGGAGCACTAAAATACAGAATGAGCTGAGTATGGGAAAAGACAAAAATGGTTGGGTTTTTAAAAACAATACTGGTTGAAAGGAAAGGGTGGAATAAAGAAAGAACAGGATCAGATCTTTTCTGGGTATGGATGGATATCATGAGAGAATATCAAATTAAATAATTCTTTTTTTTCCTCATTTTTTCTTTAACCTTTAACCCAGTAAAAGAACAAAAATAACTAACAAGTTGATATCCAAGCAAAGGCAACAGCTAGCAATCGTTAGGACAGCACCTATCAGCTTTTGATGAATCCAAATCACCAGGTCCAAGTGAGTTGCCTTCTTCGTAAGTTAAAAAACTGGCAAATGACTGACGAACCACTATCAGTGATATCTGAAACATGACAGAAAATGGGAAAGGTATGCCAAGAATGAAGAAAACAATTAGGTGACACAGTGGACAAAGTACTAGACCTGGAGTCAGGAAGACCTAAGCTCAAATCTGGGTTCAGACACTTACTAGCTGTGTGATCTTGAGCAAATCACTTCCCTCAGTTTCCTCAACTGTAAAATGGAGATTACAACAGCACATACTTCACAGATTTGCTGTGAGGATCAAATAAGATAATATTTGTAAAGTGCATAGCACAGCAAAAGACATATTAGGTGCTTAATGCTTATACCCCTTCCCCTGATTTACAGAAAAGGAGAAAAACATCTGCAATAGTCCAGTGAATGTGAAAACATCCAGGGAATTACAAAGAGAGCATCATCAAGAAAATGTCATGCCAGGATAGCACTTCCTCTTTTTTGACATGATTTCTAAATGAGTAAATATGAGAAATACTACAGATTTAGATTTAGCAACAATCTGCTAAAAGTATCTCAAGCTAATCTTGTGTGGAGATGTGGATTAGCTGATGATGTAGATTAGATAAAAATTAATAATTAGATAATAAAATTAATTCAGAACTGGTTGCATAACCAGAGTTCAAGAAATAGTTAATGGTTCAATTACAATGTGGCAAGTGATCTTCAGAGTAGGACCCTAGAGATCTGTCCTATTTACAATTTAATAAATGATTTGGATAAAACGTATAAATGATATGCTCAAAATTCACTGGTAACACAAAGCTGGAAGGGCTAATATACTGGTGACAGCGATGGGATCCAAAAAGATCTGGAAAAGCTACAGCCCTGAACTCAGTCTTCAAGAAGGATAAAGGGTTACAGCTAGGATTAAAAATTGAAAACTATTAGATAGGGAGACATGATTTGATACCAGTTGTTCTAAAAATAGATGAGGGGATTTTGGTACACTGCAAACTCAGTGAGTTTACAATATGATGTTGTGGAATTAAAAAAAAAAGTTAACATGCTTGTTACAAAGATTGGATTCCTAGAACTAGTTAAGTGATACTATCTCTGTACTTTGCCCTTGTTAGACTTCCTCTGCAATGTTATATTCAGTTTTGGGTGCTACAGTTTAAGAAGGATATTGTTAAGATGGAGAGTGTCTAGAACTAGGATAATGAAAGGCCTTGAGTCCACATCAAATGACGATTAACTGAAGGAAACAGGCCTCTTTAGCCTGGAATAAAGGAGACTTATTAGCAGGGGTGACTGGCACAGTGAACAGAGTACCCTCTGGAGTCAAGAGGACCTGAGTTTAAATCCAGCCTCAGACACTTAACACTTACGAACCATGTGACCCTGGGCAAGTCACTTAACCCCAAATGTCCTGCCTTCCCCCCACCCCTAAAAAAGAAAAAAAAAAAAGAAAACAAGAAGACTTATCAGGGAACATTAATAATGTGTTCAAATATCTGAAGGGTTGTCATGTGGAGATGGAACTAGACTTGTTCTGTCTGGCTTCAGAAGACAGAATGAAGAACAAAAAGTGAAAGCTACAAAGAGGTGAATTTAAACTTGTTGTCAGAAAAAGAAATCCCTAATAATGAGGGCTGCCCAAAAGGGTAATGAGCTGCCCTGGAGAGGCGGTAGCTTCTGACCACAACCTAGAGGCTTTCAGATGGAAGCTAGATGAATACTTCTGAGTCTCTACAGTGGGCCCTGCTATTACGTACATGATGTACTAGAGAGCTACTGCGATCCCTTCTAACTGGAGAGCCAATAACTGAACCTGCATAAATTGTATACTTCATGCCTGGAGTTTTTCTGTCAATTACTAAAAAAAATTAAATGAAAATTGAATTTTAGACATGGATACAGGATAATAAGATATAAGCCTAAAAGACTTGATCTTTTATCTTAGGAAATATATAACTGAACACTGTACTAAAGAGAAGTGGAGATTCTTTTATTCACTATGTAAATATTTATAGGCTTGATGAGGGTAAAGAATAAAAATAATCTATTTTCAGTCAGAGGCAGGGAGTTTAAGTGGCGATGTATCAATGTTAAGACTTTCTAAAACAGAGTCCAAGCCAGAATTTTATTATTTTAAAAAGTTTTATTCTGCTTATTTAGAAATTTGAATTTTTTAATAACTGCAAAGAAAAAAAAATCAGCCACACCTGAAGAGCTAATATAATTGATAAACAGAATGCAGTGGTATATCATTCTAAACAAATAGTGCTGATGTGCCATAATAAATTGTCTATTAGTAAAAAAATACATTTTAGGGCACATAATACAGCATCTGTATCACAAATTACAGTAGGGATACTTTTCAAGAATTTAATCAAACTAGAGATTTTTGAGTAATGCATCTTTCAAATGCAGCACTTAAAAATGTAACAACTCTGCATTCTTGTTCTAAAAAAAGTCCTTGTAATTTTATCATAGAAATGCTGCTTTATTGCTGCAAGATGTCAAAGTTCAAGGCTCAAAAGGTATAGGAAAGAATACAAAGATATCCTTTAAGAAACTTGTTTTATATATATGTATATATAAAAAAGGTAAAGTTTATAAAAGTTAATTTACAAACCAAGAACAAAAGGGGTATGCACGCATTATGTACAAGCATCCTTATAACATCTATAAATTTTCAAATGCATAGCAAACCCTCCCCACCCCAAGGGGGGAAAAAAAACCCTATGCCATTATTTTCTTCTGGTTCTATTCTGATCACATTTTGTTTCAAACCAACAAGTTCACAATCATTTCTCCCCAATCTTTCTCATGATATATCATATAGATAAGCACAAAAGCCATACAAAAACTTAGCCATACAGAACTAGGATGATCTAAAACTATTAAAAAATAAAATAAAATAAGGGTAAGGCATCCCTGCTGGTTAATATGTCTGTAGTAATGGTTAATTTACAGATTCAAAGAGGCCACTGAACCAGTCTCACATGCTCTGTGTCCATCTCAAAGAAAAACTAAGTGTCTTCACATACAGTAAGTCAATGCCAATTTGTTTGCCAAATTACCCTAGCTGTAAATTGCTGTAAAACCGACTAGACTGGATATTTGCTCCAGATGTCTTTGCATTTCAAGAGGGGATATATGTGTGTATGTGCGTGAACATGTGCATGTATGTGTATATAACCTGTGCAAATCAAAATGAACTGTGTCTTTCAGACACAGGCCAAAATGCTGTAGTTCTACACCAGTGTCGTTAAAAAAAGAATATAGCCCAAAATGATTCCCTCATTCCCTAGCTGGTAATTTAACGGAATTCTACCAATGCAAAGCTTCCAGTGCCCTTAAAAGTACAAAATCCAATTCAAAACTAAAATGCATTCAGAACATCCACCCTGCCCTTAGTCAATACCAGTTTTTCATCACAGACTCAGAGTTTTATGGCATGTTTTTTGACCATGGTTCAAGGGTGTCCTTGCTAACCATCATAAGCTGAAATAAAATGCTTAATACTAACAAGTCCCATCGTCACTTCTATGAACAGCATAATACTTGATAGAGTGGTTCCACTTAAAATTCAGTAAGTCTAACCCAGTTTCACATTATTTAATCAAGTCTCTATGTTAAGTATTAAAAATGGTCAATCAAGACAGAAACACAATTTGCTCCAACAAGATAATTTGGATCTCCAGGAAGAGATTTGTTCTGCCAGGTCTTAGGGTCACCTAAGGGAGAAAACAAAATGGACATTTATTACCACTAAACAAAGATGCTTACATCACATAACTAAAACACGATTGTCCATAATCTTTGTGTATGTGGCTGTATGCATAGATGTGTAATTTTTGCTCTTTAAAATGAGAACTGTCATTTTATAGTACCTTAAGTTTCCATAGGAACTACTCAGGCATGACTTTGATTTGGCTGAAACTAACTACTCACCAAGACAGATTTATTCTCATTTAAAAATTTACAAAATGAACAAAATAAGAGAGAACTCTGAAAGTTCCAAACCATATATTCATGTGCATGAAAAACTGAGAAGTGCAAGGAATGCTCTTCTCAGTGCAAGGAATTCCAGTAGTGCAAGGAATTCCAGGACACCAAAAAATTCTTCTCTTAGGGTAAGAACACATATTTCCTTTGAAGACCCCCATGTTCGGAGATTACTGAATAACTGACAAAGAAGTTGAATACCTAAAGCACTGAAGAAACCACTGCAAACCTCTCCAAATAATCAGGGAGCTTTGACACTTGGGATGAATAGGTGGTGTTTTAAACTATGTGCTTCTTTACTGGTTTCCAAAGGAACTAAAATTAGTCTGTAAAAATGGCTACTATTTTTTTCTTTAAAAAAGTAAACAACATGTCACCTAACAACATGTTTGTCTAAGGGAGAAAAGAAGATTTTGTCCAGAGTTAAAAATAATTTCTGGTTTGCTCTGTAGTCATAGATTGGTCCTCTTATCTATAGGGTATAAGTTAAGCATATTTTAGAAAAAGCAGAGGATATTTTGACCCATGAAACAGAGATGAAAAATTTATAGAGGGATATGAGTGTGTGTGTGTGTACACACACACATACAATATAATCTATATCTACACACACACACTTCCCTACAGTCAAAGTAGTGTGTTTTCTTATGTAAGAGCTGTGATCCTATGGGAACTGGAGTGTACACTTAAGTTTGTATAACTAGAAGTTTCTCTATTTGGAAGAAACAGATTCATTTAACAACCAGCTATAAATCTGACTTTCCTAAACAAGATAATCTCACTAATTTGAACTATTTCAAGGATATTCATGTAGTAGTGTACTATAGTCTAAATTATAGGAGACATACATACATATGTATGCACACAAACACAAAACATACAAATTTCAATTTTTAAACAAATTTAAGCTAATAATTCAAATTAGGCTAAAGTTTTCCCTATTGGAATCTATTGGTAAAACTTTAATATATAGAGTGTTTCAAAAAGCCATAGGGACACCCTGTATAAATAAAAATGATAATAATCATATAAATCATAAATAGCATATTTCTGAAACTTGTGGAACTTAAAAAAAGTGTCATATAGTGGTCAACCCGGTCAGGAAGACTGGAATTCAAATCCTGCCTTAGACATTTACTAGATGTGTGACCCTGGGCAAATCACTCAAACTCTGTCCAACCCAGATTGCTCATGTACAAAATGAGGATAATAGCTGTGAGGTAATATTATTTGTTTAAAAAAAAAACACTGCAAACCCTAAAGCATTTTATGAATATTAGCTATTATTTTATTACTACTAATAGTGGCTAGACGGTTTTTATATTTTATCACATTTTATCTTCCTTACTCTATGTGGTAGATGCTATTATAATCACCATTTTACAGATGAGGAAACTTAGGCTGAGAGTATTTCAATGACTTGTTTTAGGGTCACATGGCTAGTATCTGAGGCAGGATCTGAGTCTCCTTGACATTAAGTCCAGCACTCTATCTACTACATCACCTAGCTATCTCCTAATAAAAATGTTGCTACAATCTTTATACTATAAAACCTTCAGTATAAAAGGCAATTTGAGCATGGAAGACTTGAATCATGAAAAATCCAAAACTAATGGTTTGAATTAATGATATTTTTCCTTTAGTGGGAGTAAATATATGGTGACAGTCATTTATCTTAGTAAATACAACAAAACAGTGAAAAGTGTGATAATGCAATGGAAAAGTTGAAATTAAGATTTAGTAACAGAAACTCATAAAACCAGTGAGAAAAAAATTAAACCCAATAAAAATGTGTTTTTTCTTCCTTTGGTACCCTATTATAGATTGAGGAATCATAAACACTTAGATCCAACAAGTATGACTACACAAGAAAATAATTTTAAAAGAAACCAACTGGGAAACCAAAGTAGGAATGCTTGACTTTGGTCAAGTAAACTTTTATTATATTTAGGGATATCTTCTTTTCAATTTTTCCACTGCATCCTGAAAATTTTGCACAACAGATCACCTGTTTAATAATATGAGAAAGTAAAAGCTAAAAATAAGGTGCCTTTGCTGAATCAATTTTAATTCAATTCAACAAACATTTATTGAATCCTATGTGCAAAATATGAAAAAGGCAAAAAATTCTTCACCTCCCCGTATTAATTTGTCCACTCATGATTCATAAAATTGGCACTGCAAGTAAATCTAGAAATGCTTATATAATGAAATAGAAAGTGACATCAAATGTGATGGCAAGTGTCATGCAATGATTATTAGTCCAGTGAATCAATCATATGACAAGCACCCAAAAGCCCCAAAAGGACAGAGGGAGGACAGCATACCCGACGAGGAGTCGGATGATTTTAGAGCAAAAGACCAACCATCAGGAGTCATAGACGCACAATGTGGTAAGCGCAGCTCCACTGGCTTCAGGAATTTTAGTCCATGGGGCCCACACATAACTAAAGGGCTGAGCAGTGTTTCACCTGGAATTCAGAGGAAAATATATAATGTTAATGTAAATATGTGAATAAGATTATATGGTTATTAAATATGTAATTTAACATAAGTGCAAAATCAGATACATTAAATTCTGGCAAATTTTAAGGAAATTAGTTGACTTGATATATTCAGAAAGAAATGATCAACTTGGTCAGAAAAAAACTGCCACATTAATATCACAATAAACTATAATAAAGACCACATATTCAAAAATGTATGCAAGTGGTTTAAATGCAGAAAAAATGATGATTATTGAAAACACGGCAGAGTTGGAGGGCGAGATGGGGGAAGTAGTTCTTTTATACACAAAATACAAATGTAAACCATCTAAATTCAACAATATCAAGCACTGTATCCAAGGCATCAAGTTAAGCACTAAAAATGCAAAGAAAAAGAGTAATTCTTTTCCTCAAGAACTTTAAATTCTATCATAATATAAATATGTGGCAAAGTGGGATGATTCAGGAAATTGACAATGGAGATAATAATACATCTTACTTTATGTTTGTAAATATTTCTGACTTGCCAAGTTTTGAGGATTTTTTTTACTCCTCATATCTCCATAGTAAGAGATTCAGTGTGTAAATTTAATAGAATGATTGTAACCTCTTATAGAACAAAACTATAAAGGTAATGTTTAGAAATATCATAATACTTACCCTTTTCTTTATCTAAAGGTGGTAAGATGCTATTGTCTCGGCACACTTTGAAATAGATTTCTTGCTCAATTCCTTCAGGGATGGCCCCCTGTGGAATAATTATACTAACTCCAGTTTCTATGGAACTTAAGACACCACCATTGCTATTAAAAATTCCTCTTGCTGTGGCTACAACAGTGTGACCATCTTCATCCTCTTCATCTTCCAAAGCTGAAGGACTGAAAGTCATGAACATTTGACTGAGAGTTTATGAACATTTAAGGAATGTGGTACAAGAGTATTTTGAGGGTTTGTCTTTAAGTCATCACTTATTACATAGGTTAAGAAGGTATGGAAAAGTTGGGATGTGCACCAACAAAAAAAGTAGCTACACTGATGATATCACTAAGATACTGAATAAGTTTTTTCTTTTCTTATGAAATCTTTTGTCTCATATGTGTGTTACAGTTAAAAAGAAAGGACACACTCTTATTCGAGAAATTTAATTTCTGTAACTAAGTAATTTATCTCTACCATTTAGTGTATAAAAAAAGCTTTTGGAATCCAAAGTATATATTCAATAATTAAATAATAACCTGATAGCAAATTAGCTCAAAAATAAATTTAAAGTATCTCTAAGATTATAAGTCAAAAGAACTTATATCACTATTTCAAGTTCAACTGTATCTCCCAATGATGGACTACCTCAGGGACACTAAAGTTCTGAAATTCACCAAGTTCCCTATATAAACTTACATATCAGAAAAAACTTAACATTTAAAAAGTCAATACACATACCAATCAATCAAGGAGAGTTGTAGTAAGTAAGAAAGTAAGTAAGAGATTTCAGGGTGGACAGGAATGAACCCTGGAAGGCTTCTTAAAGGAAGTAAGTTTTGAAATAAAGTTTAAAAAAAAAGGGGGGGAAACACAGACTAGCAAGGAGAAAATAACATTGAATTAAGAACACAACATGGAATTAAGTTCTGGGACAATCAAGACTATGAAGTAGGTATAAACTAATGTCAGAGCACCAGGAGACAGTTTTTTAACCTAGAAATAGAGCAAAATTGTCATAAAAGGAAATACTGTCAGTGTTTTCAATTCATGAAAAGTACAATTAAGACACAAAAGTAACAAAGGAAAGAAATGTAATTATATTCTCATTTATGAATAGAACATACTTTAAAAGGAACACAACTAGAAAAAATTCTGTTTAAATGAACATCAAGCATCAGAATGATTAAGTTAAACAAAATGAGGTGTTGAACTATTAAAGCAAGAAGTAGTACAATGAGTGTGTTTTACAGATTTTGGGTTCTGTGGCTTAGATGTTGATCTTTGATTTTAGCTTTAGAAATTAGGTAGATTCAGGGCAGCTAGATGGTACAGTGAATAGAGCACCGGCCCTGGAGTCAGGAGGACCCGAGTTCAAATCCGGCCTCAGACACTTAACACAAAAAATAGCCATGTGACCTTGGGCAAGTCACTTAATCCCAACTGCCCTCCAAAAATCAAGCAAGCAAATAAATAAATAAATAATTTTTTAAAAAGAGTTTAGGTAAATTCTATTTAACAAGGGAAAGTTCAATTCTTCTAATTATAGAGCTAACTATTCCATGGACAAGGACTAGGGAAAAAAAATCTATTTAAAAACTATTCCATGATGTGGAAATGGCTTTGTAACACACAGACCCCTTCACAATAATGAAGTTTAGGATGGAGACTTTTTCAATTATTTCTTTTAAAGTTTGGGAGTGAGAGAAGCTTGAGAAGGTAAACAGGGAAAAGAAATCAGAAGCCACTTATCAAAGTTGAACTATTAACATTCCTACATGGAAAAACGATAATTGTAAATGATGAAACTTTTCTCAGTATGAAAATAGTTGAAGGGAATAGAAATATATATGGCTATATTGGAGGGTATACAGGCATATGAATACATATGGGAATGTGTGTATATATATTTACAGGTATACATAGATAGAGGGCATAGGACCAATTTAATAGGAAGGGATGATACTTAAAAGGGGAAATTAAGAGGTGAGAGAAGAATATAATGAGAGGAGATGGAGAGAGAATGGGGCAAACTCTGTCATACAGAAGAGGCAAGGGAAAATGGTTACAATGGAGGGGAAGAATAGGAAGGCAAACGGGAATGGGTTGACCTTATTCTCATTGAATTTGGCTCAGGGAGGGAATGAAATACACACTAAATAGGGTATCTCACCCTACAGGAGAGTAGGGGGGAAGGGGATGAGAGGGGGAATGATGGAAGGGAGGGCAGGCTGGGGGGGAGGGAAGTTGGAAGCACCCTCTTTTGAAAAGGGATGGGATCAAAGTAGAGAAAAGAACAAGTGGGAGGCGGGATAGGAAAGAGAGAAATATAGTCAGTCTTTTACAATAGATCTACTATGTTAATGTTTTGCATTAGCTACACATGTACAACCTATACTGAACTAGCTTATCTTCCCAGTAAGGGTGGGTGACAAGGGAGGAAGAGAATGAATCTAGAATTCAAAGTTTTAAAATCAAATGTTTAAAATTACACACATACACACACACACATTATTATCAATACTATTTTACATGTAATTGGGAAATAAAATATACAGGCACTGGGGCATAGTGATCCACCATGCCCTACTGAAAAAGTCAAAGTGGGTATATGGGAGAAGATATGGGAGAGAACAGATTGGAGAAGGGGATATCCTGTAGGATTGCTATTTTGGGGTGGTGAATAGGGGAAAAATGGGGAGAAAATTTGTAACTCAAAATCTGGCGGAAATGAATGATGTAAATCAGAAGTTAATAAAGCATTTGAAAAATGAAAAAAGTTTGGAAGTGGTGGCGTTAAAATTATCACTGCAAGGCTGAAACCACACAGGCATATAATTACATTAAATTATAGCTTCACTCAAAAATCAAATGAAAATCCTAAAGCTCTAAGTTTAACAAGTTTGAATGGGTAAAAATGATCCTTACCTTACAGGAATGGCTTTAGGCACTGCACTAATATTATTTGGTTGATATTTGGGTCTATCTGTCTGAACGGAGAATGTCTCTACTCCACTGTCAAAATCAGGAGGTTGTGATAAACTGTGTGCTTTCAAAAACGTTTTTGGGGAATTTGGAGCCTTGGTTGGCAACTCCAATTTATGTTGAGTTTCATTTGGGAGGAGATTGTGATTAAATTTAGGACTTTCAAATTTTCGTTCAAATGGTCTGGCAGAACTTGTATAAGGTTTTGGTGTAAATCGGTTGTATGCTGGAGTGACTGTTTTCTGAGTTTGTTCAGTTCCATTAACTGGGCCTTTGTCAGGAAAACTTTTCTGAGGATAAAAAGTAGACTGAACAGTATCTTCTCTGTTTGAAGATCGGAATGTTGATGGCTTGTTTTGAGATGGAGGTGGCTCTGGTTTGGACACTAAAGAATTCTGAAAGTCCAATGACAAAGAGTTCCCTGAAAAAGGAAAAAAATATATGATGAGAGGGTTTTAGTCAGAAAGAGAAGTAGTCAATGGAAAGTGGAAGCAATGATTTTTTTTAAGTATGCATAAAAAACAAAACACAAAGATATAACTCAGCACTTCATTGAAACTGGCATTACTTTTCTGGCAAGCACAACGATCCCACCTATTTTACCACATCTTTTTGGACCATGATTGGAAAGTTAAGTTCAAAGCCATGTTATGACTCTCAAGAAGAGGATGAGCTCCTATTTCCCCTTTAGAAACAACTAGGCAGTAATGGAAATATTAGGAGAAAATGGGGCTCCTCATATGCCAAGAAGTCTGATAAATGGTTAAGAGTAGGGTTCGTGGGCTAAGTGTGGGCATTTGAGGGGAGTCTGTGGGAGGGCCTGGGGTGAGGGGAAGGGAGGAAGAAATGGAACCATTTTATTTACCAAGAATGCTATCTTTTTTGGAGGGGAAAAATTCTTCCCTTAATCACTCAAGTTATAGTGAAGTGAAAAGGGGATACATTCACTCTATTTCTAAAAGGTGAACTATATATTGTTAAGGAATATTTAACTGGTTAATCTTCACAGAAAAAATATGTGGAACCACTGGAATTGATAATCAGGTACCATTTTCAGAAGATTGAGAAATGTTAGAATCTTTCGAAACTGAGATATGAATATGAAGCTTACAATGAAATCGAAAAACAGGAACCAATGATTTTATCAAATTCCTAAGGGCACAACCAATTAACGCAAAATAATTTTTATCCACCTGAATACCATTTTTAAAATCTTTTTAACAGTGAAATGAAAGTGTAAGTTCCTACTGACAGAAATTGAGTTAATTTTGTAATCTTATGTTTGACTGAAGGACATTTCACACAAAAGATAAAATAACAGCACCAAAGCAACTAATTTTTTTTTCAGTGCATTAAAAATGTACATTAGAAAAAACTCATAGTAAACCTAATGATACCCCAAAATAAATAGTTACTTTTGATAACCAACAAAAAGTATGCTCTAATAAACTCATGCTGACAGTGTATTTTCACTAGTACAATTTATCCTATTATTGACTTGAAAATGTAATTATCACCTGCTCGAAACTTAGTGGGAAATTAGTTTGGAAGTTTATACATGGTAAAAATCAAGTATTTTTTAATTAATACTTTAATTCAGCTTTTTGATTCACCTTCAGAAAGGAGTCCTTTGGGGTGGGTATGAAGAGATAGTGAAGAGTTGGTAACAGGCTGAGAAGGTTGGCTATATTGTGAAGGAGGTGGAGGTGGTGGAGGAGTAACTTGAGATGATTCATAGCGTTTTTCACCAAAAGATCTATCCATAACATCAGTTTCAATAGGTTTTCCCCTGTTAAAATATTAAAGAGGAAAATGGTAATATGTGGAAATCCACATTTGGCCAAACAAGCTTAACGTTCACAATCATCACTCTTTTCCTTATAGTATAGCTCTTTTAAAAATTTCTTCCTATGAGTTTTGGGAGATGCTCTATACAAAGTCTAAGTACAATGTCAATCATTTTAAGCACAAAAGAAGTCAAGACAATACAAGTACTTTAAGAATATCAGTAAAACAATCCAGAAGATGGCAACCAAAAGGCAGATGAAGTTGAGTAGACTTGAAAACTGTGACTATCATCATTCAATTTGTTGTCTTTCTCAATAAATAGGTCTTAAGCAAGCCTTGCAAATATCTTTCAGAATAATGATCCTTCATTAATGATTTAATTTTCATTAGACCCAAGTCTTTACTGGCTCTGATTTTGAAGATGAAGAAGAGACCACAATCCTTTTTTACCTCTACGTAGCCAGAAAATAAATATATGAAGAACATTCCCTTTTATACACATAAAACCCAATGCTAGACTGCAAAATAGATAAATAAAACTGGCTCTGTTTAGTCAGTTTCACCCTACCCATATTCCTGTAGAGATATTTTAAGGTGTTCTGGTAAGTACATACTGGTTTAATTTACAAGGCTCATTTAAGTTAAATTATGCCTATTTTACTTCCCCTCCCCCAATAAAATGCTAATCACAAATACATAATACAAAAACGCACATTTAATAGAAATTATCTGGAGAAACTCATAATTGCAACCATGCCATCTAAACCTTAGAAACAGTCAGCCTAAACTTCACTAGTTTTATGTGCATAAACAGATTATTTATTAAGAACTACACTTTCACATTTACATGAAACAGTATGTTTTCATGTTTACATGTGACTAAATAGACTTGTCCCAAGGAACTTCAAAGCTAATGATTAGTTTCAAATTAAAAAGTTATTTGGCTTTCATAGATATATTTACACTGGAAAAATTTGAAAATGTCTTTAAAGTCTGAAAGTGCACATAAAGCCAATGACAAAAGCCACAGGGGGAGGACACCTTAAAAACATCCTCACATTAATGCCAATCTTACCACTTGATGTTCCTTTTCAAGTAGTCATAGCTAGTGTAAGAGCCAAGAAATCTAGGTGATAGCAAAGCAAATGCAATAGAAGAACGAAAGAAAAACAAGTCATTCTAATAAAATTTTAGGAGATGGTCTAAATTGTCATTTTCAAACACTAAAACCATCAATAATTGCAACACTGCTTTCTAAGCAGCATGTGGCCTATTAAAAAAATATAGCTAACACTCTTTTGTCCAGAGAAATTACTACTATGTATGTATGTGTGTATACATGTCTCTCTCTACATACCTACATACATACACACACACATTTAGTGACTCTACCAGTCTACTTTAACTCCTTAACTTAACTACTTCCAAAGCTGAATAGTAGTATATTTATTCTTTCATCCAGCAAAAGTATTAAGTGTATAAGTCTGCAAAGTAATCAAGTGGGCAAAACAGCAGGCAAAAGAGGGGGGAAAAACTAAGGATAATCGGGCAGTGGATAACTGAGTCAATTGCTTAATTAAAAAGGAAAAATGCTACAAAGAAATGAATACACATTTAAGGATGAGGAACCATTTGCACATAAGCAAATGAATAAATAACAAAGTGCCTGTAACAGCCACCTTACTAGGATGACCACAGATGTGCACATTTTAAAAATACACATGAGTAAGTGACTCTGTCTGGCATCAATTCCTTCCTAGATATTTTCAAAAGGAGATATGATTCAAATTTTAAGATGAGAAAAACTTTAGGTGTTATTTTCAGTAGATTCTACACCATATACCCTTTACCCACAACCATACATGAACCCAGATGACAAATTTACATCTTTGCATAATTCTTAAAGTTTAATAACCTGTATTTGTTTTCCTTCTTCTCTAAACCTGGGCCTGAAATTTTCAATATTGCAAGCAGGACAGTATTCACTATGATTTTACTCTCCATATCAATTGATGTGTGGAACATGATTTCATCTAATCCTGTCATTCTTTATAATTCTTTTTCTGCACTAAAAATGTCATGGGAGGAGACACAAGTGAGAAAAAAAAATCATAGGATAATAAAAATAATGACAGCTAGCACTTATATAGCACATTAAGTTTTGCCAAATTCTTTGTGCGTGCGTGCATATGTAGACACATGCACATGCATGCACACATATAACATCTCGTTCAATCTCAATGACATCTCTTTATCACCCATTTTATCTTACACCTGGACAAACAGGTAGTCAAAGGTTAAGTGACTTGTCCAGAGTCCCAGAGCTACTCTACTCAAAAAGTCATCTCATTAGACTGCTCAGGGGCCATATATCCCAACCCCTTCATTTCATCAATAGGAAAGTATGATCCAGAGGTTCAGTAATTTGCCTGGGGTCACATAAGGACTAAATGTCAGGAGGGATCTGAATCCAGGTCTTCTGACCCCAGAGTCAGTATTCTTTTCCCTAAATCATGCTGCTTCCTATCAATACTCTTCTAAAAATAATACTTTTTAAACTGAAAATACTGGCCCTACAAATGCAAGGCCCTGATAAAAGAATTATGGCTGTTGTATTCTATACCACACCCACATCCCCAAACTTTACCTATGCATTACATGTGTGGATTTTACTTATGAATTCATTCTACTACAAGCTGAATGTTGCCTTCTTAGATCATAATTTAATATAAACTCTTCACAGTTGTCCAAAACCCCCAAATTACAAGTCATCTATATAGTTATATTTTTAAAGCTTATTAAAAATCATACATGACTTCTCCATCTACTGTAATTCTTCTGATAAACTCAATCTTACACAACAACAACTTATTTACATCATCTCAAGTTAAATAACTTACTTAGAATAACTAGAAAAACTTAGTTGATTTGAAGAATGAATGGGTTTGGCAGACTCTATAAGATGGCTGGCAGGAACCTGTGCTGACGGTTTGTTTTCAAAACTTCTTCGATCAAAATACGAAAGTTGTTTTCGATAGTATTCCTCATCCTCCTCAGGATCATAGTGATTTGAACGAACGATATCTTCAGCTGCTTTCATCTGAGGTTTCTGTGGTTCTGGGGACCTAGTACATGATTATATACGTACTCAAACTCAGGGTTATGATGAAAAATTTACAACGAAAATTTCAGACACAGATACAAAGCTGGAAGACAGGCTACTGAGGCATATCCTACACTTTTCTCTTTAAAATCAAATTAATGTATAAAATAACTTATTTACCTGTTAACTTCAAGTTTCCAGAGCCTTCCTAAAGAACTAGGAAGCAGGGCGGCCAAGTAGCACAGTGAGTAAGAGCACCGGCCCCAGAGTCGGGATGACCTGGGATTGAATCCGGGCTTAGATACTTAGCATCACACCCAGAAATAACTGGCCGTGTAACCTTGAGCAAGTTACTTAAACCCAATTGCTTTAAAAAAAAAAAAGAACTAAAAAGCTCAAGCAACCAAGATATGTCACAAAGTTCAAGGATTCAATCTCAAGCACTTTACCCATAAATGCTTGCCAGATTTTTGCCTATTTCAGACATAATCCTAACAAGCTAGGCTTTCTGTTTTTCTGGCTTATAGCATATTAGAAGCAGTTCAAAGAGGAAGATATTTCTAAAGGAATAATGACAGTAGGAAGAAGTGACCAGTGACAGTCTAAAAGCAAATTGTTAGGAATGTTACCAAAGGTACATGTTGACATATAAGGTCTAAACTATAATCCTGTGACCATTTATTACAAAGGGCAAATAGATCACAAGGACAACACTAATTATATTGTGCTATATACAGTATATTCACACCTATAATGATAACTCAAAGAAAGGTTAAATTGTGTTTGATAAACTTTAAGTAGGCAAGAAAATACAAAGTATAAAGAGCTAAAGTAAATTTTGTGAAATGATCAATAATACCTCAATTATCTGGAAGAAGCTCAAATTTATTTTAAAATTTTTTTCCAAACTAGAGCCATAAAAGGGTCTAATTAGTCAGAAGCCTCTTGTACAGTATAACTTCCTTACTTAAAAAGCAAGGCATTTTTCTAATATTTAAGAACTCCTAATCAAACTTTTCATCTTCCCTGCCTAACCTATCCCATACTTAAGCCTACTGAATACAAAGCCAGTTGATTTTTATTTTAGTCATAAAATTCTTTTCATCTCACTTTTTCCCCTTTCACTATACTGAGAGAGGTTCTATAAAGCAGGTGGCCCTTAGAGCCAGGGAGATTTAATTCCCGCCTCTAAGACAGTATACTGGCTATGTTACTTAACCTCATGTTCTAAGTGACTCCCTAGCACTAAGTTGTGGAGAAGGTGCCTTGTCATGTCAGTGAAAGTACAGATCCAGTCCCTAGTACTACCTTAACAAATATAAAAATAGTCTTATTGAACTGAATGCATAAATTAAAAATGTAGTTTTAAACCACAACCTAAACTTCTTTATTTAATGGCAATATACTCACCTGTACAGTGTTTTATCATGTTCGCTGAACTGATTTTGAGAAGCAGATTTAGGACCACTGATGGGAGCAACTGCAGGTTTAGGTGCTATTTCTGGGGGCTATAAGGAGGGAAAAAGATGGCAAATTATGTTTTTGAAGTTACTAAACTTCAAGGTTTGAGAATAGAAAATAAAAAATGTTTTTAAAAGTACTTTTATATTAAGTGATAATAATAATAAAGTAATAATAAAAATTCCTTTTCTTTTATACATGTACCTTAATAGCAGCTGTGTCATTAATGTCCTTCTTACTTTCTAAAGATGCTGACCTTTTGTTTTCAAACATTTTGACTCTAGTAAGCACAGATTGTGGTTTCATTGCTGGATCTTCTTCATCTTCAATTATAGTAGGTGGTGGTGGAAGTGGTTTGGTGTTTGAAGGGAGTACTTCTGTCTTTTGAGATGAAGGTATTAGAGAAGGAACACCTGTAGAGCCATGGGAAGAAGGCTCATAATGCCCTGCTTTAGCATTAAACCCTTGTGGTGGTACTTGTTCATAACTTCGAGGGTATGGATCAAAATACTGCTTGGCTTCAGAAGACCTGGACATTGTTGAAGAGTAAGGCTGTGCTTCTGATTTATATCTACCATGAATATCATATCCAGAAGTTGGCTGTTCTTCATATCGTAGGTTAGAGTTTTTAGGGGGTTGTTCATAGCGTGGCCTATTATCATAAGATACTGGGGTTGGTTCTTCAAAACGAGTTTGACCTGGAAAGTAAGCACGTTCTGAAACCTCATCAAGATGCTGTCTAGGGTCAAAGTCTCGAGGGTGCTGATTATCAAAGGAAGGCCTTGGTTGGTAAGGTTGTTTGTCATCATAATATGACCACTGGTCTTCATAAGAAGGTGTGCGATGATCATCATAATGTAGGCGAGGGTCATAACTTCGAGACAACTGATCTGTATAGCTGGTGGAATCATACTTGAATGCAGGTGGTTCAATATCTCTACTGGACTGTTTTTCCGCATAAGGAGGTTGAGGTTCATAGCTCAAATTAGATTCTTTTTCCTGTCTCTGCACTGGGTGGTTAACAGGCAGCTGTTTCATAACATAATTTTGTCTTGGTGGTTCTTCAGTATATTGTTCTTTTCTATATACCTATACAGAACACATAAACTAAGCTGTAAACATCTGGTTTATAAACGCAGTCAAGTTTTATTATATAAAACAAATGAACAACCTGAAAAAAAGGGCATTTTCTGCTAACATCTATAAGGTTGCATTTAGATTAGAGGAAAAGGCCAATTACTAGGTTGTTATTTTGATTGGAAGAAAGCCCAAAGTTTAAAATGCAGGTATGTCATTGGTCTCAGAAACTCTTAAAATAAATCTGAGTAAGAAATAATTGAGTTATTTAAAAAGTATCCAAGTTATGATTTTTTTTCATGTGATTTTTACATTTGAAATGAAGACAATACAGAAAAGCACAGTAGAGTCTCCAGTGAGGTTTTTCACCAAGGTTCTCTGGTAAGCAATGAGGAACTGGCAATAAATAAAAAATAAGCTTAGAAATAAAAATATTCAGCAAAAAGTTTGATTGGAAATATCCATTTTTAGACAATAAATATACATTTGGAAGCCATGCAAGCTAAAACATTTAATAATTCTTACGGATTTAAATGCACTAAGCTACATAAGCCCATAGTAAAAAGCAAAAGGAATCTTTAAAGGGGGCAAAGCAAAAAATGTTCATGTGCTAGCTTGGGACAGCAGCAAGTTAGTGCAACAGTGCAGCACAGGTACCTTTGCCGGATCTATATGCGACGACAATGATGGTTCTTGGTCTCTTAGCACTATTTGAGATGTCTCAGTGCTTGGTGGTGTTAAGGGGCCCGGTTGTGGCTGATAGGAGTTGTAAGGAGCTGGGACTGGCTCCTCCAGTTGGATATTAGTTAGATTTACATTAGGATTAACAGCTGAGGTTGATGCAGGGTGTGTTTCAGACGAAGGGTAAGGGACTGAAGATGAGACTTCTGCTTTCTGTGAAGTGTTTAAAATATTTTAAATATAGTGCTTCTGGTACACTGCTGACTTTCCACTTTAAGTTTTTGTTTCTAATATAATATATATGTTGTGTACACACAGTATAAGTGTACTAGAAAAAAATTTTACTTCCTCATTCTAGTTTTTGGGAAATTATTATATCACTTTCATATATTATATTAAATGAAACCATTTATAAGACTTAGAAGTTATTAATATTCTCACATCCAATTTGGTGACTAATCTTTGTCTGGAAAAAGGACAAAATATATATACTTTCTTTATATCAATTCCCACATTTTAAAACTGAATAATGCACCTACAGCTAGAAAATGTTTAATGTTTGCTGCTTACCTGTTGAGAGGCTGTTTTAAATCCTGGGGAGTCTATTCTATGAATTGGTTGTGGCTGCGCTTGTGGTGAATAAGAAGGGTATGTTTGGCTTTCATGATGCATTCCAGAGGAGTCCTCTCTTACAGGTTCAGAGGACCGTGTAATTGCAGACTCCGGGGGAGTCCCAACCTCATCATTAAGAGTTTCATCTAGTTCTTGATCAGTGTAGGCCCCACCTTCTGTATCTGTGTCTTCATAGTCAGAAGTGTGTCTACTGTCCGTGCTATACATTGAGTATTCACTACCTGGAGCTGACAGGTAGGATAGACGATCATCATGCAAATCAAGGTCATCACTTGTAGCACCATCCGCCTGGGTCAAATAAAAGTAAATTAAAAACTTTATTCAATATTTTAAAAGAGATGACCTTTATTTTTACAAGGGGAGACTGGAAAGGATATTCTCCTCTGGAAAAATCAAATCTACTTGCTTCAAATTTATGATGGATAAAGGTCAAGAAGAACTGTACAAGCATACATGCAGACACACAGAGCATCCCTTGTTAGCTGAAACTTTTGGATGAATCAGATGCTGGCTAATCCAAGTCTTAAGAACCCAACCAAAAGAGTCAAGGAAGGATCTCTGTATCATTCTGGCCTATAAAGCCTAGTTACTGGATTTCTATCCCAGAGCATGAGGAAGAAAGGGAATGCCAATGAGCAAGTTTGCAGAAGCACCAGCATCCTGACTGACTCAACAGTAATGGAAGAAAAACTGTCACAACCAAAGGAACAGCTCTACTCAAGCCAGAATAAAGTATTTTCTTTACAAAGCAATTCTTTAAAAAAGTTGGAAGCTGATATCTGTTTGAAGGTTTTCTGTAGAAAAGTATCACTACCAGAGACATGGTTCACCCCTAAAACTTAGGAAGAAATAAATGATTCCTTATAAAAGAAGTTTCCAAAAGATAAAGAAATGTAGTTATTATATTCTGTTTTACAAGTAATTAAGACATGAATTGATTCAAACATTCCAAGTTCCTTATAGAAGAGAAGAAAAATGAGAAATGTGGGAGGAAAATTTCTTTCTAAATCTGAACTCACTAACCTGTCACTGACTGCTATTAATATGAAACTGTTTACAAGGCTCAATAGCATAGTCCAGTTATTAAAGTACCACCCTCAAAAAGAGGATGCCTCTGGGTTCTTTTAAATACTGAAGCAGAATGCAGAGGGTTCAGTATTGGTTTCTTTTTAAAGGGTGTGGGTGGTTGAGTGGGCATCCTCCACAATCTGAAGCAACACACAAAAGTGAAAAATTCCTTCTTACAGTGGTGAAATGCTAGAAGTAGGCCATCTGGCATGGAATTGAAGACTTCACTGTACAATGTGAGAACTGTGCTTCTCAGTTAACTCTGTAACTGGCATTCTCCAAGAGAACAAGTCCCAATTCTATGTCAGGTGCTCCAGGAGTGTGTCCATCAAGTGGCAGCCTGGGACATGACAGTGAGCACTGCCTCCCTGGTACATTAGACCAATGTCTGTCATGTAGCAATATAGCTCTTGCTTTTGGCAGAACATCTTGTCTAGATGAAAGACTTAGAGCTCTTCAGTATACTAGGTAAGAAATTTCTATCGCTTTATTCTCCTGTTCCCAACTTAAAGAGTTTACTTGCCTGTATTTATTCATACTCCCAATTTTCCAGTGACCTCAAGAGTCACTCAGGTAGTAATGTCTTGGGGAAAGAATCATTCAGAATTAACCACTTCACCCACCTACTATTTGTTTTCAGTTCCCTGAGGTAGCTGATCATCTTAAGAATTATGGAGACTGTGAACACTGAAGGGAACAAGAAGCATGGGTGGACTTAGAACCAGGAAATGCTGCCATGCCAACATCTCTTAAGAAATTCAGTAAAGGGAATTGTGATGGCTCTTCATGGTTTGACCGGGTGACCATAAGACTATCTCAGATAGGAAAGGAAAGAACACTCCATAAGTTGAGTCACTGAAACTTTGACAGGGAAGTCAGTGTTACTTGAAGTAGTTATAAGGGGAAAATTCATACATTCATCTTGAAAACGTGTAAGTGGATATGAGCAAAATAAAACTTGATCTAAACATTTATGATTTTAATATAGTTTAATTTTTGAAATTATTATGATAAAAGATTCAATGCATTTTATAAGGATGAAAAGAGGAAAGTCAGGGGCATCAAAGTAGGAAGGTCATAATAATCTCAGAAGAATAAGTTAAGGAAAATTGAAGGGAGTTTTTACTAGCAACAATTCTAAGTATATGTATTTTCTATAATTTTATTTAAATATATTTCCTCAGCAGAAGCCTTTTAAAGAATACATCTGCACAAATTTGGCTCCATTTTCTATTATCACTGGATGAGAATGATAACAATGTTATCTCATATATTAATGTCATAACACTAAAGATCTGATTACAATCATTTTTATTGTGTGCTGTGAGAGTTAAAATTAATCATATAGCCAAAAGTGTTGTCATAAAAGTGCTTAAGTGGTTTCTTTTACTTACTTTTTACTGTGTACAGTGTCCTACCTGAAATGTCAGTTACTCAACTTTGTCTTATGAATACACATGAACTACTTGCAACCCTTAAACTGGCAGAAGAAAAACCTTAAGTCTGAATACTACTACTTCTAAATGTGAACTTTTATATTTTCTTGCAAAGGCTGTATATTTTTCTGAATAGGCACTGTTGTCTTAAACATGCAGCATGCACTGCCAGAGCTCCTGTAGATAAACAGCCAGGTAGAGGAAAATGGGGGCCATGCCCAGGAGAGGGGTGAGGAGTAGATAGGGAAAAGAGTTTAGCAAAATGGCACCACCATCACAACAATAAAACAACAACAACAAAAACCCCACAAACCAAAAAAACAAAAACAAACAAAAACACAGAGATACCCACAATTTCCCTTTATCATCTATAAACTAAGCTTAAGAAAAACTGACAAAGCTATTATACTGCACTGTCATGACCATATGAAATAGGGATGGCAAAGGGAATTAAAAAATTACTTTGCTTTTAGTTGGGGAAAATATTAAATTTATCTTGAAAAGGAATGCCCATCAAGATTTTGTACAAAACTAATTAAACTAATTAAAGATATCTGCAAAAAAAATTTAATATGAATTTAGTAATAAAGTTCGTCTACCAAATACATGGTCTGAGACCTTTTAATGAGATAGCAAATCAACGAATGGACTAATCAGAATTCTCAAGCTGAGCTTCAAAACCCAGTAAAAGTAATTAAAACTTCATATCCAAACGTAATTTTTTTGTCTCTAAGTGAACCAAAGTTTATTCCTTGCTTCCCCAACTCCTCCCCTTGTATTACTGTCATTTACATGATATAGCAACTTAGAGACATCAAAATATCAAGAGACATCAAAAATAAAAAAATCCTGAAATACAGGACAAACTTTCAAAAAAGTATTAGTGAAGTTTCTTACCTTTCCCTCCGAAACCCAAACCAGCTGGTTTTGCTGTTGCTGAATAGCTTCTTTCAGTGCTCCATACCAACCATCATTCATTGAATTTAAATTAATAGTAGCTGAAAATAACAAAGTATTCATTTGGTCTTGTGGATAGTAAGATCCCAGAAGTTGAGATGTAAGGTCTGCTTGCAGCTCAACCACCAAAAGGAGGTATTATATTACTTGCAAGATAGATGGGAGTGTTTGCAGAGAAAGTTAACTGCCCTGCTGAGTTGTCCCAATTATGAAATGCTATTTCCCTTTAAAAAGTGGTTGATATGGCTAGGATAAGATCAATGATACAATTTCTGGAAGCCAAGAAATGCACACAAGAATAAATTTTGCTATGAAGAAGTGTGCCAAAAGTAGACTTCTTATGCAAAACTTTTTAATAACTGGTTTTTAAAGTTTTCTTGAATGTACTCACTTGTAAAAAGATGATGATTATTTTTACGAAGTTTATGAGATCGTTCATATAATTTTCTGGCACTCTTTCGTGATTCTGGACATAATCGCATTCTCATTGTTTTAACGCCTTGCTTAGAATCAGGATTAAGGAATACCACAATGGGATACCACTGTGCATAATTTAGACGGTCAACAGCATTTGGTGTTACATCTAATAAAGCATGTTTATCCTGCATAAGGGGGGAAAAATCATAATTACAGATCTGTAATTCTCTTCAAAGAAAATAATTCTCATTCAAAAAATGATACTCCAATCAAAGAATGTAAAAACTCCATAACTGTAAAAAATTACCACAGATTGTAATATTAAACAATTTTAGTAGCACAATCATCCAGTCATTATTATTTACTTTAAATACAGAATCAAGAGCTAATTTCATGCAATGACTAGTAGAATTAAAATTGTATTTTATTAAATTAACTCTAAAATAGTTCAACTTAAAGCTACAAACTTATATGTAGCTGAGGCAAAATTAAATACCTCACCTAAATGTGTCATGATATAATCTGGGGGGAAAATATACCAGTAATATTCATTCCTTGAATAAAAATATTAGAATGGTACAGATATCACATAAACATTACATGAAGTAGACAAAATGAAGGAAAAATTCACATTTAACAATATAAAGCACAAAATTTAATTGTTATCCAAGGGTAAGACTGGAGGTCAAATTCAGCCTCAGACATTTACTAGCTGTGTGACCTTCAGCTTTCTGTGTCTCAGTTTCCTCACATGGAAAACAGGGGATAATAATAGCATCCAAGGTAGTTTTAAGGATAAAATGAGATAATGTTTGTCAAGTGCTTTGCAAACTTTAAAGTGCTAAATGATTGTTAGCTTTTATTATGATTACTATTATGCTTCTCATTGATGTTATACAATTGAATTACTGATTTCTACAACTTACCCGATCAATAATTTGCTTAATAGTATGAAGACGTATAATTCCTGAGCTCCGCTGGTCAGTGCCAGCATCTCTAGGTTCACTTTCTAGTAAAAGAAAAAAATGTTACTCAACTTTGTAAGACCATCATCTGGAAATACAGATGCCTAAGCTTGTGAACAGGTTGTATTCTAAACATTCATTTGTAATACCATTATTTAGAACCCCAAATGAATTATAATAAATAGCCGTTATGTTTTGTGGTAAAACCACCAAAAAACCAACTAATCATTAATGCACCTCAGGAATGTAATCACCACCCTATAACATTTCTTCCATGTAAATCTCAAATTAACAGTTACTGAATTCAATGACATGTGTAGGCTTCTATATGGGGATAAAACAAGAAAATAAGACAGTCTTGGGCAACAAGAAAATTGGAGGAGGTGAAGAATTTGTAAATAAGTATTCAAGAAAGTAGGCATCCAAGAAGAGCATATTTATCTTAGAGGGGGTTTGGAAGTTTATTTTGAGCAGTGGAGGAAGTTGCCATATGGGGAGTTTAGATATGCAGATTTCAAGAAAACCAATGAAAACTTTATAAAGGTAGCTGATTTGGGCCTTAAAGGAAAAGACAGATTATAATATAAGAAAAAACCTTCATGAAAAAGAAAAAAAAACAAGTATCCAGAGTTTAAAAGTAATGGTTACACTTTACAAGGTTACAAGGTACAGCCCCAATGGTTCAAGAACATGGATAAAGTATTTGGCAATAGGTCAAAAATATATACAACTGATAAACAGATATAAATTAAAAACATTTTGAGGTTAATATCTCACAATCAAATTGACAAAATTGACAAAAATAATTAAAAGCAGAAAAAGTGGTGCAGCTATAGAAAAAGAAGCATATTTACAAACTACTTACGAAATTACAAATTCATTGCATTAATAACAGATGTTTTTTTACATGACTATGCCAAAACAGTTAAAAAACAGCATAATATATATGAAGGTAAATAAAATGCCGATAAACAAGTATAATGCACATAAGATGTGATTAGGTATAAGAGAAGGTATAGGTATGCATATAAAAAAAGAGATCATTTCAAGCTTAAAGAAAGGGGAATGAGAGGTAGGTTGATGGAAGAATCAGAGCTCAAATGAATAGTAATGACATTAACAAAGAAGACATTGACAAAATGCTATTTCTGCCTCTACTTTATTCAACTTTTCTAATCCTTTCCCTACCCTTCTGTATCATATAGCATAATAGTACTGAAAAAGTTGATCCAATAATCTTTAAAAACTGGGGTTCCTAATTTTTTTCGTGATAGACCTCTTAGAAGTTTTGGTAAGCTCTATGAACTCCTTCTGAGAACAATGTTTTTAAACAAATCCAAGAAAAACGTATTCTAAATGAAACCTATTAATCTGAAATAAAGATGCAATTATTTCCCCCATTTGAGTTCACAGAACCTTTGAACTATATCCATGAACACCATAAGCAAATTAAAAGCCCCTATCAAGAATTAAGAGTCTGGAATACTGGATAGTTTTAGAGTTAAAGCCAGGAAAATCTTGGTTTAAAACCCACCTTTGAAACTTTCTAAGTAACCAAAGGCAAGCCATTTAACTCCCTGAGTCTCACACCCATTTGCAAAATGAGGATAGTAATAATTTTAGTACCTGCTCAAGAGGATTATTTTGAGGATCACATTTTCACACATTAAAAAAATTCTTTTGAGATTGCCAGTTATGAACATTAACATTCAAGGTATCTGTGTAGCACAGCAGAAAGAGTATTGGACCTGGGAGTCAGGAAGACCAGAGTCCAAATTCTGCACTGGACATCAGCTATGTGAACCTGGACAAATGCCTTATTTTCTCAGCTTCATTTTACTTTCCTGCAAAATGGGGATAAGAGCACCTACACCTCAGAAGGCTTTTGACAAAAGTGTAATACAAACCTCAGACTGATATACGTGTGGGTGTATATGCTATTAGAATTTATTAAGACTCCTATACAAAACTATAATTTGATGACACATCATAGTACGGAGGTGACCCTAGGTTCTCAAAGGCTACATCAGCAGAATACAAGCCCTGACAATTGCTCTTACAGAAAAACTGACATTAATAGTCACATAGTTTTTAGACTGTCTATGAAGTTTAACTTGTCTGCTGGTACACTACAAGTGAGATAGCTGCCCAGTGTTTAACAAAACTGGAAGACCTGAATACTAGAAATCTTGACATTCTCAATATAAAGGGAATCTGAAGATGTAGCTAAAAAGGAGGAATGGCTCATAGCTTTTTCTCAGAGATGCAAAAAAAAAAAAGACCTGTCTAGGGAACAGAAAAGGGAAACTATGCTATGTACTGTGAAATACAAATATAAAAGAATAAAACAAGAGCACTTCTAAAACACAGTCTATTGAAGGATAATGTGTATATGTAAGAATTCACATAATAAATATGATATCAAATTGATAAAGCAGAGTAATCAATGTCTAGGAGTGATAAAGACCACCTGATCTGGCAATTAAAAATCATAGAGCAGTTTGAGTTGAGTGATAAGGTTCGAAGACAGACTACAAACACCTTAGTGAGGGGAGATGGCAATGGGTTAGATGGCTTTCCCTAGAAGTATGGCTGTGAGAAAGGAGGAGAGATATGGGACAACAGCTTCACAGAAAAGTCTGGTGGGTATTTTTAAGAGAACAGGAGACATGGGCATTTCTTAAGGAAATAATGAAAAAAATCGTAGAAGAAGTTGGAGAAGACGAAACACAGCAAATTACCAAGTTTTTTTTTTTTTTCCAGTAAAGTAAAAGGCAAGGTCCTCAGGTAGGAGATTAGAGAATTCTAGTACAGAAGGCTTGAAGAGATTGGAAAAGACTAGGATTAGTGGAGAAGATTCTGGAAGTAAAATAGGAAATCAATTAGGGAGGAACAAAAGTACTGCCTTGCTGCCCTGAGGGTCCAAAATAAATTAAGTAACAAATGCATATACCTTGTCAGCAAAGTTGTGCGATTTCATCCAATTTTGTTCAGAAGTACTCAAGTAGCAGTAGAGGAAGTCAGTGATGATAAGAATAATCAAAAGATGAGGTGCACCAAGGAATGAGCAGTGATAAGGAGGCAAGACATTTGAAAGTAGAGGACAGGATGGAGGTGACTTGTTTAATTACAGGTTTGGATTGTGATGGTAGGAAACTGAAGTCAGAGAAGATACTGAGAAAGTACTGTTAAAGGTTGCACTGAGGGCAAGGACAGGGTGAGAAGTGGCAAGGTATAAAAAGAAATGGTGGAAATTATAGTCAGATAGAGGAATGTCAGAATTTTTTATAAAGAAAGCAAAATACTTGTGGGGACTGAACGGTGGGAACCTAGTTGTGATCATCCTATGACTCTCTACCATGTGTGGCTGAAATGAAGTTGAGGAGACTAAAGAATAGGGTACACTTCTTTGGAAGTGTGTACTGAACACTGGCTAGCTGCTCAGCTCTATAAAAATATAATATGAGAAAAAAGACCCACAAGAAAATTAACTTTTGAAACAGTCTATAATCAAATGTTATTTAAAATCTTAAGGTGTTGGAAGGAATATCAAAATAAACATTGAATCCATATAGGATAAGATAGATAGGGTAGGATATTTATCCTAGGATAAGGGTAGAAATTGTGGAGAGAATGTCGATGGAGCCAGTACTGAACTCCTTGAGAAAGGAAGGTAAATTACCAAGGAGCTAAGTTTTTGCTGTTGTTCAGTAATTCAAGACTTCGTGAACCCATTTGGAGTTTATTTTTGGCAAAGATACTAAAGTAGTTTGCCATTTCCTTCTCCAGAGGAGGAAACTGAGGCAAACAGGGTTAAATGATTTGCCCAGGGTCACACAATTAGTAAATGTCTGGTGCCAGATCTGAACTCAGAAGATGAATGTTCCTAACTTCAGGCCCAGCGCTCTATGCACTGAGCCACCTAGCTGCCCCAGGAAGCAAAGCAAAGAGCTCTAACAGTTTGCACAGAGTAAACTTCAAAGGAGAAGTTGTGAATGATGGTGACAAAAGGAGATTTTGAAAATGGCACCTAGAACCAGTAATCAATAGTCTAAATGGTACTCACTTGCCACTTGATAAATATCTGGTTCTTCTCTTGCTAGTTTCTCTCTTGCAACATCAGCAATTGGTCCAAAGATAGTTACAGGTCTGAGAAATCCAGCTATATCAGAGAAACAATTTTGGTGAAAGCAATTCATTTAAGATACTTTTATTTACAAGAATATGGTAGGGTAATGACTAGGCTAATCCTTAAAAAGAAAGCTACCTTCTCGAAGAACAACTCTTTCATAAGCAGGAAACTTAGTTTGAAATGGTTGAGCAGAGAGATCCTCTCTGCTTTTACGTAAGTTTCTTTTAGAGCTACGAAGACCTCGAAATCGCCAAAAGTCAGCACGATCTCCTCCTGCAGTCTTTGGAAGTGTGTACTGAACACTGGCTAGCTGCTCAGCTCTATATTAAAAATATAACATGAGAAAAAAGTCCCAAAAGAAAATTTAACTTCTGAAACAGTTTAATCAAATGTTATTTAAATCTTAATCTCAATATGATTTGAGGATCTCTTATAACAGCAAACAATTTTTAGCATTGAACACAATGATTTGTTTTAGATCATAATTCAATAAATTCACTTTATTACTAGATACATCATTTCACAAAGGAGATGAGTTTAGATCTTTGTTAAATAGAGCATTCACTTAATTTACTCCAAGAGAAGAATAATTAATCATACCTGTTCTTATTAGGGATGATGCCTCTCTCTACCTCCTTATGATTTTTGCCAATTCGTATAGCCAGCCAAGAACCCAGTTTTCCATTGTATAAAGTATCCACTACACGGAACACTTCTCCTTTGTTGAAGCTAAGCCCATAAGGAGATTCCTTTTCATATTCAAAATGTGTTCTAATGTAGAAAGAATCTCCTACATCTGATTCTACAATACGACGATAAACTAAAACAAAACAAAATAAACATGTAGAATATAAATGAAGAGGAAGGAAGCATTTATTAACCACCTACTATGTGCTAAGCATTGTGTGCTTTATAAATATTATTTCATTTGAACTTCAAAATAACCCTGGTTAGGCAGATATTATCATCTCCATTTAACAGTAGAGGAAACTGAGGCAGACAGAGGTTAAGGGTTACATATCAAGTAAGTATAATTAGGTTTAGAATTCCAGTATTCCTGAATAACAAGCAAGTGATCCATCCACTAAGCCACATAATTGCCTCAATGGTTCAAAAGATCAGAAATTAATTTGAATAGGTAATATTTAATTTTTTTTTACTCATGGTATGATTTTACTTTTAAGGTTTAATTCAATTTGATAAACAATTATCAGGCACCTATAGCACATGACAATGTTCTAGGGACTTGAGATGTAAGAATAAAAAAAATTATTAGCCCTCAGTGAACTTTTACTTTCAAATCTTCTAAACAAAAACCTGAAGTTTGGAAAATCTAGTGGAGAAAGGAGGAAATCTTAAAAATATTAAGCAAACTACTAAAATGAAAATATTGCCATAAAATTTTCATATTAATAGGAGTCTCGTTTTTCTCAATGGAGTATATTCAAAAAGATTCTGTTTTGTCAATTTTATCTATGATTATTAGTCTCTCATAAATACCACAAGAAAGTTGCTAACAGTTTATAAATAAAACTGAGATGCAGCTCATTTTCCTTTACTGGTTTTATTATAGAAAAATCTAATAAATCACCATTTAAGATTGAAAACTGCTTCCTCTACAGGAAGCCCCCTCTCTTTATTTTTTATATTTTTTCATGTTGGCATAACTATGAAAATAACTTACCATCCTTCTTTTTCTGTGCCAAGATTGTCACTTCTTCTCCTTTAGGGAGGTCAAGCAAGAAAAGCACAGCTTCTTCTCGGATGATATTTGTGAAGTCTACATTGTTTACCTGTTAGAATGTAGTTCATAAAAATCATCCTATGATGTACAATGTAAGTTATTTCTGCAGAAGTGAACAACCCCTCCACCCCTTGAATTTCAGGGTTATCTAACACAATATATTATAGCTTTTGTTTTTTAAAGGGGGCCTCAGAGAAAGAAAAAATTTTTATTCAAAATTTTTAAATAAAACCTGGATGTATTATAAGTTAATTTAACGTCAAAGTATCCTCAGATAAAAAGGTAGGCCTAGGGGTGGCTAGGTGGCGCAGTGAATAGAGCACCAACCCTGAAGTCAGGAAGACTGGAGTTCAAATCCGGCCTCAGACACTTATAGTACACACACACACACACACACACACACACACACACCCCTACCTAGCCGTGTGACCTTGGGCAAGTCACTTAACCCCAACTGCCCTACCTTCCCCTCTCAAAAAAAAAAAAGGTAGGCCTAATTGAGCCTCAAAACTCAATGCAAGATCTCACTTTTCTAAGAAAGGTAGAAAAATTCCCACTTCTAAACACAATTACCAATTCAACTTTTTTCTTTTTTAAAAAAATTATATCTGGGGTGGCCAGGTGGCACAGTGAGTAAGAGCGCCGGCCCCAGAGTCAGGAGACCTGGGATTGGTTCCGGCCTCAGATAATCGGCACCCATACAAAAATAACTGGCCGTGTAACCTTGAGTAAGTTACTTAACCTTGATTGCTTTAATTAAAAAAAAATATATATTTATATATATATATATATATATATCCATCTTTAGGCCACTTCTTCTAAAAATGGCCAAAGCTAAATGCATAAGAAAATCGTTATACTATGTCATTCTAATCAAAATAAAACTGAGAAAAGGAATAAAAATAAAGGCATTTTGAATGAAAACAGAGGTAATGGCACCTCTCTTCAGCTGGATTTCAATAATGTAAACATTTAGAGATTTGTTTGATGCTTCAAAACACTATCATATTCATTCATATTAATTTTCCATTATATGAGATCCATTAGTAATGAATCCCTCTCATTTAATTAAGTTTACAGGAAGTTTATTATTATACCTTTTAGAAGTTAAGCATATTTTAAGAATGCTAAGTTGAAAACAATATAACCACCATGCTAAGCATTCATGGAAAAACATTCTTAAAATCACAATCAATAAGAGAAATTAATAATGATTCTAAAACCCCTGTAAAACTGTACTATTTTTCATGATCCAATCCCTTTTGAATCATGCATCTGTTATAGTCAAGGCAATTCAAATCTTAGCAAAAAAGTATTTATTAAGGGCATAGCAACTATAAAGTACTATGGAGAAAATAAAATTATCATGATAATAGTAACAATTATAACAGCTAGCATTTATATAATGCTTTAAGGTTTACAAAACACTTTACGAATATTATCTCATTTGATCCTCACAACAACTCTGGGAGGTAAATGTTATTGTTATTCCAGTTTACAGGTAAGGGAATGGAGGCTGACACTTGCTCAGGGATACACAGTATGAGTCTGCGACTGGATCTGAATAGGTCTTTCTGCACACTATTCATTCCACCACCTAGTATGCATGCACAGAACAAAATAAACAATGGTATAAGATGAACAATTCAAAATGTGCCACAAGGCCGTTAATAACTAATTACCAAATAACAAGCAAAGACCCAAATACTGCTATAAAATGAAGGAGTTGGAACATATTATTTAAGGTCCATTCCAGGTTCAGGAACCTTGAACCATGGCTAGAATTCTGATAAGTAAGAGAAGAATATATGATGAAGGAGGGACAGTATGAGTAATAATGTTCAGATGACAGTGAGTATTTCAGTGTGGTTGTGGTAGAGGGTCTGTGTCATAGGAAGAACAAAAAATAAGTTAGGAAAGATAGGCTGGAATATAAAAGGTTTGTTTACATGCCAAGTTAAGGAGTTTGAACTTCATCCTTTAGATGGTTTTTGTCCAACTTCTGATCCAGCAAATAACATCATAAAACCATTGGTTAATGTAAAAATATCAAGTTGCATTACTATATTATCATAACACAAGTCCTGTACTAGCAGGAATCTTCTCCTTTGCAAATGTTTAGCTATTTGGCCTAAGAGGCTGGCACTGAAAGTTACAATCTTATGACTTCTGTTTGACATTTCTTTCTAATTCTAAAAGAACTTTAAAATCACACAAGTTAATATACTGACATACCCTGAGAATTTGGTCGCCTTCTTCTAAGCCTTCTTTAGCAGCAGGGCTGTCTTCCAGAACTCCAGCTACAAAGATTCCTACATCATTACCACCAGCCAAACGTAAACCCACACTGTCTCCTTTTCTGAATTTTACCAGTTTCATGCTTGGCCTGTAAAATTAGAAATTTAATATATAATTCTTAAGAGAGGTTCTTAACATGAAAAAGGCAACAAAAACACTAAAATGTAAACTGAAAAGATTGTTTACTTTTAACACTTCACAATGATCCTCAATTTGCTTAGAAAGATGTAATGATTCATAGTTCAAATTCACAGTTAGTAATACTTTCTTCCTCTACTTAACATAAATCAATCTAAAAATAATGACAAGCTCTTAATATAAATGTGAATTAAACAAAATCTTATCAAATAACTACTGTGTGAGGAATACTATGTTAGGCATTGGAGAAACTAAAAGTTTAAGATACATAAAGGCACCTAGACACAGAGCTTAAAAGTTTAGTAAGGGGATATAGCGGAGAAACTCGACAATACGTTAGAAGTATATGAGTTGTTCAGGACATACACCTTGAGAATTTATTGTGGGATGTGGTGCAAAAAGGTGATTTAAAAAAAAAAGCCAAAACCCTCATTTCTATGAGATAGCTTTCTAATATTCTCAAAATTCTTGAAAAGGGGAGTACTGTAAAAAGTAATTTTTTTTTTTCAGATTTATCAAATACATTTGAGGATCAAGTGAAGAAATGAGCACAGTCCTTCATATGAGGCAACATGGATTAATGAATAAGGTACTGGGGCTTGGGGATCTAGAAAATCTACATTCAAATTCAGCCTCAGATACTTAAGAGCTGTTTGGGCATTTAACATGTCTCTGTTTTTACATATGCACATTGAAAAAGTTGGACTTAACTAAAAAGTCCCTTGGAACTCTAAATCAGAGACCCCCATTACCCACAACAACTCATACCTGGATATAGGGCCACTCAAACTTTGAAAGAGAAATTTAAGAATTATCTGGCCAGAAGAAGTAGTTAAAGCTATGCATGTAAATGGATTACAAAGTAAAAAAGTATGTTAAAGAGAAGATGAATAATGACAAAACCCTAAAGGGAAAAGAAGAATAAAACTAGCCTGCAAAGGAAACAGAGCAAGGAGAGGCAAAAGCTAGGACGATGCAATACTTTGTATAGTGAAGAGACTATCCAGAAGGAGAAGTGGTTCACAGCATCAAATGCTATAAGAAAGCCAATGATTTTAAGACATGAAAGAGGTCACCGGATTTGGTTACTAGGAGTCACTAGCAGCCCAGAATGAAGTTTCCTACTATCTTCTGGGTCTTATTGCTCTCTAGACTACTGGGCACTATAATATAACCTGGTAGTGTACCCAAAGAGGTATACTTTACTACGTGGCTTTATTACAAGCCTTATCACCGTCCCCTTAAAGACTTCTGGGTCTTTTCATCTGCCCTGCAGCTGAACTCTATAAATATGTTGTCTGATTCAATTAAAAATGTGACCACTTTAAGAGGAGGTCTCTTTTTTTAATTTGTATTGCCACTACTTAGCATAATGTTGGTGTTTAATAAATGCTTTTTGATCCATTTATTTCATTCAAGAGCTGAGGCCTGGAGGAAACAGGATCAAAGGTACAGGTAACCTATCAGGTAACAGAGCTATTCATTTTCTTGTTAACTGAAGGGAAGGAAAGCATAAATGACAGTACAACACCGCTGGACAGTCTTAGTAATTAAGCCTTTGACTACTTTGAAAAAATTAAGTAATTAGTCTGGGGGAAGAAGGAATAGGGAGGGAACTGGGGCTTTGAGAAAAGTAAGTTAAAAAACACTTATAAAATACCTGTACTACTTTAGGTATTAAGCCTCTTTAAAAAAAGACTATTAAATACCCATACTACCAACATTCCCACAACTGTTGTGAGGAAAAAACTTTGTAAAAGCTTAGACTACTATATAAGTTAGGTCATTATCTTAAAATTTAAAATGCTGAGGATTCTCTACCAAAAAACATGTCATTAAAACCTCATAGTAGTAGTAGTGGTGATAACCAAGATGACTAATATTTCAAAGAGTTAAACTAAAATATAAACATTCTGGCCAATTGATCTAATGTGTGATAATGATGCCTATCTTGAATGTCTCAGTTCATAATTGCATTTAGGTGAAATAAAAACCTGGTGGCAAACCAATGTTCAAAACAATTATAGAAATTTTACCTGGCTAAGAAGCCATTAATATAACATTTCTGTGACAAAAATGCAAGAGGCTCTTCAATCTAATTCATAAATTAGTAGAAATTTCATATTTTACTATTACTTTCATTTTAGATCTAGAATGATGACATGATATAACACTGAACTATATTATTTCTAGATTGCTTACTATATATCCTCAACATTGGAGGAATAGACAAGATAAATGAATGACTATACAGTAATTGTAATCCTCAAACCATACTAGATACTAAGATTTACAAAAGAAAATCACAAAGTACAAATCATTTAGTATTTGCTTACTGGTACTGTTTAGATGTCTCTTAATCTCTCATCCATTTTCCTGACCTCACCCTTACATGAACTCTACATACTAAGGCAGTGTGCTGTTTCAGAATTCTATTACTAGAGCTTTATCATACCATGATAACTGAAATATATAGTGAAAATGGTATCATTTCCATCAAGGGAAAAAGTGGTCTGGTCCTTAATAAAAATTTAAGTTAATCAACTATTTTTCCTTTTGTGTACTGTTCTTTGTTTGAAATTTTATTTTTTAAATCTGATATACCTTTTACTGATCTGCCTAGAAAAATAAAAATTTCCTATTTACTGGCTTATTCAGGAACATAGCAGATAAATGACAGGTTGCTATAACTTTAGGATCACAAGACTTTGTGAAATTGGTCAGGATAGAAAACAACTTTTCTAAAATTTCAACCACAGAAAATGAGTTAAACAGAGGTATGTGACTCTCAAAGTGAGAATGTCACCTTCCCAGATTCAAATGAGTTGTGTATCAAGATTGACATATAAACAAGAATGGTAAAAACATTAAGTAAGGGTATTAAACAGCCTTATGTGATTTAATGGCATCCTAAAATATTTTGAATAATGTGTTACAGTGAATGTACTCTTTCTAAAAAC
Organism: Petaurus breviceps papuanus; assembly: GCF_028583685.1. NCBI lineage: Eukaryota > Metazoa > Chordata > Mammalia > Diprotodontia > Petauridae > Petaurus > Petaurus breviceps. The sequence goes on from NW_027186296.1 coordinate 48,567,345, forward strand.
CAAATAACTTAGAATCATATTACCGAAGTATTCCATCTTCGTGAGTTGAATTAGGAAGAAGACCATCAGAAGGACTAACAGGTAAATCCACATCTGGCTGCCCAACTTGAGCATACACAGGTTTTGGCTCTGAGGAAAAATTAAAGTTGTATAGAATTCATTATTTGAAGAATAAAACACAAATACAGACACAAAAAAATATTGACTCCAGATTCATCCACATAAATATAAAATAGGAAATCCTAACAATAAGATATAATATATTTATAAGAATGGCAGCAATTCCCAAAACTATGTAACAAAAGTCCATACACACCATCTGCTTGTCAATTTTATTGTTTTGCCAAGGCACATAAGCTGCTGCCTGCAACAGCATCAATCTATTCTGGATGCTGTCTTTCCTCTAGAAAAAAAGGGTACAAAAGAATACACAAGGGATTGAGTAATAGCTAAACCCTAATTCTCTCAAAGTCCTGTTCTTTATTTCCCATGAGTTCATATATCTAATACTGACAGACTAGACAGACATGCAAGGTTAAAAAGTGAGAAGATTAGAAAGTAAGTAATGAAAAATAAGGGGAAAGTTTATCTTTCTGGAAGAGAGGGATATTGGGAAAGGATGTATATGACAGAAATAGATAAATGAAGAGATAACATTAAAGAGGAAGGTATATGCTATTGACAATTTCTATTAAATCACTTTAAAGAATTAAGAATAACAGTGTTCTTGTCTCTCTCAGAGTTACATCCTTTTGTTTGCTTGCTCTCATACTCTGTCTCTAAGACACACACATGCACAAGCACACACACTTTTTTAGTACTCAATGTTGGGGGTTAAATTATAATAAAGGAAATAGGTAAAATATTTGTAAAACAAAATTCCCTTACCCTTTTAAACTGGGATCAGACTAACGTAACTTTGATATTTAAAGTGGTCTCTAAAAATCTGGATTAGCCAATGTGAGGTAGTTTGTTGAAATCTGGACAACTGAGGAAGAACAATATAAGGGCTAAAAAGGGATGGATTTCTTTCCCATTATATATGTATCCAAGAATTACCAAGGTATTTTATCACAAAACTTATTTCATCCATCTCCCTACAAGGCACTAATTCATTTCCTTTCGAAATAAGGCATGTCTCCACCATTTCTAGTATGATATCATTAATCGATATCTACAATTAATCAAGATTAATTTGGCTGCAAAGGCAAGCAATTCTCTGCCATTTTGTCTCTATAAGAAAGGTCTCAAGGAGAAAAATCATTAAGACATTTAAACCATGTTAATATGATTACAGCACTTGTCCAGGCACCTCTCGTGGGACAACAGATTAAAATATCCAGATTTTCGTGCAAAACTTTGATAAACTGGAATATGCAAAGCTGTTCTGTGTATTATGGTATCTAACAAATATCCATAATTACCCTTTAAATAACAAAAACTTCTAAACTGAACATTTTGAGAAATTTTTACACTCAAAAGTATAACATCTTTAAAATGTTCTCCACTTATCCTAATCCATCTTTTTGTTAACATTCTTTAAGTTACATGTGTAGTGTTACATTACTTAATATTTTTTCAATTTTACCTGGAAGAGTAGGGGTTTGTTTTTCATTCCTTTCAACTACAGCTTCTTCCACAGTTTTAGTAGCTATGAGATCATCTAAGTTTTTTACAGGTGTAGAGACTGCTCCAGGTTTGGAATTCCTCTCTTCTTCTCTGCTCCGGAGACTAAATATTTTGTTTAATAGAAAACAAAGAAGAGGAAGAAAAAGTTCATTTAGTCTAAATATGGGTTGAAGTTATCCCTTCTTATGGAAAAAAAAAACCACTTCACTAACCTTTAACGCAGAAAAATGAATCTTACTAATGTACTTTAAATATATAATATCAAGAAATATATCAAAGAGCTGTAACAAATAAAAGTTTGCGTAGCTTTGAGTAGGCACATCTACCCAATAATCTATGATATATAATATTATCCTTTTTAAATTTCATATATTAAAATGGCTTCAGAATCACAAACAAAAATTTAACTAAGGCACTGCCTCCTATCTCTAACAAGAACAGAGCTATTTTTAAATCTTAAAGGTCAAAACTCTTCTGTTTATGAAGCCAAGTAATTATTCCAAATATAATTCAACACATATACAATTAACCTAAACATTAAAAAAAATATAAAGCATAATGAACTCCTATGCAAAACAAGCACATTTTAGAAAAGATAGAAAAGGAAAACATGTATTTCTGTAACTGTTTTTGCATTTTTAAAAAAGTTCAGAAGCCTTTTAGGATATATTAAGAGATAAGAAAGAGCTATTTTAAGAATATATATGGGAGAAACTTAATTAAGATACTTCTACATAAACCAATAACTCTAATTCTATTGCAAAGAGAATTATTACTTAGGGATTTAAAAATAAAACACTTTCAACAAAGTTATTTGTATTTCATGCACAACAAAAATTGCAAAAATTAATACTGTTATATCCTTTTATTTGAACTTAAAAGTATCTTATACCTAAATTATGAATGTTAACAAATAACTTTGTTCTAACAACTATCTTCATGACCCATTTACTTTCATTTTAATATAAATGTCCTCAAAAATTGCATAGTATTTATTATATACACCAAAGCTTTTCTGTGTGCAATTGAATATCTATAGCTTTGGATATCTCTACAGATATATCACTATCTTCTCTGACCATTTTAATGAATACCTTCATTATCTGTTGGATATCCCCACCTGGCTGTCATAATGGCACTATATACATGAATGTATTTGAGTATGTATGTATGTATGTATGTATGCATGTATGTATGTATGTATGTGTGCATACAGAAATGTTCCTCCCTTTATCTCTTTAACCCTAGAAATAACATCAAGGAGGTAAATTCAAAATTAACCTTCCAGTACTTCCTAACTACATTAAAATGTTACTAAGTTTTTAGTGCACTTCCATTACCAGCAACAAGATGGAGCCCTTACATTACGTTTTAAGTGACATCAATTTAAAGACACATTTTATGCCAACAGCTATTTCAAATATTGTTATGAATTATCTTCCTACTCCAGGATTTCAACATGGCATAAGAGATAGAGGAGTTATGAACTATTCAAATGAAACACAAGCTCTGACAAATCCTGCACCAAGCTAAGAAGGTTGTGAATATGGTTTGGCAAAGGAAATACCCTATCTGAATTTACTGGTTCTCTAGGGACCAATCCAGATAACTTTTTGGAAAAGTCTTCTCAAAATGGGCTAATTTCTTTTCAGTTGTGACAAATAATACATGTGTGGGTTATAATCTACAACGGTGAAGCAAATACCTTTACCAATGAGATCCCTGAAATATTATGGTCATGGGATTAAACTTCTCCTTTATCCTGTCCCCACATAGATAATGATTACAAATTTCTAATATGTCATCTATAGTCAGCGCCTCTACTTTTTCCCCCTTTTCAGTGGATCCTGATCCTTTTGTGATTTTACCAGCACTTTACTGAAACTTCATTCAAAGGTCATCAGTAACCTAGTTAACAAATACAATGGCCTTTTGTTCTCTTCCTCCTCAGTCTACCTATACCAAAGATTCTTAATTTGGTGTCCCATAAACTTAGAAAAAAACTTAGTTGTATTTCATTACAACTGGTCTCTTTTTATGATCTATGTATTTCATTTTGTGAAATTAAAAACATTATTCTGAAAGGGGACCATAGATTGCCACAAGAGGTCCACAATATAAAAAAGGTTAAATAGCCCATTCCTGCTCATGACTGCTGGCCAGCCCCTCCAGGTTACTCTAATGTGACACAGTGAGTGCTCTCCTACTTCGCACTTCTCTTACCTTTGCTGCTAGTCCCTTCACTGCGTTCCATTCGAGCTCCTTTCTCATTCCATACTTTTCTCTGCATCTACACTCCCGTGGTAACCTCATCCACCTAGAGCTCCAGCTCTCTCCTTTATGTGGAAGACACCCAAATCTATGCCTCCAACCCCACCCATTTTAATGAACTACATACCTTTATTTGCAGCTATCTGTTGGACATCTCCACCTGGCTGTCATACTGGCACTTCAAGCTCAATAATGGAGGTAGGGACCCTTGCTTTTCCCTGATGTGCAGCAGCACATTTACAAACCTACAAATGTGCTACAGAATGAAAAATGTTAAAAAGCACTATTGAGATAAAGTGCTTTTAACTCAATTACATCAAATATGATGACTAGTTCTCACTTCCATGGATTAGGTGGCCAACAGGAAACAGATTCTCATTAGACCAAAGGTAAAATTCAAGATGATCCTGGTCCTCACAATGCTCAGCAAGTAGTAGGCATGCAATAAATATCCAGTTATTGACCGATTATTTCACATATGCTAACCTTTAAATTTATTCTAATTAATGTGTGATGATACTCTCAGAATCAGAAAAATGTTAATTTCACCAAATAAACTGATTATTACCTCTGAAGATTAAGACTTCTTTACCACAAAATCCCAGCAAGCTACCAATTCATCACCCAAAAAACCAGTTGCACTTGTTATTAGTCATATTTACAATGGACAAAGAAACTATAAAGTCAAATTTAATCACCTGATGAAATGCCTAACCCACCCCACATCCTTTTTCCTGGTCACTCCTATCTTCCACAAAGTTAAAAAACAAGAGGTCAAAAAACAAGTAACAAAGATGGCTAAAAGCAAGAATGTGGCAGTATGAAATGTAATTTCCAAAACTCTTATATGTAACTCAACTGAACTTATTAAGTCAATTGACCCCAAGCACCCAATGCTGTACAAAGTTAAAATATAGGCCCTGTCCTCAAGGAGTTTATAACCTAATGGAAGGAATCAGACATAATATGAGGCAGAAGCAAAAAACAGAGTCCCAAAGTTCTCTAACAAATATATCTAAGATACCTATTAAATTTCAACTTTCTTTCAGACTTAAGAGTTAAGTACTAAATTTAGAGATTTTTAAAAACCTTAAATTAAAGGATAAATAAAAAGCATGTAAAAGCAACAAAATTTTCTTTCAGAACTATTAAACAGTCCCTACTTCAGCAAGAACAGAGGTACCATGGTCACTTGAAGGCTATGCCTACAGAGCACATGTTGTATCCAAGAAGCTACAAAAGCTCAGAGTATGGCTTGGCTACTGAATTGATGTATTATGAACCATTTTGGCTAAACTTGGAAAAGCTTACAATCAAAAGGTTAGCCATGAAATGATGGGATTTTTTTGGCCTCAAAAAAAATCAAGATGCTTCATGATGGTAAAGAAAGCGTATCATCTGCTTTGATGGAGTAATGTTAGATTCTTAAATATAGGACCTATAACTTTACTGATACAGCAAACTTCCTCTATTAAACTAGAAGGGCTGTAATTTAAGAACACCTTGAAGGACCAAGCTGTGTCAATTGACACAGTGTATATGAGCACATTAGAGATAGGAGAAAGAAAACTTTATTTCAAAGCAAAATTTATAATATTTACTTGCAATTATTTGTATTTAAAATGCATCTGCACAATAGAAAAATTTTAGTAAAATTGTAAAAAAAAAAAAGATTTTTTTTTTTTAAATTCACTTGATGCACTTGGTTTTTCCATTAAGTCAGGATAATGAAACCCTAATAATACACATCAGTAGTTACTCTGTAACTTACAGTCTTAGAGAGCTACCTAGGGAACTTGAAGAGATTTTAAGTGGCTTGCCCAAGGTAATAAAGTCAGTATATGACAGATGAACCTTGAACCAAATTATCCTGAAACTTCAGGGGCTGGTTCTCCATCTACTTTATCATGTTGCTTCTAAATAATTTTAAAATATTACTGAATCAAATTAGTTAATGTGAATGACAATGGAAACCTGATTAATATTTATTTTAGAGTAACTTCCCAACATTCTGAATAACTAAAATAAAATTTTTATTAGTTAATTATTATTAATATAATAGCCCAAGTTGGGGGGGAGGAGAGGATCTACATGTGAAGCAAGATTTTCTAATAAAGAGAGACTGTCTTGATTCAAAAACTATTTATTTGGAGTATAGTTCTCTACAATGATCTACGTGGGAGAAGCGTAAATAAACATAGTTCAAGTCTTTTAAGCCACCAGAGATTTTCTAAATTCCTTTAAGCAGATGGAATATATTTCATATATAGTCAAGTTATTAAGATCTGTTTTGCAAAATTACATTTTTTCCACAAAACATATTATCTCAATTTTGCTTAGCATCTCAATTTAAGCTACCATCTCATGTTTTAGTAATTCAATATTAATATCATGCAACATTCTCCAAACAACACACTTCATTAGTGCTAATTCAACTAAATTCAAGAGGTAGTAGAGCTGACTAAATTTTAATTCTGTCAGGAAAACTTAAGACTTCAGATGAGTAATGTAAACAGTACTAAAAGGTAGAATATTTCAAATATTTATCAAATTCAAGCCCTCTAAAAGCATACTTATAGAACTTTATAATCCTTACATCTAAAAAATTAACTGGTAAATGAAAATCAGAACTTATTTATGCATTAAAGACTCACATTTAAAATGCACAGGGCACACAGAAATTTAAGTAATTGTTCTTAGCATAAGACCCATTCTAAGTACAAGTCTCTATTATTAATTTCCAAATAGTTCATTTAAAGATGTATTTAATAAAGATTGTTTAGCTTCCTGGAATAACTAAAGTAAGGCCTAAGGGAAAGCAGGAATGCAAGAAAGCAGGCAGAAAGGAAACAAACATTTATTAAAGTAATTATTATGTGGCAGACACTATGCCATTTGACATTTTACATTTGACAAAATTTCTATTTTACGGTTCAATAAACTGAAGCAGACAGAGGGTAGGGTAATTTGCCCAGTATTACAGCTAATAAAGTGTATGAAGTTGGATTTGTACTCATATCTTCCTTGCTTGAGGCCCAGCTCTCTATCCAGTGCCACCTAGTTGCCCTAAATAATACAAAAGACTGAAATGAAGACAGATTCCAAAGGGTACGTTCTCTATGGCCTTATAAGAGAGATGTAGATGTAAATGTAAATGTGTCCTAAGAAAGTAAAAAAATAGGGGGCGGCTAGATGGCGCAGTGAGTAGAGCGCTGGCCCTGGAGTAAGGAGGACCTGAGTTTGGATCCAGCCTCAGACACTTAACACACACAAACAAAAAACCTAGCCGTGTGACCTTGGGCAAGTTACTTAAACCCAATTGCCCTCAAAAAAAAAAAAAAAAGAAGGTAAAAAATGCAAACAGAAGATAGAGAAAAGGCTCACAAACAACCTTTACCTCTTCAGAAGCTGAAAGGAACACAGGGAACAGAAACTAGCAACTGGAGATATAAACAAGAAAGAAAATATAAATAGTAAGTGCCTTTCAGCCAAAACAGGATGATATATCTAGAGGTTAAAAAGGATCTCAGAAAAGTTAGGTTCTTAATTTTTTGTGTCATGGATCTTTTCTCAAAAAAAAAATTAAACATGAAATATACATAGTAAAATTATAGAGAAAATCAATTATATTGAAATGTAGTTATCAAAAGTAAATTCTTTAGGGAGCAGCCAGGTAGCACAGTGAGTAAGAGCACCGGCTACAGTGTCAGGATGACATGTGGATCGAATCCAGGCTCAGACACTTAGCACCCACCCAGAAACACCTGGCCGTGTAACCTTGAGCAAGTTACTTAACCCCAATTGCTTAAAAAAAAAAAAAGTAAATTCTTTAATTCATGAACTACAAGTTCAGAGCCTCCCTTCAGTCTAATTATTCTATCTTCCTCTACTCAGTAGCGTCTGACTCTTCAAGGACTCATTTGGGGTTTTCTTGTCAAAGATACTGGAGTAGTTTGCCATTTCCTTCTTCTGCTCATTTTATAGATGAGGAAACTAAAGTAAACAGGGTTAACTGACTTACCCAAAGTCACACAGCTAGTAAGTGTCTAAGGAAAGATTTGAACTCAGGTCTTCCTGACTCCAGGCCTGAAGCTCTATCCACTGCAACACCTAGCTAGGTAGCTCCTTTTGTTAAATAGTAAGGCCTTATCGTAATAGTTTTGTTAATTTTCCCCCCTTTCTTTTGACTTTAAAGAATACTATTTGTTATATAGATGATAGCCCTCTTTGGGGAGGAAGGTGAGGGACATCGGAAAATTGTTATAATATAAAAAACAAAGAACAAATAAAATCATTTTTCCCCCCTAAAGAGGGGTGGGTGGTTGTGTGTGCCTGTGTGTTCCACTGCAAGATCACAGATGTAGCACTAGAAGAAATCTTAAAAACAATAAATTGCTTTTTTATTTTACAGATGAGAAAACTGAGACCTGGGTTGTTTAGCTAACTTTCAGATAATATATGTCAGAGAGCTTGAATTTGAACCCAGATCTTTTGAATCCAAACACAGCATTCCTCCCATTCACTACTACTCTTCTACAAGCAGTACCTAGTTATTTGCACAGAGATCAAGGAGTGAGATGACAAGAACCTGAAACTGAAGCCTGACACTGCTGGATGTGTGACCAGAGGTGAGTCACTTGGCTTATCTAATTGGTAGTTTTACACATACTACTCCTCCCCACTCCACCCCTATCCTAAAGTGGCTGGATCAGGTGATCTATCCAGCACCTTTCAAATCTTAAGTCTACAGACTTAAAGAGTCTATCCTAAAGAGTCATATATAATCACAACTGCTTACAAAATCATTTAGTGACACACATAGAAATCAGAGTTAGAGTCACAAATTTCACTTAGGATGAGAGATTCAAAGGGGCATCCCAAGTCACCTTAGTCCTTGTCTAAGCCTAACACATCCTTGCCAGTCAGAATTCACCACTGTTTGAATAATTCTAGTGATGGGTCATGTGTTCTACATCTAAAAGTAACCAACGTTCCATTTCTTCAGTTATAATTGTTACAGAAGGTGTCAACCTAATGTATAGTCTCATCAACTTTAACCAACTGGTTCTATTTCTGTCTGCCTATACAACACGGACTCAATTTCTCCTTCTGTTAAAGAGAACTTATAATGCTTGGTTTTAAGATACTTGTTTTTTCTTCTCCAACAACAAATGAATGAAAAAACATTTATTAAGTACTTACTACATGAAAGACAAACACTGTACTAAATGCTGGACAGCGAAGTAGTACAGTGATATAGTGTTAGGGCTGGAGTCAGAAAGACTAGTCTTTCTGAGTTTAAATCAGGGGCCAAACACCGCTGTGTGACCCTGGGCAAGTCACTTAACCCTGTTTGCCTCACTTTCCTCATCTATAAAATGAGCTGGAGAAGGAAATGGCAAACCACTCCAGTATCTTTGCCAAGAAAACCTCACAGGGTCATGAAGAGTCAGACACAACTGAACAACAACAACAAATGCCAGAGATACAAATCCAAAAGTAAAGACAATACCTGACTTTAAGGAGCTTATTTTTTTTTCAGCTAAATTTCTGTTTTTCAAATATTTTTGAAAATATAGTTTTCAATATAGTTTTTTCTTTTTTAAAAAATATCAGACATCTCCTACTTTCCTACTCACAGCCACACTCATTCTGAATTTCTTTGGCTTCTCTACCACACTGCCATGCCGGTTCTCCCCATCCTTCACTTTTCAACTTTCCTTTGTATACTGACTTCCCCCATTAGACTATAAACTCCTTGGGGGCAAGGACTGCTTTTCATTTTCATGTTTCTATACCCAATACTAAGCACAAAGTAGGTACTTAATGTTTACTGAACATTTATTGAATACTGAAATATTGTATGGTTTCTAAGCCCCACCCTCCCCCAATCTGTACTCCATCTAAAAATAAGTCTTGCTACCATAGAAAAACAGTGTGCTATAGGGAAAATTCCTGGATTGAGTCAAAAATCAATCAACAAGCATTGATTATAGGGCCTACTATATACCTACTGCCTTGCTAGGTGCTGGAGATGCATAAACAAAAAATGAAATAGTGCTTGTTCAAAGTGTTTACATTTTATCTGGAAAGGTAACTTATATATCTAAATATATGCAGAATATACAGGATAAATACAAAGTAGTTAAAAATAAAGTAGTCGGTGGGAGAGGAGGTACTAACAGTTCTGGGTCATCTGCTAAATTTCACATAGAAGGTGGTACTTCAGCTGACTCTTAAAAGTTAAGTAAGGGATTCTATTAGGCAGAAATCATTTAACAACTAAACCTATAGTTGAGTAACAGGCTAACAGGTAGAGACAATTGAATATCTAACTCCCTTCTTCCTACTTATGCAATGACAAGAGTAACAGTTAAGTACATAAAATAAACTTCACCTCCTTTTCACTGGAAGCCAAAAATACTTGTTCTGGAATCAAATACAGGGTATGATAAAGGTCTATACTGGAGTATACATGACTAAACCAAAGGGACCAAAGTAAAGTCAAGAAGTATTTATTAAGTGTTTACTATGTACCAGTCAACAGGCTAAGTGCTGGGGATACAAAGAAAACAAAAACAATTCCTTAGCTCTAGTAGTTCATATCCCAACGAGGAAGACTACATGTAAACTGTTATGTTCAAACAATATATAAACAGTGTAAATTGGAGGCAATCTCAAAGGCCCTAAAAATTAGGGGGATCAGAAAAGGCCTCTGTATGGTTTAAGCTGAGATTTCAGGAAAGTCAGAGAAACTAAGTAGAGACAAGGAAGGACAGCATTCCAGGAATTAGGGATAGCCAGTGAACAAGAGTTCAAGAGACAGACTGCTATGTGAGAGAAATAACATGAAGTTTGGTGTCATTAGATTATATGATTTCTGAATCAGCAATGAAATGTTAATGTCTAAAGTTACCAATTTTTCAAAACATATTTTGCTGTCAATAACCTCTTCAGGGTATATATAAGGAGCAATGTGTCAGAGACTATTAACAGTTTAGTAACTTTTTCTAAATAGTCTAAATTAGGAGCAGCTAGGTGGCACAGTGAATAGAGCACTAGAGTGACTGGAGTCAAGAGGATCTGAGTTCAAATTCGGCCTCAGACATTTAACACAAAAACTAGCTGTGTGACTTTGGGCAAGTCATTTAACTCCAATTGCCCCCCCCAGGCAATAAATAAATAGTCTAAATTATTGTCCTCAGTTCTAATAGCAATAACTTAGCACGTCTATTTTCCCACTGCTATTATTATTATTACATTTTTCCCAGTTTTCCCCCACACTTGTAGGTGTGTGACAGTACATCAGATTTGCTTTAATTTACATCTCTGTTTGTTAGTGATTTTGGACATTTTTCAAGTTACAGTTTAATATTTATATAATTAATATTAGTTACAATTCATTTAAAGCACTAGATAAATGCTATTACTACTGCTGTTGCTTCTGCTGCTACTGGTACCACCACGTTCTTGTTCTAAAAACATTCAAATAAAAGCAGAAGAAAGCCAGGATTAAGATAAGAATGGAATCATCTTCTATTCTTCTCTCTCTTTCACCACTTACAACCAGTAAGCTGCCAAATAGTTTCAACTCTATTTCCATAATCATTCTCATAGTGTAACTACCCCATTTGGTTATAAGGAGTTCTTAATTACTTAAATGCAGCAACTTTCTATGTAATTTCCTTGCTTCTTACCCACCCTTATAACTGCCAAGTTAATTTTAATGATTCGTAAGTGTGACCATGTCATGCACCCTTTCATAGACAATGTGATCTTGCTAAACTAGACTATAAGCTGCTCCTTAATCTTGTATTACACTCTCCATATTTCAAGCAGGCTGTCCCCAATATCTGAAACAGTCACTGCTTCATTTTCATTTGCTCAAACTTTGATTTTCCTTCCAGATCCAACTCAGGTGCCACTTCTTCCATACAAAGTAATTTTTTCCCCTTGTCCCTATCACATTCCATCCTGCATGATACCGCTTTGTGTAAATTACCTTCCATGCTCCTTGTAGTAAGCTCCACAAAAGGAGAACCCATTTAATTGTTATTGCCCCTAGCAAAGTGCTCTGAAGACAGCAAATGTCTGAGTACCTCTCCTGGGATAAGTAAACTTATGAAAGTTTAACTGAAAAGCCAAGTTGGAGGTAGAAAATTATAGGAAACAGAATTCGGATGTTAAAAGCCCTCAAATAGCTAAGTGGTCAAATGGATATGAATAGTTTTTCATATAAGAAATGAAAGTGATCAAATATGGAAAAATAATGACACAAATCTCTAAGAGAAATTTAAATGAAAACAAGTTTGGGGTTGAAATTATACTTCAGACCCAGAAAACTGGTGAAGTATTAGATGAACTGAATGTCTGACAGCTTGTATGTGTATTGTGTAGATGCTTCATTCATCCTACACCTATTTCACCCCTTTCTATCTACTAAGGACATATATTTTATCAACAGCTCCTGAAAATCAACAATGAATAAAACTGGCGTATATAGATACTAATTTTGTAATGGCTGTAGTTAAAGTTGTAGTAATAATAACAATATAGTATTTCCATAGCACTTTAAGGTTTGCAAAGAATTTTACAAATATCTCATTTAATCTTTACAACAACCTTGGGAAGTAGATGTTATTATTGTCCTCATTTTACTGATAAGGAAAACAGAAAGTGGTTAAGTGATTTGCCCAAGGTTACATAATTACTAAGCATCTGACACAGAATTTTAATTCAGGCCTTTCTTATACCAGAGCTAGCTAGTACTCTCTATCCACTGAGTCACACTGTGACCACATTTGGTTGTAGTTGCTAGGAATACAAAGATAAAATTGAGCGAGTCCCTGTGCTTAAGATAATATTCTACTGGAAGATAACAAGTGAATAAAATATATATTTATTTAGAATGAAAAATAATACAAAATAACTTTAGTCAGAAACAAAATAAAGAGAACAGAATGGAAAGGATCAAGAAAAAGTCTTATGGATAATAAAGCAGAGCTGACCTTTAAAGGAAATTAGAATCTACTAAGTGAAAATAAAGAGTGAGAGCATTCCAGATATGGTGAGCCAATGGTACCAAACCAAAGAATAGTATAGGAAAACAGCTAGAAGGCCAACATGTGTAGAACACAGTGAACGAAGAAGAATAATATGATATTAAGACTGGAAATATAAGTGAGTACCGGGTTGTAAAGGACTAAGGACAATCAATGTCATCCTTAAAAAAAAAATGAATTGTACTACTTTAGCTACAAGGGAATGTTTTATTGGGGAAGAGTTATTAGAAAATTATATTAATGGGGGGAAAGCATCCAAAAAAAATTGTGACACCTTTATATTGAGGGATATATTTCCACTGTGCTATAAACCCTTGTTTCTCCTAAGGATTAAATGTTTTCAGAAGGAAGGTTTACAAAATACTCATAATGAAAAACTTGAAACTATGCTTTCCCTGTGGTTTTTTTTTAAATTTATGGAATAAAACAAGCATTTCCATAACATAGTACAATAAAAAAGATTATTGCACACGGAACTGCAAATCTACTATGTACAACTTTGCTATTGCTTCAAACATACAAAACTGTCGTGTAAATTTTTTTCTTCCCTACCCCCCCAATGCTGTAGAGATAGTTACCATTAGACAAAAATAGACATTTTTATATATGTAAAATTCTTCTAAACATACTTCTACTTATCAGTTTTTTCTCTGAATGTAGACAGTGTGTTTTTTCATATGTCCTTTATAGTTAATTTGGGTATTTATAATAGTCAGAATAACATTCACCCAAAGTCATAAAGACAATATTGCTCTTACTGTGTACAATTTCCTCTTGGTTCTGCTCATTTTGCTCTTCCTTATTCTGTACTAGTCTTTCCATATTTTTCTATGATCATTAAGTTCACCATTTCTTACAGCACAGTAATATTCTATCATGATCATATAACACAACTTGTTCAGTCATTCCCCAATTGACAGGAATCCCTGGCAATTTCTAGTTCTTTGCCACAACAGACAGCTGCTATAAATATTTTAGAATATACAGGTTCTTTTCCTTTTTCCCTAATCTTCTTTGGAAATAGAAATAGTAGTAGTATTGCTGGATATATAGGTAATTTAATAATTCTTTTGGCATAATACCAAATTGATCAGTTCACAATTCTACCAACAATGAATTGGTGTCCCAACTTCTCCACATCCCTTCCAACATTTGTTATGATAGGTATAAAATGATCTCTCATGGTTGCTTTAATTTACATTTCTCTAATCAATAATAATTTAGAGCATTTTTTCATATGACTACAAACTATACTGCTTTAGTTTCTTCATTGGAAAATTGACTGTTCATATCCTTTGACCACTTATCAACTAGTGAATAACTTGCACTCTTATAGATTTAACAAAGTTCCTTATATTCGATAAATATTTTCCCCCAATTTTCTGCTTTCCTTCTGATATTGGCTACATTTGTTTTATTTGCACAAAAAAATTTTAATAATTGAAATTATCCATTTCACACCTAATTTTGCTTTCTATCTTTTGTTTATTTATAAATTGTTGGCCTATCCATAAGTCTGATAAGTAACATGTTCTATGGTCTTCTTGTGATATCTCTTTATATCTAGGGCACATACCCATTTTGACCTGCTTATCAAGAATATCAAAGGAAATAATGAAAAAATGTAAAGGAAGAGTTTTAGGAGTACCAAATCTTAAACTTTATTATAAGGCAGTAATTATCAAAAATCTGATACTGGCTAAGAAACAGAAAGGTAGATTAAAGGAACAGAGTACAATTTACAGCAGTAAATAAACATAATAACCTTTTATTTGATAAGTATAAAGATTTTAAGATTTTGGGATAAGAATTCATCATTTGGTAAAAACTGCTGGGAAAATGCACCAGGCATAGACCAATGTTATACCATTTCCCTGTGTTTTAAAAAAGAACACTCTGAGGCAGATTTTTCTAATGAAAGCATAGAGAACATGTACTCTAGAGTCTTTTAAGTAAAATTATACACACACAAACATCATAAAATAAATCCTTGACGAATTTTAGATACTGAAATAATCCCATCACAATAAGCACTATCACAAACATAGTCTGTACATCAAAGTACTATCAATTCACAAATTAATGCCTTTTATTTGAACAAATATTTACATAATACCTACATATCCCGAATAGAGTGTTAGGTACTAATGAGCACGAACCTACTTATCTGACTGGGCCTAACATCTCTTTTAACTTCTTAAAACCTCCAATCTCAAACTGAATGCTTGTAGATTCCTCACATTCAAAACAGAACTCACAATCTTCCTCTCTCACAATTCATTGTCCTTCCAAATTTCCTTGTTACTATTGAGAGCACCAACCTTCCAAAGTAACCTAAACTCTCCTAGGTACCATCTTCAACATCTCAATTACTCTCTCTTAACTCTTTTGAGTTTTTACAATAATAATTCTTAATTGACTTAAAATTCTTGAACTCATTTTTAAAACTAAAAAAAAAAAATACAGAAATTTTTAAAAATATAACTAGCTCTAAAAGGAAAAAGGAAATTTTTTTTAATTTTTTTTTTTTGGTAAAAGGAAAATTTTTAAACTTTCTATACCACATGTATAAAAAAAATGAAAAAGTCATATGCATAATGACACTAATGGTTTGTTTTAAATAAAAAAAAATTCAACTATGCCATTACCTGCCATTGCTGGGCTGCTGTGGAGAATGCCTGGAATGATCTGAAGGTTCTGACCTCTGGTCAGGAGATCGTGAACGGCTGCGGCGGGGTCTGTCATGTGATCGATTGGAATGGTCTGATGCCAGTGACTGAATTTCTGAAATGTCTGTTAAATAAAAGTTGGTTTTTGTTCCATGAAATGACTGCAATAAAATGATAGCGTCCCTTACTAATAATGGAGATAAACATTTGAAGATAAATAAATAGATATAGATGGATAGATAGATTAGATAGATAGATAGATATGGATATATTTTTTTTTAAGTAGCTCATTTTATATGTTTACTTTTAACAATCAAGGAATAAGTTAATGCTCTCAAATACACAAAAGGTTTTATCAGTTTATTTTAAATATTGACAATGAGTAGATTCTAAAGAAGTTTGATTTCATAAGAAATCATAATTGTGTTCCAAATTTTCACTCTAAACCAAAAAATATATAAAACAGGTTATGACCATTTAAAAAGAAAATTCCAAGGCATATTTACACTTACCGTCTCTTTCAGATGCATTAGCTGAGTGAATACTATCAGAAAGATCAGGGACATTCAAAAGTGTAGCTCGTTCATCTCTCTGTACTACCATTTTCAATTTGCCTTTGGATCGTTCTATTAATGTCTTTGCATCTGTCAATGACATATTTTCTGTCACAGTGCCATTTATCTACAACAGAACAGAATCTGCATATTAGAAATGAGTGATGAACAAATCCACATCCAGTAACTGGAACCTCTTGTCAAACAATCAAAAACAATGCAAATTACTCTTTTCTTTACCATAACAAGCAGAGTTATGCCTATTTAAAGCTTTCAGTTTATCAAATTATCACCTACCTTAGATGAGCAAAATCTTGGCTAATCCGCTGCCATTAAATCAGATAAAAACCAATTAATACACCTATAATTCCCGTATCCTCTCTTTTATTCACCTCCAAAGATCATAACACAGCCTAAAGCTTTCTATCACTCAAAATGAAATTTTAAAAGGCTCTCAAGGAGGAGAAGGGGGAGTGATACTTGGGATCACTTTGATATTGTTAAGAAACAAATACATTAATAAAAACGTATTACTTTTAAAAACCATAAACTCAATCTTCTAAGTACAAAAACCACAACCCCTCAGTTCAATCAACTGAAACAACTGTTATAGGAAAATGAAGGCAAGGGCTTCCAAACAATTGTATGTGCCAACATAACTGTTTTAGTATGCTGATATCTTTTAGCATCCAGCAATAAGATATGACAGATGGCAGCTTCTCTATTTCTTCCCATTAGACTTAATCTAATCTTAAGCATCTAGTAAACTGTCTTGATCAACATAAGCAAAAATCTGGAATAATAAAAACAATTTGACACTTTAATCCAAAGAAATTTCAGAATACAACTATACCTTCAAAACGACATCACCTTCTTGGATATTGCCATCTCTTGCTGCCAAACTGTCTTGTGATATTTCTTTTACAAATATATGACTGGCCAAACGAAGTCCATATTCTGTAATCAAACATTGAAATAACATCAACATAAAACCATATAAAACACTTCTCAATACCCTGAATTACGACATCAATAGCAATAGCCTAAGGACAAATTTGGACACAGTAAATGATAATTTTAATAATATTTAAAAATAGATAATATCCTTTGCAAAAAAGCACAATGAAATTCCTTATAATCAGAAAGTAGAAAGTGCTTCAAATGTTAATGCAAAAAGTGAAATTAAAACTACTTGAACCAAGCTTCTTTCTTATCATGCGAAGACCAAAGTACCAATAATACACTGATAATTGTGTTATTTCTAAGAACATATTATTTTGAAGGCAGATATAACACGAACAATCATAGTCAAATTTAAAAAGGAAAATGGCTAATGTTCAAAGGAAGAATTTGAAAAGTTACTTGTATCACAAACAAGAATATTTAATTCTAAGTATTCTGATCTCTTTTAGAACTTATGGAGACAATCTAGGAACAAAATCAGGAAATTAACAAGAGAATTCCTTAGACATATATAACATATATGTATATACATATTTATAATATACCCACATAACATATAGAACTGACACATACATAGATACATACATGCATACATACATACCAATATGCACATGTGTTTGTATATATGTGCACACTAAACAGGACTCTTACTGAGAATGGCCAAGGATCATGACTGTACAAAATATTGCTGATACATGACTGGTTATTAATTTTTGAGAATTCTCTTATTAAACAGGTCAATAAAGCATGTGAATGTGAATCTGTATAGGAAGGGTATCTATTAGCACTAAGAATTAGTCTTATTATAATAGATTTATCAGTGTAATTCTCAGTTCTATAAAGTTTTTTTCTTTTCCACATTTGTGAAACATCCTTAAAATATGAAGTCACTTAACTGTATCAGCTATAAATTTTGTATGTTTTCTGCCAAATTACACAGAATTAGTTATAATAAGGGATTATCTATATTAGCAAGAATTGGAATACACAAATCAAAAAGAAATGCACGCTCAAGAGTCTATTACATTTCTGAACGAACCCTATATATATATTTTTTAAGTAAGACTCAAGTAATACTAATGGCAGTAGAATTTACCTTCATTTTTCCGAGACTTCACCAATGTTACTTTGGTAGGTTTTGCAGGTTGACTAGAAGCAACAGATCTCCTATCTGATCGAGGAGACAAGCTCCTCTCTCGACTTGCACTTCGATCTCTCACCCAACTCTTTTCGCTTCTTCTACCAGCAACTGGACCACTTCGTGTACCTCTTGAATCATGTACATCTTCATCATAACTGTCCTCTTCATTTTCAGATACTGGATCAGGATCTGGACGGGTTACTGGTATCTGAACTTTCTTCTTTCTTCGAATGGTCTATAAACAAAATAGTTATCACCAATTATTTTATGGCTCAAATGTGCATAAGTAGCATACACACATATACCTACATCTATGTGGGGATGGGAGGAGAGGAGGGAAATGGAGGAAACAAGAGAGAAAGAGAACAAACAGCAAATGACCTTAAGGGTTATTTTCTAATTCCTTTCCCCTCATTCTTAAATGCTTACACACTGAAAATATTATTCCACTAAGATGCATCCTAAAATCTTTCTGAAAGTGAAATGATCATAATCTCAAAGGAAATAATCAATAAATGTAACAAATATGCAGTGGTTTGAGTAAAGTGTCCTCTCCATAAAACTGTATGTTATCCTACCTTCAAACTCCAGTACCAAAATATTTTTATCATTTACTTTCTTTACTCATATTCTATTTTTTTTTATTTTAAAATTTTTTTGCTTTTTGGAGGGGGGAAGTCAGGGAAATTGGGGTTAAGTGACTTGCCCAAGGTCACACAGCTAGTAAGTGTTAAGTGTCTGATACTGGATTTGAACTCAGGTCCTCCTGACTCCAAGGCTGGTGCTCTATTCACTGCGCCACCTAGTCCACCCTTTTACTCACATTCTAGAGCTGTTAAACAGCAAAGGTGGAAATCTCAACTCCTTGCTAGCAGAGTTTACTACATATTCAAGTTATCTAAAATATTGGTGGGGGCAACTAGGTGGTACAGCAGATTGAGCACCAGGGGGCCTGGAGTCAGGAAAATCTGAGTTCAAAGTTGGCCTTAGACACTTACTAGCTGTGTGATTCTGGCCAAGTCACTTAACCTCTATTTGCCTCGGTTCTTCATCTGTAAAATGGGGACACACTAGAGAATGAAATGCCAAACCACTCCAGTGTTTTTACCAAGAAAATCACATAGACAATGTCCATGGGATCATGTAGAGTCAGATGTGATTGAACAGCTGAACCAACAACATCGATGGGGCTCAAATGTTGCAAAGTTTTTATGCTTCCTTGTTACACTCCCCTCAGTAGTTGTTCCAAATCTTGTTTTCCCTCCTTGGTCATCTATAATCTGGCTTTCAACCCCACAAAACTATTTGAAACTGCTCTCTCCAAGGTTACCAACAAACTCTTAACCATGAAATAATAACCTTTTTCAATCTTCTGTCCCCTTTGATATCTCTGCAATTTTGATACTGCTGATCAATCTCCCTCATTTCTGACCTCTCCCCATCCCCAGCTTTTAAACACTCTCTCTTTCCATGATACTGCTCTTTCCTGTTTTTCCCTTCTTATCTCTCCAATCATCCAACTCTTGCTCACTTAGTGTAGGTAGATGTTCCCCAAGACTCAGTTCCAGGTCCTCCTCTCTTCCTTCACTTATTCAAACTTTGTTGGCCTCAACTCTTTAGCTCCCATAAGTTAAGTATTATCTCTCTGCAAATGACTCTCACGGCTATATAACCAGTTTGAATCTCTCTTGCACTCAAGTAACATTGCCACCTGCCTACTAAATAATCTCCAACTTGAAGTCCCATAGGTATTTCAATTTCAACATGTCCTAAATGAAACTCATTATCTTCTATCCCAAACCTCCCTTCCCCCTCCAAACTTCTGTGGCATACAGATATCGTGGTAGACTTTGAGTCAGTAAGACCAGGGTCTACAGCCCACCTCATACTTGCTGTGTGAAAACTGTTCAAACACTTAACCTACCTGTGCCTGAATTACCTCATCTACAAAAAGGAGATAATAGCACCTACCTTAAAAGATTGCAAAGATCAAATAAGCAGTATACATAAAGCACTCTGCAAACTGTAAAACACTGTATTATTGTTATTTGTTAACATCAGTACCATTCTAGTCACTGAGATTCATAAATTCAGAGTTAATCTTCTTTCCTTTCCCTAATCAAGGATAATCAAGCAATTGTCAAGTCTTACTGGTTTTGCTTCCACAATTTTTATAGTATTCATCCCTTTTTCTTCATTCATATGATTACCATCCTAATCCATAAATTCACCTTCTCTCCCCTAGACTACTATACAACAGGCTCCTAACTGGTCTCTCTACATATAGAATCTTCCATCTCTAATATGTCCTTCACACAACTACCAAAATAAGATTCACAATACATACATAGGTTTCATTAAGTCACTATCCTGCCCATAAACCTTAGAGACTGACTCCCCACTGCCTCTAAAATAAAATGTGAACTCCTGAGCCTGCCAACTCTTGGTCCCTCCATGTGGGTCAGTAACTAGTCTGACTCTCACCTAGTCTTTCTTAACCTATACTATACTATTCACTACCCTTCACAAATACTCCATGTTCCACCTCTATTCATACAAACCATTGCCCATACCTAGAAATACTACCATCCCCTAGTTTTAGTGTTCCTTTAATGGTCAGTTCTCCTTATAACATACCTATTTGTGTACATGTTATATTTCCCAGTAGGTTAGGAAATTCCTGAGGACAGGTATCTTTAAAAAAAAAATTCTAATCCTTATTCTTAGAACAATGCTTTACATATAATAAGTGCTTAATAAAGAATTACAAATTAATTTATAGCATATAAAAAGCAATCAATTAGATTAGCAGAAAATCACTGGGTTGCGTCAAAAGACCCAAGTTTTTGTCTTGGATGGACCTTAATGATACAGGGCAAGTTATTTAGCCTCAAACTCAGTCTTCAGTATAATTATTTGTTTCAATGATTTATTCTTTGATATACTCACTTCTTAGTGTAATGTTAGTCCACATTTAAGTTGACTGAGTAGGGGAATTATATAATTAGATGACTGTTTAAGAAAAATAACTTTGAGAGAAGTGTATAGGATTGGCTAGGATGGGAAACTTGAGGCTATTAAGTGTAACAGATACAATCTAGTAGTATCTCCTTTCTTTGAGTCCAGCAAGAGCAGGAAAAACTTTAAAAATACAATTTCCGTTTGAATGACAGATTTTAAATTGAAAAATAATAAAATCTAGCTTAAAAGGTAAACCACCTAGTAACATTAGTGAAGGAGTGATCCTTAAGGACTCTGAAAATATTAATGCTATTAAAGGAAAACGTGTTTTAAAGCATTCTGAAGTGAAAATTACAAGGCAAGAAAAGTCTTAAATGAAAAAAAAACATTTCAGCTATTGCTAGTTTTACAGATAAGAACTTTATGAAAATAAAATATCCTACGTTCAGTTTCACAAGAACTTGAAATTTATTGAAACTACCTATAAGGGAGCCTGGCAGCTTTCTTTCTCCTCACTTGATTAATTGTATTTCTGTGGTTTATTTAAAGGAAACCATATTTAATGAATATATTTCCTTTCACTTTTTAGTTAAATTAAAATGTAAAGTTACGAGGTAAAAGTTGGTGACATTATATGCAAGTTTCAATACAGCTTTACCTACCAACTATTCTGATTCAGTCCAAGGCTTACAGTAAAGGTAATAGGAACTGTAGGCATACTTTGCAGACCACAAAGTCAGGAATTAAATAAATACATATTTCAATGAAACAAGTAATATGAAAATTTTATCACAAATGTAACTTACCTAGGTGTATGCCTCTCATAAAAACCTTCTAAGATGGTAATGAATGCAAAGTCAAGAATTATCCGAATAAAAACTCTTTCAACTAGAGAAATTTTGGTATATGAATTTAATTGCACAATCCTTTATTTTGGAACAGATGAGAAAGCAGTCATTTTACTGATTTTAAAATGCCATTAGCACTAAATAAAATATTTTTTTTCAAAGGTCATTAATATATGTATTGCATCCAAATCATACACTCAAGTTCCTAATTCCTGATGCTCTAAAAAGAGCTTACAATTACAGTTACTTACAATTTTTGCATTTTTCCCACTTTTCCTTAACTGCTGAACAGCAAAAGCATGTTCCACATTATCCATGGAAACTCCATTAACCATTGCAACACGGTCATTTTCCCTGTTAAAAAAAAAAGTCAAGTTAAAAAACAACGCTGAAAAATTTATATAGTGCTAAAAAAAAAAAAAAGCTGGTCTACAAAAAAGTGTTACGTTAAGTAATCCTTAACCAGCTACAATAGGGATAGCAACATACTTATCTTCAGATCTACCACGATTCCATCTGGACAATAAGCCATTGTCTATCTTCTTTAAAAACAAAACAAACCACTACCAACAAGGCCTATCATCTAAAACAGCTGCCCTAAGAACACAGGAAAAGGAAACACTTACTGAAGTTGTCCTTCAGCTGGACCTCCTTTCAACACATCAGAAATAACTATTGAAGTTTCACCGCTCTGAAAATGAGGATTATCTCTTCCTCCTGATATTGCAATTCCAAATCCAAATCCAGGAGCCTAGATTTTAACAATAAATGAATGAATAAATGGATAAATAAATCATTCCTTAAGTAACAAGGACTCCAATATTTTCAAGTCTGTCATAATCTGGAGCATTAAACAAATGAAACAAAAAGGGCTGTTACTTAATTCTACACACCCATGTTAAACAGTATAGTCAAAAAATAGGTAAAGAAACATACATGTGGATTACATGGTAGATATTCTTTTTAATTAAAACGTAATGAAAACACTTAGCACTAAAATCAGTCATCATAATTAGCTTATTTTTGAATTTCTTAGAAGTTAGTTGAGGGTGACATGCAGTGATTACAGGATTATGACAACCACTAAAGTTTCTATTAGCTTGAACATCTTATTATTCTGTAGAACACCACACTATATATAGGTACCAGTAGGGAGGTCTTAACAAATAAATGTATACAAGATACTTTACTGTAGGATGCAATCATGAAAGAATCCAATTGATCTAAGTGAAAAGGTAAAAATTTTCCAAATCAATTAACATTACAAATTCCAAATTAACACAATCATGTAGTTTTAATTTCTATGCCAAGGGGCAATGATTTGACATATAACAATAGATATACAATATTAAAAAGTCAATGAACAAGCAAGCATGTTAAATGTTGACTATGTGCCAAGCACTGTGCTAAGCACCAGGCATACAAGAAAGGCAAAACAAGAGCAACAACAACAACAATGACCCCTGCTCTCAAGGGGCTTACATCTCAATGAAGGAGACAGTATGCAAATTATCTATGTGCATATGTGATATTGTAACATATACAGGTTTCAGAGGGAAAGTTGAAGAGCTGAGGGGAGGAGATAAAGTAAGTGACCAAAAAATGTTCTTACAGATGGTAGGATTTAAGCTGAGTAGTAAAGAAATCCAGGAAAGTTAGGAGGCAGGGATGAAAACATTCTAGGTGTGAGAGACATGAATGGCACAAAAAGGTATGCAGTCTGTAGTTGTAGGGTCTTACATAAGAAAGAAACACTGAATAGTTCAATTGTAAGAAATACCAGAAAGGTATAAAACATCCAAGTAGTAAATGGCTTTAAATACCAAAGAGTATTTTTATACTTGATGAAGGAGATGGAACCATTTAAACTTACCAACAATGGGCTATAATATGGGCTTTAAAGAAATCAGTTTCACAATGCAGCAAAGGACTGATTGGAGTGAGGCAAGAACAACCCACAATCATGCAGGAATGAGGTGAAGGGTCTCACACCAGGGTGGTAGCTGTGGAAGTGGAGGGGAATTGTAATGATGAAAATAAAGTCTGACAATGGATTAGCTATGTGGACTAAGTGGATATATCACCAGTGTTGCAAGCCTGGGTGCCTTGGACAATAGTAGGAAAGTCGGTGACAAAGGAGGTTAGGTAGAAAAGTAAGTTCTGTTTTGGACATGTTGATTTTTCAAGATGCTATAGCACATCCAGTTTGAGATATCTAAAAGGCAATTGATGATGTAAGACTGGAGCTCAGGAAAAGAGACTATTTACAGGTTAAGTAATCCTGTATGAATCAACTGCATTTTTTGGATAATTATGATTACTGAATACTTGAGAATTTTCTTACTACACTTAAAATAATATGCCCAACTTCACCTCTCTCCTCGCACCTCCTCCCACACACAAAATAACAAAAAAAAGCAGATTCCCCCCGACTTTCCTGTTTTTTATTTTTCCATTCCCTCATCCCTATACTGGAGTAGTTGTCCTTTCAGTTCTGCCACCATATATCTCCCTTTTATCTGTTTACTCATAAGAGCAGAGTACCATTGTGGTTCAAGCCCTCAACAGTTCTCACCCAAATTATAATAATTCTTCTACTGCCTAATTCTAGACCTAATTCTATGTGACTTTATTATTCCTGTAAGATTCTCCTTCAAACTTTCCAATATTTCCTTTCTTCAACATCCTTAAGTCCCATAACCAATTCCACTATACGTCAAACACTGATACAAATGGTGATACAATAAATCTTTCAGTGAACTGAAATTTTCAACTCTAACATTCGAGTTAGTTGTCGTATCTGATTTTCTCAGTCTGGTTCCTTCTGGATGTATTTGACACTGTTGATAACCCTCTCCTCTCCAGGTTTTCATGACATTACCACCTTCTGGCTCACCTCCTAACTAACCACTCCTTCTCAGCCATATACAGCATGGCCCCTAACAGGTGATTCCCACAGTACTAGTCTGACTCTTCTCCCTCTACATCTTCTTTCCTGGTAAAGTCAGTTCAAATAAATCATCTCTGCACATATGACTCCCAAATCTACATATCTAGCTCCAATCTTTCCTCTGAATTTCAGTTCCAGACTCCCAAGTGACCATTGGCTTTATTTCAAGATGGATGCTCCAGAGACATCTTAAACCCAAAGTTTAAATTTAAATCTAAAATTTAACTCATTATCTTGCTCTCCTTAACTCTTCGTCAACATCAAACTTTCCTATTTCTAGCTAAAAAAAATAGTGTTATCTTTTCAGTATTTCATATTTGTAATAAGCATTATCTTTAACTCCTCATCCTTCCTCATACTACATATCTAATCAGTTGCCAGATTTTCCCATTTCTATCTTCACAAATGCTCTTATATCTTAGTCCTTCTTTCTATTCACAGCTACTATTTCAGTTTAGCCCTAATCATCTCTCACTTATTGCATAAGTCTCAATTGGTCTCCCTGCCTTAAATCTCTCATCATTACAGTCTTTATATACATACTGCTGCCAACGTAATATTCCTTAGGTGTAGATCTTACCATGAGATTCCCCTATATTCCCCAACTCTAAGGGCTTGCTATTGCATCTAGAATAAAATAAGAATTTATCTGTTTAGATTTTACAAACTAGTTCCAATCTACTTGTCCATCTTCAAAGGACATTTCTTTTCCTCTCGTACACTGTAATCCAGACAAACTGACCCTTCTCTCTCCTCTTCAGTTACCACCATTCCCCATTTTAATGTCTTTATACTGGTTATCTCTTATGACTGAAATGCAGTCCCCCTCCTCACCTCCACCTCAAAAAATCCCTTCTTCTAAGATGAAACTCAAGCACCAATCTTCTTCATGAAGCCTTTCCTGACCCCAACAACTACTAGTACCTTCCCTCCCATAGTATTTTATACTTAATTACATATAAATATTTTATTATTAATGTTGTACATATTTTTATATGTACTTGTCCCTCCCATTAGAATGTAAGCTCGCTACAAGGTATCATTTCATTCATTCATGTGTATCTCCTTGGCCTAGCACAGTCTCTGGCAAATGGTAGGAGTTTAATCAGTATTTGTTGAATGACTGGACCTTGTAATTTAGTCCCTTTCTGCTATTCCATCCAACTTCTACATAGCTACAAAAATAATTTTCCAAATCAAAGGTCTGATCCTGCCATTCCTCTGCTCAAAAACTTTCAATGGTTCCATAAAGAATAAAAATGTCTTCAATTTTTTCAGCTTCCAACTTAGGTCTTCTACAATTTGGTTACAAACTACCTTTCCTGGCTTATTTCTTATTTTCCCTTCTGGAATTTAACATTCTATCAAAATTGGACTGCACCACAAAGTAGCATTTCATCTGTCAGCCCCAATCCTTCTCTAACTTCATTTCTTACCTAAGAATCTCTACCTTCAGCTCAGTTACTACTTCTCTCCCTGAAGTCTTCCTGGATGTCCCATCTGCAGTTGTTAGAACTAGCTGTCTCTTCATATTTACCTTGTATTTATTTACTTATCTGAATAATTGTAGTGCCTTTAAATTAAACAAAGATCTTTTTTTCTGTCTTTGTATATCTACTGCCCTGAACACTGCCTTATATAGTATAAGCACTTCATGTTTAGTGAATTAAATTGCAAATGCTAAATTATACATGCTATTGATCTTGACAGGGTTGCCTAAAGCAACCTGGAGATGAGGGGGCAGTAACAATGGTAGCAGGGCTTACTGCTGCACTTGTCTACAACTGGAAGAAGATAAAGTTTCACAATGAAAGAGTGTTTGGACGACCTCTTCCAACTCTACAATGCTGAAATGATATAAATACGCCTCCCAGTGGGCAAATATTCCTTCCCAGTGGGCAAAATGGTTACCTCACAGTACTGCTGTACCTTCAAGACCCTACTATGTGCCCTTTGGTCTTCTGAAATTTACCATATGCCCTGAAGATATGCCCTTAGGACCCCTTGACTGTGTCACCAGACCTACCACCTGCATACTACCCCCCACCCCAATAGCCACCACAACTTTCCAATCACAACAGCTGAACCTTATTTTTTTTCTTTTTTTCTTTTTTAGTTTATATCATTCATTTCCACAAGATTTTGAGTTACAAATTTTCTCCCCGATTTTCCCTACTCACCCCCCCAAAACAGCATTCTCACTAAATATCTCCTTCCTAATCTGCTCTCTCCCATATCTTCTCTCATTCCCCCCTCGACTTTCCAGTAGGGCACAGTGGATCTCTATGCCCCAATGCCTGTATATCTCATTTCCCAGTTACATGTGCTGAACTATCATATGTGTATATGTTATGTGTGTATTCTCCCTCTAACAAAATGTTAATTTTAGGACAGAAAGAATTTCGCTTTTTTATTTGTATCCCAAATGCTTATTATTAGTATAATGCTTGGCACACAGCAAAAACCAAATAAATTCATTTTCAATGACTGATTCATTCATATCTTCTTGACTACTAATAGAAATCAGGGAAACATGACAACATTAAAAGTCTAAAGCAAGAAAATCCAACACATTGATCTGCTTTTAAACCAAGAAAAAATACAGCTTCTAATCTAGTATTTTACTTCTCATCACAATTAGGATAACAATTTAGTGACACAGAAAGAGTAAAGAAGAAAACAATTTGGAAGAAGGCTAAGAGCAATACTTCAGGCCTCAAGTATCTGTATACAATATGGGTAATAAAATGAATTTGAAACTAATACAAATAAGTAAATAGGATCACATGCCTGAAATACAGCAATGGATGAGGAACTTGTTCTGAGAGAATTGATCAATGGATAGGGCAATATGACGCTCTAAAAGGATGGCAAGTGACCTCAGGGCATTTAGTCCTAATTTGTACCTAAATGAATCAATAATAACCTTGATACCCATGAGAATTTAAATAGATGCAGAAGAACTGGTCTATTATCACTAACCAACCTGTTGTCCACAACTGTACGGCATAATGTTGAAGCAAAAATATTTGAATTTAAAAATATTTAATGGAACTTTTTTTTTTTGGAGGGGAAAAGGCAAGGCAATTGGGGTTAAGTGACTTGCCCAAGGTCATACAGC
Source organism: Petaurus breviceps papuanus (assembly GCF_028583685.1). Classification (NCBI taxonomy): domain Eukaryota; kingdom Metazoa; phylum Chordata; class Mammalia; order Diprotodontia; family Petauridae; genus Petaurus; species Petaurus breviceps. The sequence continues at coordinate 48,595,514 of NW_027186296.1, forward strand.
TAAGTAAGTGTGTCAAGTGTCTGAGGCTGGATTTGAACTCAGGTCCTCCTGACTCCAGGACCAGTGCTCTATTCACTGCGACACCTAGTCACCCCCTATTTAATAGAACTTATCTGCATTTATGTTTTGTCATTTTTCCATTCATAAATAAAAAGATGAATAACATTAATAAATGCAGATCTTTTCTGACCAGAATAAATATATATATGAAGAACAATGTTGTTTTTTAATGGATATCGCCATACTATATGGAATGAAGAACTTTCAAAATATAGACACTTTACTTTGCTCAGTTCACATCTTTCCATATTTATCTGTGATAATCATATTCATAACCTCATATCCCAGTAATATTTCATATTTTTGTATCACAACTTATTGTTTGGCCATTCCCTAATCAATGTATACCCACTTTGTTTCAAGGTACTTGCTACTACAAAAAGTTCTGCTATGCCTTTTTTTTAATTGACTTCCTTGAGGTAAGTGCCTCAGAACCAAAATCCTAAAAGGATATGGACATTTTAGTCAATTTCTTTGCATAAAAACAAAGTGTTTTACAAAACAACTGGACCAATTCATAGTTATGAACAGTACATTATTACTGTGACTGTCTTTCTACCACCTCTCCAACATTGGTTGCTTCAATCTTATATCTATAGAGATACAATAAATGACAACAATGACAAGAGTAATAGTGAATTGGGGGGTTTTTTGGACTGGGGGAAGGCAAGGCAATTGGGGTTAAGTGACTTGCCCAAGGTTACCCAGCTAGTAAGTGTATCAAGTGTCTGAGGCCTGATTTGAACCCAGGTCCTCCTGACTCCAGAGCCAGTGCTCTATTCACTGTGCCACCTAGCAGCCCCTAATAGTTAATTTTTTTAAAAGGCTGAAAATTAATCTTGTGACTTTATGTTAATCAAGTATGGCCCTCAAAAGGAGGTATGAGAAGGCACCTTTCTCCAACTTCTCTGAAGATAAGACTACACACATGGGACATTGCACATAATAAAAAATTTTCAACATATTGTTAAGCCTTACTGAATTTTTATTTTCCCCTCTCTTTTTGATTCTTGGTTATAAGGATGGGTATCTGGGAGAGGACAGTGGAAAGTATACATTCAGAAAACCAAAAGAATCAAGAAAATATGTGAAACCTAGTAGGAGAAATTAAAATACTATGAAAATGAGGTACGGTCCGTAATTTATTGTTCTCCTTGTTTGATACTCAAAAGTATTATACAACAAGGATCTTTTCATTGGGCCCAAAGAAGATTAGCTTAAATCCAACTACCTTTATTAACTATAAAATAAAGTTATTTCCACTTATAAAAGTCTCCAGAACAAGAATGAATAAAGCAAGCATTTATTAAGTGCTTACTATGTGCAAAGCACTGGAGATACAAATAGAAAAGTATGACAATTGTCATTGTTGGTAGAGCTGTGAAATGGTTAAAACCATCATGAAAAGTAATTTGAAATTATGCAAATAAATTGATTAAATGTCCATAGTTTCTAAAACAGAGACTCCATTACTAGGCTTATACCCCAAAGAAAACATTAGTTTAAAAAAAGAAAAGGTTCCCATATACTTCAAAATATTTATAGTGTACTTTTTGTGATGGCTAAGAATTGGAAAGAAAGCAGATATCCTTGAACTAGGGAATAGCCAAACAAATTATGAAACAAGAAATTATGTGTGATAAATATTAAGAATCATGTAAAGATTCATATGAACTAATGCAGTTTGAAGTAAGCAGAGCCAAGAAAATAACATGCACAGTAACTTCAATGTTAACACCAAAAAAAATCAAAAATAAATGCAGCATATGTGTAGTATAAAATTATAAAGGTCAGAGAAAACTTGATTAAAGAGATATGGGAAGACACTCTCAACCTACTACCCTTTCATAGATGTGGGAGGTCCAGAGGTGTTCATATTGTACATGTTCAGACTTTTTCAATGTATAGATCATTTAAGTTGACTTTTTCCTCCTCTCTAAAAATACTATTTGTCATATGGGATAGCTCCCTGGAAGGAGAGGGGGAGGATTACATGATATATCTATCATGATATAAGAAACAGAAAATATCAATTGAAACCTATTTTTTAAATGATAACAGCAAAAGGTAAGGTTCCTGCTTCTTAAGGAGCCCACATTGTATTGAAGGACACAGCATATGTGGTAATTTTCAAATGAAAGAAAGAGGGAAATATCTCAAGGTCTTTAGGGTACAGCTGCAAAGTAGATGTTAATATCTCTTCTTTAGTGATAAAATCATATCAATTTCTGAGTTATCCTCAATTCTTCACTCTCCTAGATAACCCCACCCAAACCAATTATTTGCCAAGTCTTTGTGATTATATCTCAACACTTCTTCCATTCTCTTCTCTCCACTTTCTGGAACAATCACCAACATGGACTCAGGCATCATCACTTCACAACTACTGTCGACTCTATTAATTAGTCCCACCATCTCTAGTCTTGCTTCTCTCCAATGTATCATCCATCCTGTTACAAATTAATACTCCTAAAGTAAAAAATGTCAATCCTGATTCAAGAAATGTTCTATCTAGGATAAAACATAAACTTCTCTATCACTTCAAGCAATTCAGAGTCAAACTCAAATCTCTTTCCACACTTGTTTCACATTACTGCCTGGCTTCTCAACCACTCTCTTAATGCACTATCATTTTAGGCCAAACTTTCCCCTTGTAATATACAAGATTACACCTGTTTTCTCTATGCTTTTGCATAGGCTATCTGTCAAATGGCACATCCCTTCTTCCACTTTTATTCCATTCAAAGTTCAACTCAAATGTTCTTCCTTCCTCATATTTATTAGAAATTTCTTTATATAAACTTTACATTCTCTTATATTTACACACACTATCTCACCCAAACAGAATATAATTTCCTTGTGGAGGGAGGCTATTTCATTTAGCATCTAACATAGTGTATGCACATAAACTAAAGGCTAAAAAAAGTTTGTAAAACTGAATAACTAAGACATCCTACGATGAGAAAACAGATTTCAAAATAAGCAGGAAAATGAGAGACATGAAATACTAGACTTAAAGCTAGAAGGGACCTTAAAGATTCATTTAGTCAAATTCCACTTCCCCAACCATCATTTTACAAATGAGAAGCCTAAGAGTTTTAAACAAATAAGTGACTTGTCCAAAGCAACCACATATGTAGTAAGCAGTTGAGTCAACATTCAAATGCCCCCATTACTAGGATCAAGAGAGATGGAAAGTTCTCAAAATACAAAATTTTGTCAATGACATCACAAATAATCCAAATGAGAAAGAAGAGGCAGCTAAAAAAAAGATATAGTTGCACAAAGAACTCTGTCCTATAGGCTGAAAATTTGACAAGGTCATGCACAAAAGGTGGAAGATAGGGCACATAACCAAAGACAAATAAATGCAGGAATGGCATGGAATAAGAATATGGAAAGGAAGCCATAAGTTCGGAATAAACTTACCCCAAAAAATTTTTAAGTATAATCAGAGCAAGAAGAGCAAAGAAGAGATGTTCCTGTTTGGGGTAAATGATGCAATGTTAAATAACAAAAAGCAGAATTACCCAACTCATTTTGCTTCCTGCTTTTTGCTATTTGGAAAACGATCTTTGAACTAGAAAGGTTACAACAAATAAAGTTAAGAGAGAAATAAAGCTTATAACAAGTTTTAGGGGATAAGTTCCATAAGAACATATAATAAGAATCAGCCTCATTTCTGAATTATTAGACTATCCTCTTCTTTCAAGCCCCTCATTCTTTCATCTCTTATCATTTAAATATTTTTCCCAGCTATCTCTTCTTTGAGAGTCTCAAATGAAGAGGACACCCTTCTAGTCAAATAAAATTCCTCTGGAATGACTATTGGTAAAGTAGAACTTAAATTCATTGGAGAGATTAGCACTGTATCTATGTGTCTGGAAGTCCTTTGTATACTCATAACTGAACCATGGCAACTGATAAGATCACCAGTGCAAAGTGCAAAAAGAAAACAGGGCCCAGAGTCATGGCAGATGTCACAGACATTGAGCAGAAGAAAAATGGTGCCCCCAAAAAAGGCGTCTGAGAAGGACTATCAAGCAGAATCAAGAACAAAACTCAAAAGGAGATGTTGAAGAGGATGGGTTATTATAATCAGAAGGTGCAAAGCAATCAAGAAAAACAAATACTGAGAAAGAGGTTCTGTATTTACAGTTAAATCACTGCAATAAACTTTGGAAAGACACAATCAGTCAAGTGGTGGAGTCAGAAGCAAGACTATAGGAGAATGAAAAGTGTATAAGTAGGTGGAGCCAAAATGGCAGAATAACAGAAAGAGAGTTAGGTCCCCCATAACACGTCCAAATAGATCTAGAAGATGTACCAGACCACAGAGCTGTAATCAGGAATATTTTTTAAATGACAGCAAGTTATTTTTTAGCACAGGTCAGCATAGGGAAACAGAGAGGTCTACAGACACTGGGGATGGGCCTAGTCAGGAATGCAGGGAACATTCCATCACAGGGAAAGGCTGTGCATCAAGGCAAAAAAATATTCCAAATACAGCAAAGGAAAGCCCAATCTTGTACATGGTGCAGGATTAGATGCCAACTGGCAGCTCTGTCACTCAATACTCAATTTCAGGTCACAGATCCAGGGCTGACTAAGGAGGGGACCTATAAATAAGAGTGACATTCCAATATATGCCCACAGAAGGTTGCTCAGATCCAAACTTAAGTCAGGAAATCACAGATCTCAAATCAATGAAGGAGCAATCAGACTTTGCCCCGAATTAGACCACTGTGAAAACACTTAAACTTTGCAAGACCCAAGCATGAGTTGTTTCTGAGATCCTGGGAATAACACAACATTCAAAACCTTAAGAAAACAAGAGGAGGGCCAACCCAGACATTACCTCCAGAAGTGCACAGAGCCTGGTTTTAACATCAAGTACAAAGTCAGAAAGTAGGCCAGAAGAATGAGTTAAAAAAGAATCCCAATATAAAAAGCTACTGGTGACTGGGCCCATAAGACAAATCCAGAACGGCTGAAAGGCTCTAAAATATCTACAAACAAAGGAAAACACAAATTCAACCGGAATTCCTAGAAAAGACAATGCAAGAAGTTTCAAAGAATTAAAAAATGCTTTTATAAATATAATAACAGTGCTAGAAGGGGGAAAAAAAAGTTAAAAGAAATAAAAGCTATAGAAGAAAGAATGGGAAAGGAAAGCTAATGTTCTACATGTAACAAAAGGTAAAAAAAACCTTTGCCCAAGCAAAATACTCCATGAACCAAACAAGAGATGATTACTTCCAAGTCAAATGACTGAAAAAAATGGAAGGTATCTCATCTTAAAAACTGACTTGGTTGGCTTGAGGAGGGAGGGAAATACACACTCCAGGAGAATAGGGGGGGAAGGGGATGTGAGGGGGGATGATGGAAGGGAGGGCAGGCTGGGGGGGAGGGAAGTTGGAAGCACCCACTTTTGAAAAGGGACAGGATCAAAGTAGAGAATAGAACAAGTGGGAGGTGGGATAGGAGGGAGGGATATATAGTCAGTCTTTTACAATACATCTACTATGTTATTGTTTTGCATTAGCCGCACATGTACAACCTATACTGAACTGCTTGTCTCCCCAGTGGGGGTGGGTGGCAGGGGGGGGAAGGGAATGAATCTGGAACTGAAAGTTTTAAAATCAAATATTCAAATATATATATGTGTGTGTGTATATATATATATATATACTATTATTAATACCATCTTACATGTTATTAAGAAAAAAAAGATATACAGGCACTGAGGCATAGAGATCCACTGGAAAAGTTGAAACGGGTATGGGAGAAAATATAGGAGAGAGCAGATTGGAGGTGGGGATATCCTGTGGGACTGCTGTTTTGGGGGGATGGGTAGGGAAAAACGGGGAGAAAATTTGTAACTCAAAATCTGGCGGAAACAAATGATGTAAATCAGAAGTTAATAAAGCATTAAAAATTTAAAAAAAAAACTGACTTGGAAAATAGATCAAGGAGAGATAATTTAAGAATTATTTAACTGTCTGAAAGCCATGACCAATAAAAGAGCTTACACATTCTATCTCAAGAAATCATACAAGAAAACTCCTAGATCTTTTAGAACCAAAAGGCAAACTGGAAATAGAATGAAGTGAAAATTTCCACGAACATTACAGACAAAATCCCAAGATTCCAGATAAAAGAAAAAGTGCTACAAGTAGTCAGAGAGAATTCAAATACAGAGGAACAAGATACAGTCAAAATCATATATGATTTTTTTCATTTTTCAAATGCTTTATTAACTTATGATTTACATCATTAATTTCCACCAGATTTTGAGTTACAAATTTTCTCCCCATTTTTCCCCTACCCACCACCCCAGAATAGCAGTCCCACAGGATATCCCCTCCTCCAATCTGCTCTCTCCCATATCTTCTCCCATAACCCCTTAGACTTTTCCAGTAGGGCATGGTGGATCTCTATACCCCAGTGCCGGTTTATCTTCTTTCGCAATTACATGTAAGACAGTATTAATAATAGTATATATACAATTTTAAACATTTGATTTTATAACTTTGAATTCCAGATTCATTCCCTGCCTCCCTTGTCACCCACCCTTACTGAGAAGATAAGCAGTTCAGTATAGATTGTACATGTGTAGCTAATGCAAAACATTAACATAGTAAATATATTGTAAAAGACTGACTATATTTCCCTCCCTCCTATCCCACCATCTGTTCTATTCTCTATTTTGACCCTGTCCCTTTTCAAAAGTGAGTGCTTCCAACTTCCCTCCCCCCCAGCCTGCCCTCCCTTCCATTATCCCCTTCCCCCTACTCTCCTGTGGGGTGAGATACCCTATTTAATGTGTATTTCATTCCCTCCCCAGGCCAAATTCAGTGAGAATAAGATTGACCCATTCCCTTTTGCCTTCCTATTCTTCCCCTCCATTGTAACCATTTTCCCTTGCCTCTTTTTTATGAGATAGTTTATCACATTCTGTCTCTCTCCATCTTCTCTCATTATATTCCTCTCTCACCTCTTAATTTCCCCTTTTAAGTATCATCCCTTCCTATTAAATTGGTCCTGTGCCCTCTATCTATGAATACCTGTAAGCATATATACACACATTCACACATGTATTCATACTCCCATATAACCTCCGATATATATATTTCTATTCCCTTCAACTATTTTCACACTGAGAAAAGTTTCATCAGTTAGTTTGTCCATGTAGGAATGTTAATAGTTCAACTTTGATCAGTGGCTTATGATTTCTTTTCCCTGTTTACCTTCTTAAGCTTCTCTTACTTCTTGTATCTGGGATGTCAAATTTTCTATTCAACTCTGGTTTTTTCATCAAGAATGCTTGAAAGTCCTCTATTCCACTGAATAACCAAATTTTCCCCTGAAAGATTATATTCAGTTTTGCTGGGCAGGTGATTCTTGGTTTTAATCCCGGCTCCTCTGCCCTCCAGAATATCATATTCCAGGCCCTTTGATCCCTCAGTGTAGAAGCTGCCAGATTCTGTGTTATCCTGATTGTGTTTCCACAATATTCATATTGTTTCTTCCTGGTTGCTCATAATATTCTCTCCTTGATCTGGGAATTCCGGAACCTGGCTATAATATTCCTACGAGTTTTCTTTTTCAGGAAGTGATCGATGGATTCTTTCAACCTCTATTTTGCCTTCTGGTTCTAAAACATCAGGGCAATTTGAGAATTTCTTGGAGGATGATTTCTAGGTTCTTTCCCTGATCATGGCTTTCAGGTAGTCCAATAATTTTTTAATTATCTCTCCTGGATCTATTTTCCAGGTCAGTGGTTTTTCCCATGATATATTTCACATTACCTTCTATTCTTTCATTTGTTTGGATCTATTTAACATCATCTTGATTTCTCTTAAAGTCACTAGCTTCCCTTTGCTCCAATCTAAATCCAAGGGAACGATTCTCCTCATTGAGCTTTTGAGATTCTTTTTCCATCTGGCAAATTCGGCTTTTCAAGGCATTTCTCTCCTCATTGCCTTTTTGAGCCTCTTTTGCCAATTGTTTGCCAATCTGTTTTTTAAGGTATGATTTTCCTCAGTCAGGCTGTTGACTCTCATTTCATAATTTTCTTGCATTGTTCTCATTTCTCTTCCCAATTTTTCCTCCATTTCTCTTATCTGCTTCTTAAGGTCCTCTATGGCCTGAAACCAGCTTGTATTTTCTTTTGAAGCTTTTGGTGAAGGAGTTCTGACTTAACTGTCTTCCTCCTGTTCCATGCTTTGCTCCTTTTTGTCCCCAATATAGGAGTCTAATGTTGGAATCTTCTGTTTGTTTTGCTTCCCTTATCTGGTCATGTCACCCCTCAGTCACTTGACCCCGGTGCTTTTTGCCACAGTAGGACTCTGCCACCAGACAGGAGCTTTTGTCCCAAATGCTGGGATTTTCTCAGCTGCCGGTGGTATTAGTTGGGTGCCCTCTCTGAGGCCTCCACATGCTCTGGCAAGCTGGTCACACACACCAGGCCCTCCACCCTAGGCCGCAATCCAGATCCAAGCAGATTAAAGCCAGAGCAATTACCCCTCAGACTGGTTGCTTGGTGCCCCTACACTCTGCAGGCCAGGAGCTGAAGCTGTTTTGTGGGGCCGGCTCAGACTCTCAGTAGCTTCTCGCCCTGGGGGCAAAAGCTGACACACTCCCACCTACTGGGTCCCAAAGTCCCTGCACTGACCTCTCACTTTGTCCTTCATGCGTTGATGAATCTGGAAACGGCCACAGCTGCTGGTGATCTGGAGTCCCTCCAGCTGGAGGCTGGTCAGGCCCACCTTGGGGCTAAAACCTTGGCTTGCAAGTGTCTGGGCTCGGCTCCCAGAGCTCTGCACTGGCCACTTGCTACCGGCCTCCCAGGCTGTCCTCAGTGGGAGGTTAGCTTCTCTGTGTCATTTTGTGGGTTTTGCAGGTCCAAAGTTTGTTTACATGGATTGGGGAAGGTGGAAGCCGGAGCCCGGCAGAGGTCCTGCTTCTACTCCAACATCTTGACTCTGCCCCTATCATATATGATTTAGGTAGCATTATTATGAAGGAGGGGAGAGCCAGAAATGATATTCCAGAAGGTAAAGGATATAGGCTGACAACCAATTAACATAATCAATAAAACATAATAATTACCACTAATAACAACAACAACTAGTATTTACATAGTGCTTTAAGGTTTACAAAGTGCTTCAAAAATGTATTGCAGGTAAATCTCCAAAATACCCGTGTGACTTAGGTGTTATTATTAAACTTATTTTACAGATAAGGAAACTAAAAGCAGGGTGAAGTTAATTGACTTAGACAAGGTCACACAATTAGTAAATGTCTAAAGCTAGTTCAGAACTCAAGTCTTCCTTACAATAAGTTTGGCAATGGACATTTAACTGTAAGAGAACTTCCAAGAATTCTTACTGAAAAGATCAGAGTCCTGTAGAAACTTTGTGAAGTGCGAACACAGGAGACAAGAGAACATAAAACAGTAAATATGAATGAACTATCAAAAGGGAATAAGCAAGGATAAGGATAATCTTTTTATATTCAAACATGATGAGATTATATGTGTATCTACAGAATCTTATCATCCTCAGGGGTCAGAGAGAGAGTCCAATTAAGACAGAATACATGGGAGGGTTTTTTTTTATAATTTGATGACCTTAAAAGAATGAAAAGGGAAGGGGGAAAGAATCCACTGGAAGCAAGGAGGTGGATGGGTGGGAAGGATGGAGGAAACTATATAATGTGGCTATCAGAGTCAAAATTTATACAAACAAGAAGGAAATGTTAGAAGGAACAGGCAAATACCTGAACCTCACTCAGCTTGTCAAAGTAGAGAAAAAAACACACACACAATAGAGTACAGCAATATATTTCACTTAACAAGGAAAGAAAAAGGGCTGGCTAGGTGATGCAGTGAATAAAGTACCCACACTGGAGTTAGGAGGACCTAAATTCAAATCAGGACTCAGATACTTACCACTTACTAGCTGTGTGAGGTTGGGCAAGTCACTTAACCCCAACTGCCCTGCCTTCCCCCCTCCAAAAATAAAAGGAAAGAAAGGGAAAGAGTAAGGTAATCTGAGAGAATAGGGGTAAGTAGGGGAAAATAAAGAATGAGTATAAGAGAAGAATGAAGTGTAGAGAAAAAAGAAGCTGTAAGAGATGGCCTCATTTTCTCATAGTCGGAGGTGAAATACTCTGCTGAGAGGGAGAGGAGAAAGGAGTTGGAATAATATATATGAGCAAAAAGGAAGAAATTTTTTTTCTCTACCTGCTGTAGAGCATAATTAATCAAGGAAGAATAAAAGGAATGCCATATAGCAGCAAGGGACGATCTATTTGAGATTAGATAATACATTTGTATGGAATATAGCAGCACTGGTTATTTGACTTTATCCAGAAGTGTTCAAAATACATGAATGGGATCAGAAAAGTGGGAAAACAGATAGTGGGAAAAACTTACAGTAGGGCTTTAGCAAGACATGACTAGTGACAGGACAAGTAAGTAAAGGATTCATTCAAGGACAGATAACACTTTTTTTGGTTGAATTTATCAACAACAGGATTCAAACAATGAAGATAATTTAAGTGAGGCCAAGGGAGGGGAGATAGGCTAAGAAAACAGCAAGGACTGAAAGTCAAAATAAAGAAAAAGACTGACACAGATAAAATATTTGAGCCAAACTGGCACAAAATTTGAGGACCATTCTGACCCAGCATACAGAAAGAGTTACCAACAGCATGTTCACTGACTCTAACCACTGGAGTCAGTCCTTTCTATTCAATAAAGGTCTGTTAATATATATACATAGTCACACACTCATACACACACATAAAATACAATGAATTTCATCTCCTATACATAATCTCTTCAAAGTGCAACCATTATTTAGGAAACAAAGTTTACAAATTCAAAATGTTATAATTCTTCTACTTTTAAAAAATCCTGTTCCTCACATCTCTATCCTCTACCCTGAGTCTACATTATTTCTTTGTTAAGTCTTTCGTTCCTACCTCCCAAACTTACAGCATGGTCTTTTTCCTTATATCTGATTCCTTGACAGACATGCTATGGTCTTCTTTTTCACCTCTTCTTTTCTTTCATGCCTCTTCTTTACTTCTATTTTTCTAATAAGTAGCTAGGTCAACTTTATGAAGGCTGGAAAACTGACAACTGGAAAAAGGAAGCCCATATGGAAGGAAGAGGGAAGTGAATCCCAGACAAGAATTTAAGCACCTATTCTGCATTTTGCAGTATGGCAGCAAGGAGAGGGCAGAGAACAGAAAGGTTAAATAGAGAAAGAAGTAGTGAACTGGGCAGAAAGAGGTGAGGCAAAAGCTGAGAGCTAGAAAGTAGGAAGCACAGAAGCAATTTCTAGTCAAGGGAGTAGTGATTGAAGATAGTTCCAAATCTATCATTTTAAGGTGATAACCAATTTTCTAAATAGAATCTCACCTAATATCATGTTGAAATAACACCTTAGCAGCTTACCTGAGTGATATGTCTATGAAATACAATGATATACAAGTCAACCTTTTATCCCGAATTAGTATTGACTCTGAAACTCTTTTTATAACTAATGACACTTAAAACTTGCAGTATGTAGTCTTTTCTTTAGTGAATTGTAAATTCCTTAAAGCAGGGCCCATGTCCTTAACAATTTACAGCAGAGGTTGTCCAACATACTATAGCACGGAGGCTGGCCCCCAACACTCCCTAGCTAAACCAGATTAAAATGTAATTGAGAAGTATTTAATAAAATAAAAATACAATATAAAATAGAGAATGATTATGTGGTCTGTAGAGATTCATTGAAATGTGACTTTGATACCTCTACTCTACAACATCCCACACAATGATATGTACAAAGTATGTGCCCATGGAAGGAATGATGAAAGGGATAATTTCAGATAAACCTAGGAAGACTTAGATAAGCTAATGCAAAGTTAAATGACCAGAACCAGAAAATAATTTATATAATAACACAATATTGTAAGGATAATTTCCCCTAGTTTCCTCATCTTTAAAATGGGAATAGTACCTACCTCAGAAGGTTGCTGTGATGATCAAATAATATACAGAAAGTGGTTTATTAAATGCTAATTATTATTATTCTCTTAAGAACAAATGAAAGAAGTTTTCACAGAATACTGTAGACATTAACTGTGAGTCACTTGGGCCAAGATACATGTGGCATCCCCCTAAGTGAGTTGACATTTCTGCACATTTTATATACTTCATCAAAAGAGAAAAGCATGGCTGCTTGTTTTGAGGTAGACATGGTTTGACAAGAAGTCTTCTCTAAGTAAGATTCCACTCTGAATAGTGAGGTCACAGCAATTTAAAGTAAATCTGATTTGGTCATTCCTCTGAATGCTGAGATTTAACATGAATTTGGGTCCCAACATTTTAAGGACAAATAACTTTCAAAGACTTAATAGTTCTAATCAATGTAATGTTCAAATACGGTTCCAGGAAACTAATGATGAAGCAATATACCTATTTTCTGAAGTACAGGAATGCACCTCAAGTGCAGAATAAAACATATATTTTCATACATAGGCAATGTGAACATTTCTTTTGCTTGACTATGCATATCTGTTAAAAGATTTTTCTATTCTTCTAATGGAAGAGGCATGGTGAAAAAGGTTTAAGGATTAGGTTGTCAAAAAGGAAAAGGAGAGAGTCATTTAAGTATTTTTAAGAGAAACCTAGAAGAAACATTAAGAAAGCAAAATAGTTTTGAAAGTTACATACTGAATTTATTATACACTTAAATATAAAAGAGAAGCTGTACATAAAGATTCATAGTCATGTAAAGAGTCATTTTCATATTTAAGTTCAGAATTTCAAAAAAAATTTATGTGTTCAACAAATGTTTGCTGAATGAATAATTATGCTGGATTTATGGCAACTGAACCTCCCTGTCCCAGCTCTCAGTATTAGTAACTGTTAACAAACAGCATTATTAGCAATAGCAAAAGCAGACTAGTGAATCATTAGTAAAATAAAAAGACCTTACTTACTAGTCAGTTTACATGACCTGGGACAAGTCACTAAACCTTTCTGGGTCTCAATTCCTTCATTTGTTAAAATGAAAGGGTTGGACCAGATCATCTTTTAAGGTCCCTTTTAGCTTAAAGATCAGTGATTGTAGGCTGAAAAAACTTTGGAGTCGAGACAACTGACATCAAATCAACAAATATTTATTGGGCACTTAATGTATGAAGTGTGCTAGGACAGTGCATCTGATTTGACAAAGCCCTAAAAAGTATAATGCAATTTAGAGGTAGTCTATTAAAATAAGTCAAGTCTATCTGTGGACTGACAGCAAACTTCTGAAAGTCTGTCCAGATATATTTATCATTTACGCCAACATATTCTTGTCTGTCAAATTACTCAAAATTTAGGGAATTTGAATTGAATAAAAGTTCCGTATTCATCACCCAAAATTCAGTAAGAATAATGACAGTCAAATAAATCCCATTAAGTAAAAAAAAATCATTTAACAACAATCTTTGCAAAGAATAATAACTATTTTTAAACCAAAAAAAAAAAAAAGAAAGGAAAGAAAAAAAGCACTTAATTTCCTTCTTTTACTTCCTGACATCTGGATTTACTCTATTGTTTTAAACCAATATCCTGAGTTAGGTTCTTACTGTGGTTAAAAACTCACCCTGTGAAGCGTCACTGTGTGCTGTTCCCATATAGCCGTTTCCTCCATTGTTGTGCTCTGGAAAGAAGGGAGAAAAGAGACCAACTTTAGTATGTTACTAGTTTGTATTTCTCAAAGAAAAGATTACTGTATAAGCAGAAATAATTTAACATTATAGAATAACAATGTCTTCTATATTAAAGATAACTAACTTTATAGTGACAGAAGAGACAGTAGTTTTTGGTTTGGATTGGTTTGTGTTTTTTTTTTTAAAACAAGAGGAAACTACATACTGGAACTTCCTTTGTTTTTAACAACTTGGATAGATGCCTCATCTATCCAAACAACCGCTAAAAACAATTATCTACTATCAAGCCCCATAATTTTGGCACAATTCAATACTTTGAATATATTAACCAACATTAATCAGTTAAAGTGAGTCATTTTAAAGTCATACAATTCCATCTAATCGTATTTTTAAAACATGAAAGTATCCCTAATTCTATATACATTACAGGGAAACATCTAAGGATATTTCATGCCTTTGGTCAATAATTTATTCAGTGTAATAAATTAATTTTGCTGCTACACCCAATGTCAATTTCACTTCATAATCAAAGTTCCCAACCTTAATTTGCAACATGGAAAAATGCCGAATCTAGTAAATATATTATAATACTAACACCTGAACTAATGTGAAATATGCAACTTGCATTCTAAGTATAGCATAATTACCATACAATGCAATTTGGTTTACAGTAACCTTATCTCATTATAGAGAAAAACAAGCTACTATCCAAGGGACATTTACAATTTAAACTAAGAAACTGACAGCTCATAGAGCCATAATAAAATAATTCAACATGACCAAACATAAATTTTCTAACTCATGCTAATTTTTTTTTTTACAATCGGCCTGATTTTTATTTCTGAAAAATTTCAAAAATACATTTTTTTTGAAATTAATGTTACTGATGCTTTTTATTTTTTAAATCACAAACACTTTCTGATATAAGCTAACTTCCATAACAGTAATAATAATAATTACAATAATGATAATAGCTAGAATTTGTATGGTGTCTTAAAGTTTTTTTTTGGGGGGGGGATCTTTATTAATTTATTTTTAGTGTATAAAATTCAGTTCCACAATCCCTTGAGTTTCAAATTTTCTCTCTCCCTCCCTCCCCCCCATGGTGGCATGCAATCAAAATATAGGATCTGCAAATACTTTCACATTAGACATTAGTCAGGTTATAAAGAAGGATTGTAACAGATGGAATGAACGATGGGGAAGAGGAAACAAAGCCAAACAAGAAAAAGAAAGAGAACAGGTAGTTTGCTTCAATATGCATTCAAACTCTGTTCTTTCTAGTTCTTTCTCTGAACGTAGACATCTCTCTCCATAAGTCTACTCATGCTAATTAAAAAAAAAATTAAGTTCTGATTATTTTCAAGTATACACAGTTTAACACAGTAATTTCCAAAGTGTGGTGCACAAAAGAGAATTCAGAGGAGAAATAAAATTATATATACTTATATTTATATGAATTGAAAAGAGCAGCACAGCTCTTCTGTGTGCCTGCTGCTGCAGGCCTTGACTGCTACTCTCTTTCCCCACCTGGGGCCAGTTCCCCAGTTTTGGGTTGTGCAGGATGGTAAGCCCCAATACTACCCACCACAGATGCAGTGGCAAAGGAACCCTCTTCCTAAGTCGCCAGTCCTAAATCAGCATTTGAACAGCAGGAGAGACCCAAATGAAGCCTGCAAAATGTGGTAATAAGAGAATGAGGAAGCAATAGGTGGAAATAGTAACAGTAGCTATTAAGAGATAAAAGCTAAGGATACATAACAGGTACAGCCAGTGGGTTTGAGACTATATAAAGTACCTTCAGACATTAAGTAACTGTGTTAAATCTTTATAGATAAACCTTTGAGAACCAAAGGTTATTTATTCTCAAGCTTCAAAAGTACTATTAGAGTTGATAAGGAACACTGCTATATTCATTTTGTGCCAGTGATATCGATGTCCTGAAAACTGATGCAACAACTTCAAAGTGTTTACTAGTCTACATTGACTGAAAACACAAGTGAATCCCCCCAAAATTTAATGCTTTTTTTTAATAAGCAATAACAAACCTTTTCAAAAATAGTATCTGTGATATCAAAAGGACTGACTGTAAGAGTGCTTACAGAACTGCTCTGTAGAAAAAGCTTCATTCAAGGGGAGAAACAGAGAATGATGAACAAATATAACTTGATTATATGTAAGCAGTTTCAAATACTTCTACATGAAGATAATTCAGTGGAAAGAACTGTCTGTAAATCTGAAAACCTTTGCAATCAAATGCAAGAAAAAAAAAACAAACATAAAAACTAGAGAGATAACTGATACCAAATTCATCTTCCTAATGTACAGGTAAAATTATGTCACTGATTATTCAGAAATCTTCATAGGCTCTTCTTTCAGAACCTTCTTCACTTGGTACAACCTTAAATAAAGGTTGTTTTTTAGTCCTAAGTAAGATGACCTATAATTAATAATTTCACAACCAAAGAATAACAATAAAGGTATTCCTAGGTATGCCAAGTTTCATAAATACTGCCTAAATATAGCACAGTAAAGTGAAAGAGCAAGCCATGAACCAGTTTGGTATAGCATAAAGACCAATGGGCCTGTTAATAGAATAGCCTAGGTTAAAATCCTAGATTTTCTATTAGCTGTGCTTCCGCAAATTACTTTTTGTGGTGGTTGTTCTTAACAGCAACAAATATTTATTTAGCATTTTAATGTTTTCAAGGTATTTCACATACTACTCTGAGAAGGCCTAACTTGGAAGAGTCTAAGTAATTTGGGCTCAAGACTTAAGTTCAAGGTATTGCTTGCAGTAAGAATAACTATTTTAATTGTCTTGTCTTTTAGGAGATAAGGAGATCATCCTTAGCACTTGAGAAGTAGTAATACCAACGTCAGGCTCTTTTAACAGGGACAAAGAACATTAGGTGAGATTTATATCTGAAGTCATCCTCAACTCATCTCACATAGTCACTCTAATAGTTATAAGCCCTAATTTCAATGGAATTAAACATATTCTTTTAGGTCTACTATTCTTAACAGGATTAGTCATTCTTTTTAGGTTTCCCACCTACAGCCTATCTAATTCACCTCTATCATTCTAGACTCCACCAGTCTAAAAACTGTTCCTCAGCCTTCAAGGTATAGGTTTTAAAAGCTTAAAGTACATTCAATCTCTGTCTCCTGGGCAGCGAGGTGGCACAGAGGATAAAGCACTGGCATTGGAGTCAGAGATCGTTCAAATCAGGCCTCAGGCATGTACTAGCTGTGTGACCTTGGGCAAATCCTCATCTGTAAAATGATCTGGAAAAGGAAACGTCAAACCATTCCAGTGTCTTTGCCAAGAAAATTCCAAATGGGGTCATAAAGAGCCAGACAAGACTAAAAACGACCAAACCAAAAAGACGATTTTTCGCTTCGGTTATGCCGTTGATACCGCGTATTTTTACTCCTTGTCAAGATCCTGAAGCATCCATCTAGCTAACTGCAGGGTCTGAGAGAGCTCCCCAAAAACACTTGAAAATGCTCAGAAACACCTATGTCCCATATCGACTATAAAGCTATTGAAATAGATGTCTGCTGACTAGGCCAAATATTCAAGGTAGGACTAAAAAAATAAGGTGATTCAGTCTAATGACTGAAATGTAATAAAACATTCATGAGCCATAAAATGCAAAATGCCAGGGAAAAAAATTTAATGGACTGACTTTATAACAAAGCATTTAAAGCAGAGGTTCCTTTTCAAAAAAAAAAAATTTTACTCCTTGACCCCCTGGAAATCTACTTTCTTTAACCCTTTAATGGTTTCATGGGTTTTTGTTTTAATTTGCATACACCCCCCCCATTGTTTCAGTACCCCCCAAGGGACAGTATCTCTCACTTTGGGAATCTAGGATATGCTACTCCCCAACTTCTCCATATTCACCAGGGAAGCAGTCATGAGTCAGAAAGTAGAAATTTTCATTTGAGTCTATTCCTAAAAATTTAAATTCTTACATAGTGTGGTCATGCATTATAGCTATTTTTAAAATACTGTATAACATACAATCCCCAGGGCTGTGGGAACTCTGGCAAACTCTCACCAATGCCCCACAACCTGGACTTTTTGATCTCTCTAGTATTCTGACCTAACCAAATTCAGAGGACAGACTCCTTGCTTCCTTAAGGGGCAACCATCCCAGACTATAAAACTGATACTGTTGCTTCTCTTCTAGTCCTCATTTCACAACCCAGTAAGGCAAGGACTACAAGTATCATCACCAATTTGCAGAGTATGAAAGATAAATAGAGAACATGTCTTTTGGATAATCTTGGGGTTATCTTTGACTCTTCCCAGGAGCCCTTTCTATTTAATCATTTACCAATTCTCATGTTTCACTCCTCAACTCTTACTATCATCCTAGTTCAGACTGATTCTGTCTATCTGTACTATTACAATAGCTCTGATAGTTCTTCATATCTCTCCTTTTCTATTCCATCCAGAACCCATCAAGTCAAGCTATTCATCTAAGTCACATCTGTAAGAGGCTACCTATTACCTGAATAACATTCAAACTCTACAATCTGGTACCACCTTGCCTTTCTGTTTACCTCAAACTATACCCATCCCCATTCACTCTATACCCCAAAAGAGGCCCACTCTGTCAAAAATTGTACCATGCCACCTCATCAACATGACTTTGTTTACACTTTCACTTATAACAGAATGACCTCCCTTTCCTTAAAATTTTTTTTCAACCTATGTTTTTAAAGTCAAACTCAAATGTAATGTCCCCCTTATATAATTGCTGTATCCTCCCCTCAATTAACAACTCATGGCAAATTGTTTTCTGTCTTAAATGCTTGTATTTTCAAGGGTTATTTTGTTTGGTATTAAATGTAAAACAAGCACAGCAAGAGGTTAGCTTGGCTAGGCAATAAAAAGGCCTGGGATTTATCAACAGAACAGACTGGGTACATAACATCAAGAATCAACTGACATAGTAGCATAATGCTTAATAGACTAACTAACTAGCCAAAAACTAACTACTAGAATAAGAACATACTACTAAACAAAAAACAATAGGAAAAAATTAGGCTTAGCAAAAGGTTCACAATGTGGAAGATAATGGGGAGGGAGAGGTAAGGGAAAGAGTAGCTTCATGTACAACTGGGGTGTGTTGAATAAAAATAATGAGACCATGGTAGCATAAGGAAAAAAGATGATAAAAAAATAAGAAAATAAGAACAATTGTTCAGAAATGTTTTATGAGATGTATAACAGTTAAAGTGATTACATTATTTTCCAAATAAACACACAAAATGCAAGCTATATCAAGATCAGTGGTCAAGTCTGCCAACAGGTCTTAACAATCAAGTGTTAGCAGGTGAACATGTCAGGCATTGTCGGGAAATCCAGCATGCACAGGCAGAAATATGTACATTCATGACTTGTTTACAATACAATCCTATAGAGTTATATGACATATGTGTGTCATCAAATTTTCAATGCAAGAAAAAAACCCAAAAATTTACAATAAATCATTGCATTTAAGATGTATCATTTTAAAAATGTAAATATAGTTTTTGACATGGCAAAATTTTTTTTTAAAGTTAAAGGGTTAAAGAAAGTCATTTCCAGAGTGGCACTGAGGAATTTTTTTTTTTAAAGGTGGCAATAGGTCAAAGAAGTTTGGGGAACTCTGATTTAGATCAATATCTCACAATACGGCAAAATAAACTCCAAATGGACCTATGTTCTACATAAATTCACAGTATAAACAATTTAGAAAAGCAAGGAACAAGACATGTTTCTGAACCTCAAACAAAAGAATACATGACCAAATCAAGGATAGCAATGAATGACAAGAAAATGGACAATTTTGATCAAATAAATTGAAAAAAATTCTGCATAAGCAAAATCAAGTTAAAATGAGAAGGGAAACTGCTGGGGGTGGGGAGGGATCTTTGCAGCAAACTTCCCTAACAAAGGTCTCATAGACAAAATACGTAAGAAATTATTTTAAATATATATGAATAAGAGCTACGCTGTAGTAGATAAATGGTCAAAGGATATGAACAGTCAAAACTTTTCTAAAGAAGAAATCTAAATTAGCAACAACAGGCATCAAAAAAGAAAATGCAAACTGAACTCTGAGGTAAACCTCACATCCATCAGATAAACACGATAAGAAAAAGAAAATAACAACTTTGTGTGGAGGGTATGTTGGGAAGATGGGTCAACTAACACATCTTAATAGAGCTGTGAATAAGTTCAAGTTTACCTGTTAGTGCCTTGGAACTATATACTGAAGAAGTCACTAGACTGTGCATGACAGTTGTCCCAACAATACTACTACAGGACAAAGATCAAATAAAGAGTAAATGCACTCCTATGTATGGATAGCCCTATTTTTGTTATAGCGAGGAACTGGAAACAAAAGTAGATGACTATCAGCTGGGGAATGGGTGAAAAAGTTATAGTACAGGCTCAGCTAGGCGGCACAGTGAATAGAGCACAGGCCCTGAAGTCAGGAGGACCCAAATTCAAATATGGCCTCAGACACCTGACATACTCACTAGCTGCATGACCTTGGGCAAATCACTTAACCCCAATTGCCTTGCCTTCCCCCCTACAAAAAAACTAAACAAACAAACAAAAAAACCTAAGTTAATAGTACAAGAATATTATGGAATAATACTGGGTCATGAGAAATGGTGAAAGGGATGGAGTCAGAGAAACCTGGGAAGACATGAACTGATACAGAATGAATAGAGCAGAACCAAGAGGGCAATTTATACAAGAGATAGAATATCATCAAGGATTATGAAGGATTCAGAACTTTAATCACGAAATGACCAATGTCCACTGCTGGATAGAGGCAAGGTATAAGGTATAAGAAGACATAAATTTTCAGGCAACAGACAATCTATGAATCTGCTTTTTACATGGTTATGTTTATTAGTTAACAAGGGATTTCTTTCACTGTTGTTTTGGTTGGAAAGGAGAAAAGGGCTGAATGATGATAATGATGTCCAAGAGTTAAAGAAGAGAGATTCATTTGTAAAATTAGAAAATTCATTTAAGAGAAAAGGGAACCTCAGAGGGGGAACAAGTAGGACAGCTTTAAAATTAAAAATTGTAAATACATTTATGTATGTTTCTATGTTATATGTTGTACACATACATGTATCTTTTTAAAATGTAAGGTGTACCTAATAGATATTAGTGGTTTCATAATTCTTTTTCTATCTTTTGTAAATGAAACTGTTTATATTTGTCAAGTTCAGAGTAACAAAAAAATTTATTTTAAAAGAGAAAGAAAAAAAATGCTGTGATTTACCACTCAAGTCAACAGTGTGATCTGGCATTCACAAAAACTAACAGTCAATAAACATTTATTAAGTACCTACCATGTGCCAAGAACTATGCTAAGAGTTAGGGATACCAAAAAAAGGTGAGAAGGAACGGGGGGGGGGGGGGGGGGGGGGGCGGTTGTGGTGGGGGGACACAAAATAGAAGGAAAAAAAAAAAGAAAAAAAAAATAAAAAAAAAAAAAAAAAAAAAAAAAAAAAAAAAAAAAAAGTCAGCTAAAATCCCACCTTGTATGGGAAATCTTTCCCAATCCCTCTTGGGGGGGGGGGGGGGGGGGGGGGGGGGGGGGGGGACAGGCCCTGTTCTTGTGGCGTTCACAATTTAATGGAGAGCACAAAATGCAAATAAATATGTACAAATAACCCATGCACAGGAAAAACTAGAAATAATCAACAGATGGAAGGGACTAGAATTAAGAGGGATTGGGAAAGATTTCCCATAGAAGGTGGAATTTTAGCTGAGATTTGAGGGAAGCCAGGAGGCAGAGATGAGAAGGAGCATCCCAGTAAAAAAAGGAGAACCCAGAAATGAAGTATCTGGTTCAAAAACAGTAAGGAGGCCAGTGTCACTGGCAGGGTACTTGGAGGTGGGAAAGGTGATATAAAGTGCAAGAATTTTGGAAAAGCAGTGGGGCAGATCAGGTTATAAAAAGCTTTAAAGGCAAAACAGGGGACATTATATTTGACCCAGGATGTAATAAGGAGTGTTTAATCACACAGTATCAAATGTAGGTCAAGAAGGATGAGAAGAAAAAGACCTTCAAATTTGGCAATTAAGTGAACACTGGTAACTCTGAAAGGAGTGGGTTCAGCTAAGTGATGAGGTCCAAAGTATTAAAAGTTGAGAGATGAGATAGGAAGTCAAATTTTGCAAAAGTTTAAGGAATGAATATGAAGACTAAAAAGAGAGGCAGTGAATGTAGACAATTCTTTCTAGAAGTCTGGCAAGGGGAAAAGATATACCGTGTTTCCCCGATAATAAAACCTATCCCGAAAATAAGCCTTCCCCTTACTGTGTAAGATTCCTCTAAAATAAGCCCTCCCCCCAAAATAAGCCCTATTGAG